>NC_050475.1:6573020-6911591 GCF_013373865.1 Monomorium pharaonis | reverse complement strand
TCGTTGTTGTAGCCTTAGAAATTCAAGTTTTTCAAGCAAATAATTGTTTAAAAAATGTTCTAATTAATTATATCACCGGAACTTTATAGACAACATATTGTACGCGTCCCGAACTATATGAGAATTACGTTAAAATAATTAGATCTGTCGATATTCGATTAGCACTTGTCGTGTAGCCTTAGAAATTCAAGTTTTTCAAGCAAAATAATTGTTTAAATAATGTTCTAATTAATTATATCACCGGAACTTTACAGAAACATATTGTACGCGTCCCAAACTATATGAGAATTACGTTCAAATAAATAGATCTGTCGATATTCGATTAGCACTTGTCGTGTAGCCTTAGAAATTCAAGTTTTTTGGGCAAAATAATTGTTTAAAAAATGTTTTAATTAATTATATCACCTGAACTTTATAGAAACATATTGTAAGCGTCCCGAACTATATGAGAATTACGTTAAAATACATAGATCTGTCGATATTCGATTAGCACTTGTCGTGTAGCCTTAGAAATTCAAGTTTTTTGGGCAAAATAATTGTTTAAAAAATGTTTTAATGAATTATATCACCTGAACTTTGTAGAAACATATTGTACGCGTCCCGATCTATATGAGAATTACGTTCAAATAAATAGATTTGTCGATATTCGATTAGCACTTGTCGTGTAACCTTAGAAATTCAAGTTTTTTGGGCAAAATAATTGTTTAAAAAATGTTTTAATTAATTATATCACCTGAACTTTGTAGAAACATATTGCACGCTTCCCGAACTATATGAGAATTAAGTTCAAATAAATAGATCTGTTGATATTCGATTAGCACTTGTCGTGTAGCCTTAGAAATTCAAGTTTTTCGGGCAAAATAATTGTTTAAAAAATGTTTTAATTAATTATATCACCTGAACTTTATAGAAACATATTGTAAGCGTCCCGAACTATATAAGAATTACGTTCAAATAAATAGATCTGTCGATATTCGATTAGCACTTGTCGTGTAGCCTTAGAAATTCAAGTTTTTCAAACAAAATAATTGTTTAAAAAATGTTTTAATTAATTATATCACCGGAACTTTACAGAAACATATTGTACGCGTCCCGAACTATATGAGAATTTTGTTAAAATAAATAGATCTGTCAATATTCAAATAGCACTTGACGTGTAGCCTTAGAAATTCAAGTTTTTCGGGCAAAAGAATTGTTTAAAAAATGTTTTAATTAATTATAACGCCGTAACTCTTTAAAAAACCATTATACGCGTACAGAACTATATGAAAACTGCGTTGAAATAGACATAATTGTCAATATTCGATTTGCATTTCACGTCTAGCCCAAAAATTCAAGTTTTTCGGGCAAAATAATTGTTTAAAAAATGTTTTAATTAATTATATTACCGGAACTCTTTAGAAATTTATTGTACGCGTCCGGAACTATATAAGAATTCCGTTAAAATAAATAGAACTGTCGATATTTAAACAGCATCTCACCTTTAGCCCTCAAAAGTCAAGTTTTTCGGACAAAATAATTGTTTAAAAAATGTTTTAATTAATTATATAACTGGAACTCTTTAGAAAATTATTGGACGCGTCCGGAACTATATGAAAACTGCGCTAAAATAAATAAATCTGTCGATATTCAATTAGCACTTCACGTCCAGCTTTCAAAATTCAAGTTTTCCGGGCAAAATAATTAAAAAAAAAATGTTTTTATTAATTACAACACCATAACTTTTTTAAAAACTATTGACACACGTTTAATCGGCATCGCGGAAAAGCGACAACAATACTTCGAGAGATGCGAGTATTGATGCCATGCCCTTTTTTAGAAAGGATTCTTACTTCTCCCCCCCCCTTTCTCTCTTTCTCTCTCTCTCTCTTTCTCTTCCTCTCGTATATTTTTTATTTGGCTCTTTTTTCTTTTTCCCTGATTTCTTGTAATTATTTCAATCAGCTATCAAAAGTGACAGTTTGACAGCTGAAAATGACACGAAGTAGTTTGACAGCTGGAAATGACACGAAGTGAAGAAAGTCACGACGCACTTAACAACGAGATAGCGAGATAGCCAATCAGCATCTCGGAAAAGCGGCAACAATAAATTCGATTCGATTTAACATCTCCTTTTTTAGATAGGATTAATTTATTAGATTTGTAAATATTTTCAATTTTAAACCAAACAATTTTTAATCTAATATGTTGCAGTTGCAGCTGTTTTCTCTGCAATTAATGTATCGTGAAAACACATTCACTGCAAAGGGTTTTACTATGGACGCTTCATTTCTTACTGTGGTGAGTGATCAATCTTTTTTTTCTTATATAAATGTAAATATATTTAATTTTATTTGATGATTTTGTTTTTTAGATGGTAGGTAGCATTACCACGTACCTATTAGTTTTGATACAATTTCTATTTTATTCTTGCATTCAAAAATTGAATTATAATTAATTAAAATATAATCTAGTAAATCTAGTTGATAAAGAGATATCTGTTTGAACATAGAAAAGATATTTCAAATATTAAATATTTTAATTTTTATTATTGTAAGTAGAATATTATTAAAGATAGTATGTTTTATCTCTCTGGGATGTTTTATGTTTATAGAAATATTTATATACTCATACATGTATAAAGAAATTTGAAAATGTTATCTTATGTACATATTAACTACATTGTATTATAATTGTACAACATTTTACATGAATGTAAATAGTTTATCAATTCTTATCGCTAAACACAAATCTATCATCCAAATTTAATTGTCATGTTACAATTAAAAAACAATAGAATAAAGATCAACAACGACAAACCTAAAAATTCATTATTTTTACCTTATTTCACATTATGTTTTCTCTCATGTTTAAAAATTCTGTAATATAGAAATGTATAATATTTATATCTAAAAGCAAAGAAAACTGGTTGATTTTATCCAATAAAATATATTGATTTGTTGATTTATATATATGTAAAAAAAACAAATGTTTCTCCTACAAAATATTATATTGAAAATTTATGATTTAAGAAAATAATAATAATTAAAAAATGCATACGAAATAAGAAGTATCTAATGTATGATAATTAATATTACAGTTAAGGAATAATTATAGAATTATTGTGTGTACATCAGTTTGTTTTATTTAACAGTAAGAAGTAAAATACCAGAAAGTAAAAATATTAATAACATTTTAATTTATTTATAACATCAAATTTTATGTAAACTCACAAAATGATAGAGTAACAGAAGCTATACGTGTATTGGTAAAAAATAGCAAATGGAAAGAAAATTTTACAGAAAGCATAATTTATAACAAGAATAATATAATAATTAAATACATAAATTATTTAAACATTTTACTAATTTTATCAGTTACATTATCATTTAAAAAATTGTCAAATACATAAAACTAACAGAATGAGCTGTTAATTTGGTTTAAAGCAAAAGTTTATGCCTTTCTGTTTTTAATTTAATGTATAACATATTCTCTCTCTCTTTCTCTCTCTTTCTCTATTCCTCTTTTATTGCTATTTATTTAAATTTATATGTATTTATATTACGATGGCATATTGCGTAAATCTTGATAATACTTATTCGATTTGTACGTGATCTAGATGGAGAATAGTGGATTGAATGACACAGCAACTACACATCATTACTTTATGCGTGTTCCAGATGTGATAAGAGAAAGACTATGGTTATCTCATGACTGACATATTCCTGTTTCGCTACTCGACGCAATAATCGTCAGTAGTTTTAAAATCAAACTCGTCAGGTGTGGACAGATTACGGGAAGTTTATATCAATCCTTGCACTCCTTACGTTAACATAAAAGTTATAGTTAAATGAAGATTTCTTGTAAACATTAACGATAAAGTGCATAGATAACGTGCAAATAATAGTTTTTTTATTGTAATACATATAAATCTGTGTTATTCTTCTATAGTTACGCTCTTATAACACTTCAATGAATATGTTCAATTTGTCATCAAAATTTCAAAAACTCAAAGACAGAGAAAAATGGAAAATACGGTGGCTTTTCCATGCAACGAATTTTAAATCGCTAATGTATCCCTGCTTCACTTTTTGTCGCATTCTAGGAATATTTCCATACAAGATTGACGATTCAACGTTCAAGATTTCTAAACCATGCTATATTTTGTCGTGCGTTATTACGTGTGTTTCATGCGTTTATAACCTGACAATTCTCTATGACAATTTTTCTAACAAAGTTAAATTTAAAAGTTTTCCCATGTCACTTGAGCGTAACTGTTTCTATATTTTCGGCGGTTTCATAGCAGTCGTTACATTCATTTTAACTGAATCACGAATGCGTTTAATTCAAACCATAATGAAGATCTCTTTGAGATTGCCCGAGGAATCATATCAGAATCTATCTAGAATGATCCATGCAAAGGATATTTTTGGATTCTTCTTAATAGTCGTGCAAGCTGTAATATATTACTGCAGGATGCAATTCGGCATCTTGCGCAAGATTTTTATACTATACATCGTTCTGTTGGTGTTCCAAATGGATATGCTATACATGAATTGCGTTTGTGTACTAAAAGCTTGTTTCAAGCAAATCAACGACAATCTGACGAATCTGCGAAGACTTATGACAAACCGTGAACCATCTTTTTTGAGGAGAACTTACTACGAGCATAAAAATCCACTTGTATTGATGCAGCTCAACGCTTTGAAAAAACAACATCTGGCACTCAGCGGCACAGTACAGAAGTTGAAAATAATCTTTAGTTTGCAACTTCTCTCTACAATAGTTAAGATCTTCATTCAAATCACTTTAAATCTATATTTTTACTTAGTGCGAATACAAGTGAGATCTATGAGCTATAAGGAAAATCAAGTTTATTACAAGTACTTCATTTCAACAATAGCATATTGCCTTATAAAAATAGTACTGATAGTATGGGCTTGCGAAACAGGCAAGAATCAAGCTGCCGAGATCAGCATTAGAGTTCAAGACACGTTTAACAGTGCCAGCGATAAGCAAATAAAATATGAGGTAGATTAGAAAAGTTTATAACTTAATTTATCTAATTATATCATGTTTATCTAATTATATCATATTTATCTAATTATCCAATTTTTTCAATCCTATGTTGCAGTTGCACCTATTTTCCTTACAATTACTGCATTGTGAAAATGTATTCTCCGCAAAGGGGCTTACTGTGGACTTTTCGCTTCTCACTAAGGTGAGTAATCAATCATTTGCTTTCGTTGAATAAATATGGGTATTCTTAAATTTGTTTTGTGATTTTTTTTAGATGGCGGGTCTTATTATCACGTACCTATTAATCTTGATACAGTTTGTATTCATATTAAATTCTTGCAACGAAAACTCAGTAACCGATTTTATACATATAATCTAGTTAATGTAAAGATATACATAATCAAACTTGAAAAATACTATATAAAAAGTACTAAAATTTAAGTATTCTCACTTTTTAAATTATGAGTAGAATATTATTGCAAGAAGAATTGTTTTACTTGTAATAATACTTGTACACATAAATCTATGTATAAAATTTTAAAACCTTATGTCACATGAGGTGTAAAAAATCAGTTTACAAATAACACGTATTATTTAGTTCAGTATCAGTTCTACAAGATAAGTTGTTCTCACTAGCGAAGCAGAAAGTGATTTGATTATTGATTTATAATCAAGACAAAAAAACTTAATAGACATGATTAAAATGATAGATATAATGCTTATTTATTTTTTAATAAAACTTAATTATTTTATGGCTAAAGAAAATAAGAAAAGAAATAAATAATTATTTCTTATCAAAAAATATTTTAATAAATAATTGCATAAAATATTTTTACTATATATATAAAATTGTACATATATGTTTAATGGTATATTAATTTTAAAAAAGTTTTAAAACACTATCTTGAAAATGCATTTATCCTTCAAGCTTCATTTTTGAATAATGCAATAAATGTTAAATCACAATGCGAGCAATATAATGATAAAGCAGTAATAAAGATTGACCACTTAGGATAATTTGTAGCTGTAATGTACCTGAATTATTTAAGAATTTTATACCAAGAATACAATTAAATGCGTGTATAAATTAATTCTAATTTAAATAATAGCGTTGTCCTTATATTATAATCTAATCACTTATACTGATACATTTGTTATACATGTCTTTTATAACAACTTAAGTTTTTTTAAAACATGTATAATTTAACATCTATGTGTACAATATTTATGCGAGCAAACAGACGTACAAACTTTAATTAATTTATTATATTTTAATAAACTCGCGAAACTATTTGTAGTTTATTTATTACACTGTATAAATTAAGTGAAAATAAACATCGATAATAACATTTTGTATAAATAGAAAACAGATTTTAATATATTCACATCTTGAATTATACTATATTCATCTTACATGTCATTTACTTAATACCTTTACTTAAATTTATCTATTTGTTTAAAATCAATAAGATTATATCTCACGGAGAAAGAGAGAAAGAGAAGAGGGAGACAACGGGGAGGGAGGGAGAGAGTGAGTTATAATATAAAAACATCAAACATTCCTTTGGCAAAATATAAATGTAAAGTTTAAAACAATCAGTCTTTATTAATTAATTTTGCGTAAAAACGACTGACCACGTAGACACTATGCAGTCAATGTTTTTTGTTTTGTATACACACACAATTCATATACAGCAATTATAATTTCTTTTTATTTCTTTTCTATGTCCTAATGCCGACAAATGTTGATCGAAGAGCGCCATGGTTACTCCACAAGTGTAACACTGTGATCACTTGACCAAGTGACTACTCACTATTTGGCACAAAAATTCCTCGCAGTATTGAATTTAAATTCAGTGCGAATAAATCGACAATGAAGAATTTATATTCTTTTCAAGAAAATAAACTTTAAAGCTAAACAAAAAATAAAGATTTCGCAATTTTGCTCAAGTTTTACTTAAAAATAAAGTGCATTTGTGAAGTGATTAATGTAATATTTAGACTGTTCTTTCAAACTTCATTAATTATGTTCAACCTGTCGAAATTACAAAGACGATTCTATGGCAAAATGCGGAAAAAATGGCGATTGTTTCATGCCACGAATTTCGAATCATTGATGTATCCGTCTTTCACTTTTTGTCGAATCCTTGGAATATTTCCCTATACGATTAACGCTTCAGGCTTTGCGATTTCCAAATCACGTTATATTTTTTCGACCATTGTCACTGGTGTTTATTTCATTTTCTTATTATGGATTCTCTATATAATCAACATTTGTGGCATAAATTGTTGGAAGTTTAAAGGCGTACCGAGGATTCTTGAGCGTAATTGCTTCTACATATTCAGTGGTATCATAGCAGTTGTCACGTACATTTTGAACGGTCCACGAATGCGTTTGCTCCAAACCATAATGGAAATCTCCTCGAAATTGCCTTCGGAATCATATCAAAAACTATCTAAACTAATCCACGCCAAGGACATCTTAGGTTCTATCTGTCTAATTATGGGAGCACCGCTATTTTTGACCATGAATGTCCATGTTATATTCAAGATTCTTACAATATATGTTCATCTACTAATGTTTCAGATGGATATGTTGTATGTAAATTGTGTTTGTGTACTAAACGCTTGTTTTAAGAGACTCGACGATAATCTAAACCACATGCGGGAGCTCATGATGGAAGATGAGGTGTATCATCTCGGTGGAATGTATAAACACAGAAGTTCATTCCTGTTAATCGAATTAAAGACCTTGAAAATGGAACATTTGACGATTACTAACACAGTGCAGATGCTGAACATGATTTTCAGTTTGCAGCTCCTCGCTAATATAGTTTTAATTTTTGAAGAGCTCACCTTCGGGATCTACTTTCATATATTGTATTGGAACGACGGCACAGTCTTGATCAATATAGACGAGTCTATCTATAGCACATTTTTAACGATATACATAACGTATTATTTTATAAAACTATCATTAATAGTGTGGGCTTGTGAGACCGGCAAGGATCAAGCTATGCAGATTAGCACCACTGTTCATGATGTGCTTAATAGCACAGACAATAATGAAATCAAAGACGAGGTAATACAAAATATAACTTAATTTGTACATTTTTATTAATATGTATAATAAATACGTGCAACATGTATGGTACTAATGTGATCTTGGTACATTAAATCTAATAAATTTGTGATTATCTTTCAATTCTGTTATTAATTAATTTATAACTTTATAGTTGAAATTATTTTCCATGCAAATTTTACATCGTGAAAATAAGTTCTCTGCGAAGGGTTTCACTATGGATGCAACACTTCTCACTGCAGTAAGTTATTGAACATTTTATATATTAAAAGTGATTTGCATTCATTTTTGGATTTTATTTTAGATTGTGGGTAACGTCAGTACTTACTTAATAATCTTGATGCAATTTTTAACCATACCAAATTTTTGCAATAGAAAAATTGTAAATGTTACACAAATAACCCAATAAAATAAAAAATATATAATTGAATGAGTAAATATTTATTTTAATAATAAAATGTTTTTTATTATAACATTTTAGTAGAACAGCAACATAATTTTAGTTTTATAATAGCATTATAATAATTTATGTAGACACGCAATAGTTACATTTACAAAAAAAATTTGGTGTTATAATTATGTACATAGTACAGTACATTAAATTATACACATATTTTTTTACTGCTCTTGGATTACAGACAATATTTAGGTACCAAAGAGTTTTATCAGTCAAATGAATGTATTGCATTTCTAATTCAAATAATAGCATTGTCCTTACATTATAATTTAGTCGCTCATAATGACACACTTGTTATACATGTCTTTCATAATAATAACAGTATTCATAATAAAAAAAAATGTGTATAACATAATTTAATATTTATGGTACAATATTTGTGCAAGAACGCGCCTAGAACTTTAATATATTATATTTTAATAAATACGGGAAATGTTTGTAATTTATAATTACACTGTATAAACTAAGCTTGGTAATAATTATCAGTAACAATTCTGTGCGAATAAAAAATAGATTTTATACTTTTTCATGAATTACATGCTTGTGTTACATATATGTCATTAATTTAATACAAAATTTGCTTATGTAAAACCAACAAAATTAAATTTTGGAGAATTCTGATATAAATATATACATATGTAAAGTTTAAAAATAATGGACACTATGCAATCAATGTCTTTGGCTTCGTGCATGTATATACAACAATTACATATAATTTCTTTTTATGTTATACATCCTAATGGTAACAAATGTTGATCGAAAAGTGTCATGGTTACACCACAACTATAACTATGACTATTTAATAAGTAACTTCTTACCATTGGACACAGAAACTTTTCGCAGTATTAAATTTGAATTCAGTCCGTATAGATCGACAATGAAAAGACTATAATTTTTGTAAAAAGACAAATTGTGAAACCACATAAGGAATAAAGTTTTTGCAATTCTACTCAAGTTCTCATATTTCATTTAACAATACAGTGTATTTGTAAAGTGATTAATAATTTTTAGGCTGTTCTTCCAAGACATTCCACTAATCATGTTCAACTCGTTCAAATTACGAGGACGAAACAGTACCAAAATACAGAAAAAATGGTGGTTGTTACATGCTACAGATTTCGAATCGTTAATGCATCCGTCTTTCATCTTTTGCCAGATCCTTGGAATATTTCCGTATAAGATCAAAGATTCGACCATCAAGATTTCCAAACCACGTTACATTTTTTCGACCGCCATTATCTGTATTTGTTTCATTGGTTTATTAAGCATTTTTTATATAGTCAATTTTTGTGAAATTTGCTCGGAGCTGTACTATAGAGGCGTACCTAGGATTCTTGAGAGAAACTTTTTTTACATACTCAGTACCTTTATAGTGACTGTAACGTACATTTTGAATGGTCCGCGAATGCGTTTGCTTCAAACTATAATGAAAATCTCTTCGAAATTGCCTTCGGAATCATATCAAAAGCTATCTAGACTAATTCACACCAAGGACATTTTAGGTTCGTCCTTCCTAGTTGTAGAAGCGTTGATATATTTAAAAATGGATATTCATGTTCCAATCAAGATTTTTGTAATATACATTAATCTGCTGATATTTGAAATGGATATGTTGTATATGAATTGTGTTTGTGTGCTAAAGGCTTGTTTTAAGAGAATCAATGATAATTTGGAGCACATGCGTGAGGACATAATGGAAGATGAGGTGTATCATCTTGGTCAAACATACAAACAAAAGAGTTTATTTTTACTGATTGAACTAAAGGCTTTACAAAAGCAATATCTAACGACAAGTAACACAGTGCAGATGCTAAACATCGTTTTTAGTTTGCACCTTCTTGCTACTATAAGTGTGACTTTTTGCGAGATTACTTTCGAACTCTACTTTCATATATTGTTTTGGCACGACGGCACTTCTATGGTCAATATGGACAAGCATCTCTATGGCACATTCTTGACAATATCCATAACATATTATTTTATAAAACTAACGTTAATAGTATGGGCTTGTGAGACTGGCAAAGATCAAGCTATGCAAATCAGCACCACTGTTCATGATGTGCTTAATATCACATTCAATAATGAAATCAAAGGCGAGGTAATACAAAATATAACTTAATTTGTACATTATATATATATATATATATATATATATATATACACATATATATATACATATATATATACATATATATATATACATATAATGTACCGCTAATGTGGTACATATTTATTTTTTTAAATTCTACAGTTACAGATGTTTTCTATGCAAATTTTGCATCATGAAAATAAATTCTCTGTAAAGGGTCTCACTGTCGATGCGACGCTTCTCACTGCAGTAAGTTGTCAAACATTTGTCTTTATATATTAAAAGTATTTTTTATTCATGCTCCGGATTTTGTTTTAGATTGTGGGTAACATCACTACTTACTTAATAATCTTGGTGCAATTTTTAACCATGTCAAGTTTTTGCAGTAGAGAAATTGCAAATGCTACACAAATATCTCAATAAAGTAAAAAAATATATAATCCAATGAGTGAATATTTATTTTAATGGTAAAATATTTTTTAAAATATTTTAGTGGAATAACCACGCAATGTTATTTAACAGTATTATAATGTTTTACGTATACATGTAATAATTACATTTACAAAACAATTTTGATGATATAATTATATGTATACATAAAACAATGTATCAAATTTTGTGTGTGTGTGTGTGTGTGTGTGTGTGTATGTGTGTGTGTGCGCGCATGTGTGTACATGTTTTTGGCCTTATATTTTCTTTAGACAATACTTAATTTAAATGCAATATTATTCATTAATGTCTGGACTTTAGTTTACATGAAATTTCATTTCTATTGTGTTTCTTTTGATCTATGAAGATGAATTCTACATAATGCACATGTTATCTTGTTCTATAGGGTAAGTTAAAGTATGATGGCCATACGGAAAAGATGGCCAATGGCTATAATTTCTCCAATAATTGTTAAATAATGTGTTCTGGTAATTATTTTCAAAGATAAGCAATATTTACTGTAGTTTATGTGCGTATACTATTCAAAATAACAATATTGTGAATGTCATATCACGTTTTTACTTTTGATTGCCTGCCAAGTTTTTCACGTGTTCATTAGAAATTGCCACAATATCGAATAAATTACAGTTGTGCTGTCGTAATGAACGTTACTCACGTAACAAAAGTATATAACTTGTAATGTGTAATTATATTTCTTATTTTCTTTTCTATTTTTTAACTAAATACTATGATTATCTTTCTTTCACAGTTTGGGCAAGATAACCCATGACATTTCGGAGTGTTTAATGTATATATTTTATTAAAAAAGACGAGAATTAAGTTATGCACCTAATATTTTAATTTGACATATCATATGTTTCTTTTTAGTAGTGACAATGAGTTAAATTGATCCTAAATCTGTGTGTGTGAACATTTAATATTAAAAATGTTAAAAAATAAAATTAAATAAGTGCCAATAAATGTAAATATGTAAAATTATAAGTTTTTTTTATTATTCTAAAAATGTTAAGTACATAAAAAATGTATAGCCAACTGTTTTATAATACTATGCCCATCTTTTCCTTAAAAGTTGTGAAAGATAGCCAATGTTGATGTTTCAATATTTTGATTATAAAAAATTTTTATTAAGAATTTTCTCTTTAATGTTTTACACACTTAAAGCTTCAGTGAAGTAATATACCAAACGCTATTAAAATATAATAAAAACAAAAGTATGTTCTTTGTATTAAAAAAAACTATGGCCATCTTATCCGAGTTTACCCTATGAATAGGATAACCGATGGTAAAAACGTAAAGGTTGAGGTCTTTCATTCATTCACGTAGACACTATGCAATCAATATCTTTTGCTTGATGTATGTACATAATTCATATAAAGAAATCATGTATAATTTTTACTTCTGTTGTGCGACCTAATGATGACAAATGTTCGAAAAGCGTCATAGTTGCTCCATAACTGCAATAAGTAACCATTTGAAAAATGACTTTTCACCATTTGATGCGAAAACTTTTCGCAGTATTAAATTTAAATTCAGTGCGTATAGATCGACCATAAAGAAATTATAATCTTTATAAAAAAAAAAAATTCTTAATCACATAAGGAAATTTCTGCAACTCTACTCAAGTTATACTTTATTTAATAATACATATTTTTAAAGTGATTAATAACTCTTGCGTTGTTCTTTCATAATATTTTATTAATTATGTTCACTTCGTCGAAGTTACAAAAACGAGGCAAACTGCGGAAGAGATGGCGGTTATTCCATGCCACGGATTTCGAATCGTTGATGAATCCGTCTTTTACCTTTTGCCAGATTTTTGGGTTATTTCCGTATAAGATCAAAGATTCGACCTTCGAAATTTCTAAACCACGTTACATTCTTTCGACCGTCGTTGTCTGTATTTGCTTTATTGGATTATTGAACAATCTCTATATATTCAATATTTGTGGGAGTAGTTGCAAGATATACTTTAAAGGTGTACCCAGGATTCTTGAGCGAAACTTTTTTTACATACTCAGTACCTTTATAGTGATTGTAACGTACATTTTGAATGGTCCGCGAATGCGTCTGCTCCAAACTATAATGAAAATCTCTTCGAAATTGCCTTCGAAATCTTATCAGAAGCTATCTAAACTAATTCATATGAAGGACATTTTAGTTTCCATCTGTCTTATTGTAGAAGTGCCGATATATTTCACAATGGATATCCCTTTTCCAAGGAAGATTTTCTTATTATATATTAACCTACTAATATTTCAGATGGATATGTTGTATATGAATTGTGTTTGTGTACTAAAGGCTTGTTTCAAGAGAATCAACGATGATCTGGAGGACATGCGGAAGCACATGATGAAAAATGAGGAGGTGTATCATCTCGGCCGAATATACAAACAAAAGAGTTCATTCTTATTGATCGAACTAAAGGCCTTGAAGAAGCAATATATAATAATTAGTAATACAGTTCAGATGCTAAACATGATTTTCAGTTTGCAGCTTCTCGCTACCATAATTTTAACTTTTGGAGAGATCACTTTCGAGCTCTACTTTCATATATTGTTTTGGCATGACGGCACATCTATGATCAATATAGACGATTATCTGTATACCATATACTTAACAACATCCATAACATATTATTTTATAAAAATAACGTTGATAGTGTGGGCCTGTGAGACCGGTAAAGATCAAGCTGTGCAGATCGGCACAACTGTTCATGATGTACTTAATAGCACAGTTAACAATGAGATCAAAGCCGAGGTAATACATAATATAACTTAATCTACACACACACACAAAAACACACACACACACACACACACACACACACACACACACACACACACACACACACACACGTTTAATAAATATATACTAGTAACATAATTTTTTTTATTTTTGTAGATTAAATATATTAAATTTGTGATAATATCTTTTTAATTCTGTTAGTAAGTAATTTATAATTTGACTTAATAGTTGCAGTTGTTTTCTATGCAAATTTTGCACCATGAAAATAAATTTTCTGCAAAGAGTCTCACTATGGATGCGACGCTTCTCACTACAGTAAGTTGTCGAATATTTGCTTTTATGTATTAAAAATTTTTATTTATCTTCCAGATTTTGTTTTAGATTGTGGGTAACATCACCACTTATTTAATCATCTTGGTGCAATTTTTAACCATGTCAAGTTTTTGCAGTAGTGAGTTTGTAAATGCTACACAAATATCTCAATAAAGAATATGTAATCAGATGTATAAATTTTTATTTTAATGATAAAATTTTCTATTAAAAAATTTAAGTAGAATAATGCAATATTATTTAATAGCATTATTATAATGTTTTACGTACACATGTAATAGTTACAAGTACAAAAAAATTTTGATGATATAATATACATAATACAATGTATTAAATATTATGTATAATACACATACACACACGTGCGCGCGCGCGTACGTGTGTGTATGTGTGTATGAGTATATCTATTTTATTATTAGCTTCATTTTATGTTCAGATAATACATGATTTAATAATTATATAAATTATTCATTAATGACATCAGTAACCTGAACTTCAGTTTACATAAAAATTCATTTTTGTTGCGTTTTTCTCATCTATGAGAAGATAAGTTACAAATTGCGCTTATACTATCTTGATAGTCTACACATCGTTGAATGACAAATTCTGTATCGATGGGACCAATGATAAAAACGTAAATCGAGGGATTAATGAATAGAATTGTGCAAAAAAATTTTATCAGCTAAATGAGGATATTGGTTCAAATTCAAATAACAGTATTGTCCTTATGTTATAATTTAATTGTACATAATGACACATTATTGTGTACTTTTCATAATAACATAAGTTTTAAAAAAAAATGTGCGTAGAATAATTTAATATTTGTGGGATACAATATTCATATACAAATTTTAATTTATTATACTTTAATAAACACACGAAAATATTTCATAATTACACTGTATGAATTAGCTCTGAAACAAATATCAATAAAGACATTTTGTGTATTAATAAAAAATATATTTTAATACTTTTTTTGCATCTTGAGTAATGTTCATGTTACAGATGTGTCATTTATTTAATAATTTATAATTTGTTTATGTAAGAATAAAAAAATTAAGTTCTAAAAAGTTTTGATATAAAAACGTCAAACATGCCTTTAACAAAAATTATTTATAAATGTAAAGTTTAAAAACAATCTTTCATTAATTTTGCGAAAAATCCATTGATCCACGTGGACACACTACAATCAATATCTTTTAGCTTTATGTGTGCACATTATTCATATACAGCAATTATGTTAAATTTCTTTTTTTTTTGCTGTGCGTCCTAATGGCGTCTTAATGACAAATGTTGTTCGAAGAGCGTCATAGTTATCTCACAGCTATAATAAATGACATTTGACGTGTAACTTTTCACCATTTCACGCGGAAACTTTTCGCAGTATTAAATTCAAATTCAGTGCGAATAGATCAACAATAAAGTGACTAATATAATCTTTAATATAAATTTTAATGTCACGTAAAAAAAAAATTTTTGCAATTCTACTCAAGTTCTGATATTTTATTTAACAATACAGTGCATTTGTAAAGTGATTAATAACTCTTACGCTGTTCTTTCATGATATTTCATAAATTATGTTTAACTGGTCGAAGTTACAAAGACAAGGCAATTATAAACTGCGAAAAAGATGGCGATTGTTCCATGCCACGGATTTCGAATCGTTGATGAATCCGTCTTTCACCTTTTGCCAGATTCTTGGATTATTTCCATATAAGATCAAAGATTCGACCATCATGATTTCCAAACCACGTTATATTCTTTCAACCGTCGTTGTCTGTATTTGCTTTATTGGGTTATTGAACAATCTCTATATATTCAATATTTGTGGGAGTAGTTGCAAGATATATTATAAAGCCGTACCCAGGATTCTTGAGCGAAACTTTTTTTACATACTTAGTACTTTTATAGTGACTGCTACATACATTTTGAATAATCCGCGAATGCGTCTGCTCCAAACTATAATGAAAATCTCTTCGAAATTGCCTTCGGAATCATATCAAAAGCTATCTAAAATAATTCATATCAAGGACATTTTAGTTTCCATCTGTCTTATTGTAGAAGTGCCGATATATTTAAAAATGAATATCCCTTTTGCACTCAAGATTTTCTTAATATATATTAACCTACTAATATTTCAGCTGGATATGTTGTATATGAATTGTGTTTGTGTACTAAAGGCTTGTTTCAAGAGAATCAATGATAATCTAGAGCACATACGGAAGGACATAATGGAAGATAAGGTGTACCATCTTGGCCGAACATACAAACAAAAGAGTTTATTCTTACTAATCGAACTAAAGGCTTTGAGAAAGCAATATTTGATGATTAGTAACGCAGTGCAGATGCTAAACATGATTTTCAGTTTGCAGCTTCTTGCTACCATAGTTTTAACTTTTGGAGAGATCACTTTCGAGCTCTACTTTCATATACTTTTTTGGCATGACGGCACATCTGTGATCAATATGGACGATTATCTGTATAGCGTATACTTAACGACATCCATAATATATTACTTTATGAAAATAACATTAATAGTGTGGGCTTGTGAGACCGGTAAGGATCAAGCTGTGCAGATCGGCACCAATGTTCATGATGTGCTTAACAGCACAGTTAATAATGAAATCAAAGCCGAGGTAATACAAAATATAACTTAATTTACACACACACAAACACACGCACACACACGTTTAATAAATATATACTACTAATATAATTTTTTTTTCATTTTTGTACATTAAATCTATTAAATTTGTGATTATATCTTTTTAATTCTGTTAGTAATTAATTTATAATCTGACTTAATAGTTGCAGTTGTTTTCCATGCAAATTTTGCATCATAAAAATAAATTTTCTGCAAAGGGTCTTGCTGTGGATGCGACTCTTCTTACTGCAGTAAGTTGTCGAATATTTGTCTTTATGTATTAAAAGTGTTTTTTTTTTTTTTACTTATCTTCCAATTTTGTTTTAGATTGTGGGCAACATCACCACTTACTTAATCATTTTGGTACAATTTTTAACCATGACAAGATTTTGCAATAATAAATTTGCAAATGCTACACAAATATCTCAATAATGAATATGTAATCTAATGAATAAATTTTTATTTTAATGATAAAATATGTTCTATTAAAATATTTTAGTGGAATAACCACACAATGTTATTTCAGCGCATTATTAATAATGTTTTACGTACACATGTAATAGTTACATTTGCAAAAAAAGTTTAAAATATAATTATATACATTATATAACGCATTAAATTACATATATATAATTAATGAATAGCATTGTACCTAGAAATTTTATCAGCTGAATGAGGATAATTCTTCTCGGTTCTAATTCAGATAACATTATCCTTATGTTATAATTTAATTGTACATGACACATTGTTGTGTATTTTTCATAATAATATAAGGTTTTAAAAAGAAACATGCGTAGGATACTTTAATATTTGTGGATACACTCTTTATACACAAATTTTAATTTATTATACTTTACTAAACACACAAAAATATTTCATAATTACTCTGCATAAATTAAGCTTCGAAACAAATATCAATAATGACCTTTTGTGTAAAAAAAAACATTTTAATACTTTTGCATCTTAAGTTACATGTTCGTGTTACAGATGTGTCTCATTTATTTAATAATATAAAATCCGTTTATGTTTAAGAATAAAAAAATTAAGTTCTGGAGAGTTCTGATATAAAGACATCAAACATGTCTTTAACAAAAATTATTCATAAATGTAAAGTTGTAAAGTTTAAAGAACAATCTTTAATTAATTTTGCAAAAGGTCCATTGATCCACGTGGACACATGCAATCAATATCTTTCGCTTTATGCGTGCACATTATACATATACAGCAATTATGTAAGTTATGTATTCTTATTTTTGTTGTGCGTCCTTATGATGACAAATGTTGTTCGCAGAGCGTTGTAGTTATTCCACAATTGTAACAAGTGACTTTTGACATGTGACTTTTCACCATTTGATGTGGAAACTTTTTGCAGTATTAAATTTAAATTCAGTGCGCATAGATCGACAATAAAGAGACTACAATTTTTGTAAAAAAAACTAATTTTAATGTTACATGAAGAATAAAATTCTTGCAATTCTACTCAAGTTCTCATATATTATTTAAAAATACAGTGTATTTGTAAAGTGATTAATAACTCTTACGCTCTTCTTTCATGATATTTCATTAATTATGTTCAACTCGTCGAAGTTACAAAGACGAGGAAATAGCAAAATGCGAAAGAAATGGCGATTGTTCCAAGCCACGGATTTCGAATCGTTGATGAATCCGTCTTTCACCTTTTGCCAGATCCTTGGAACATTTCCGTATAAGATCAAAGATTCGACCTTCGAGATTTCTAAACCACGTTATATTCTTTCGACCGTCGTTGTCTGTATTGTCTTTATTGGCTTATTGACCAATCTCTATATATTTAATATTTGTGAAAGTTGTTGGAAGATATATTTTAAAGGCGTACCCAGAATTCTGGAGCGTGATTTGTTTTTTATACTCAGTAGCTTTATAGCGATTGTTACGTACATATTGAGCGATCCGCGGATGAGTTTGCTCCAAGCAATAATGAAGATTTCCTTAAAATTACCTTCAAAGTCACATCAGAAGCTATCCAGACTAATTCATACCAAGGACCTTTTAGGTTCCATCTGTCTTCTTGTAGAAGTGCCGATATATTTGAAAATGAATATCCATGTTGCAATTAAGATATTCATTCTATACATTAATCTACTAATATTTCAGATGGATATGTTGTATATGAATTGTGTTTGTGTACTAAAGGCTTGTTTCAAGAAAATCAACGATGATCTGGAAGACATGCGGGAGCACATGATGAAAAATGAGAAGGTGTATCATCTCGGCCGAATATACAAACAAAAGAGTTCATTCTTACTGATCAAACTAAAGGCCTTGAAGAAGCAATATATAATAATTAGTAATACAGTGCAAATGCTAAACATGATTTTCAGTTTGCAGCTTCTCGCTACCATAACTATAACTTTTGGAGAAATCACTTTCCAACTTTATTTTCATATATTGTATTGGCACGACGGCACAACCATGTTCAAAATGGCTGATAATTTCTATAGCACATACTTGACGATATCCATAACATATTACTTTATAAAAATCACGTTGATAATATGGGCTTGTGAGACCGGTAAGAATCAAGCTGTACAGATTGGCACTACTGTTCATGATGTGCTTAACAGCACAGTCAATAATGAGATCAAAGCCGAGGTAATATAACTTAATCTACACATAATATAACTTAATCTAAACACACACACAAACACACACACACACACACACACACACACGTTTAATAAATATATACTAGTAACATAATTTTTTTTATTTTTGTAGATTAAATATATTAAATTTGTGATAATATCTTTTTAATTCTGTTAGTAATTAATTTATAATCTGACTTAATAGTTGCAGTTGTTTTCCATGCAAATTTTGCATCATAAAAATAAATTTTTTGCAAAGGGTCTTATTGTGGATGCGACGCTTCTTACTGCAGTAAGTTGTGAAATATTGCGTTTATGTGTAATTAGAAGTGATTTTTATTAATTTTTTGGATTTTATTTTAGATTGTGGGCAACATCACCACTTATTTAATAATCTTGGTGCAATTTTTAACCATGTCAAATTTTTGCAATAGAAAAATTGCAAATGTTACACAAATAATTCAATAAAGTAAGAGGACATATAATCGAATAAGTAAATATTTATTTTAATGATAAAATATTTGTTATTAAAATATTTTAGTAGAATAATATCAGTTAATAGCATTGTTTTAACGTTTGTTGTATACTATATGCAATTAGCAGTTATTATATTAATAAAAAATGTTGAAAATACATATACATATACATTATACAGCGTGTATTGAATTTTATATGTATATATCCTTTTTATTACTTTTGGAATTTGATTGATGTATTTTCACAATAAAAAAGTTCGTGTTTGTCATAAATCTATCTTTTTGTCATTATTAAAATGCAAAAGTTGATTTTCTTAGGTTTATTTATAGCCTATGACATAGATGTCAATAATTTTATTCAACGTAAAAAACCGACTAATTTTAATTTATATAATGGAATTCCATTATAACTTTGTTTCTTTTATAATATTACATTTATTATTAATACATTTTTTAAAATAATACTAATATTTCTTAAATCATATGTAGCCCAATTAACATTCTAAAAATAAATTTATATGTAATAACATTTGTGCAGAAATTATACATATATATAAAAATATTAAACATTATATATAGAAATTGAATATAAATATAAGAAGTATATAAATAATGTAGTTATTTTATTTGTTAAAAACACAGAAAATTGTTATATTTTTTGTATATTTAATATAACGATTAAGATATACCATTATTTTAGATATCTTAAAAAGTAAAAAATATGGACATACCGAATCCGTGTACGTAGAATAAAAAATTGCATTTAAAGTCAGATTATAATTATTATTAGAAGTATATCGATCTATACTGTAAAAAATTTGTGTAAAATTACATGCACCTATTACAGTGAGTAATTTTGAAACCTACTATAATAGGTGCAAATTTGCATGTTTATAATTTTGCAGCACAAGTAAAAATAATTTAATTTGTAAATAATTTTACAATATATACACAAGTGTAAAAGCAAATTAAGGAATTATTGCAAAATTTATATACAAAATTATAAACACGCAAGAATTTATGCCTATTGTAACGGGTCTTAAAATTACTCATTTAAATTAGTGTAATTTTACAAAAATTTTTTACCATGTATATATTGTGTAAACAATGCTTTTTTTCATATATGCACATATAATTTAATGAGTTACAGCAATTACACTATATTTCTTTGTGCACTCAAAGTAGTGCAGATATTTTTATTAACATCACTTAATTTAAACATCCTTTTCAGATTAAATTTTAAGAATTATTAATAATGGTTAAAGCTCTATAAATTTTTTATTGCAAATTTATTAAAATGAGTTTTTAATCGTACATACAAACATTACTAAGACATAAATGTCGATCGAAGAACACCATGGTTACTTACCACTAACAAATAACACTAGTGTTTCAAGGCAGTATCCATTTGCAGTTTTAAATTGAAACTGTCTGAATGCACATCAACGAAAAGTCAATTTCACATTTACTAGAATTTAAAATCAATATTTAGAATAAAAGTCTTATAATACTTAGGCTAATACTACAGCATTAAACATTACTTAATTTTGGAGTGTAATCTGTGATACAGATCATTGTACTCCGTTAATAATGAGTTCAACAAAATCCAAAGGATGCGTCAAGTATAGAACGTGGAATAAGTGGCAATTGTTTCAAGCTACGGATTTTCAATCATTGATGTATCCATCCTTCATCTTCTCCAGCATTTTCGGATTATTTCCATATAAAATCAATGGTACAACTTTCGAGATCTCCAAACTGCGTTACATTGTATCAACCGTCATTCTTGTTATTCTCTGCATTTACGAGTTTGCAGTGCTCTATGAGATTGACATTGCTGGAACGATTAGATTCAAAAATACACCTAAGACTCTCGAGCGTAACTGCTTTTACATACTCGGTAATTTTATTGCGGTTGTTACATATATTTCGTGCCGTTCTCGAATGCACTTGCTTCAGACTATAATGAATGTCTCTTCGAAACTGTCTCCCAATTCATACCGAAAGTTATCTAGACTGATTCATGCTAAAGATACCTTCGGTTTCATCTATTTATTGATAAATTCGATATTTTATTATATCACATTGGATTTCGATACTTGGCATAAAGCTTTTGTACCGTACCTTAATTTTTTGGTGTTTCATATGGATATGCTGTATATGAATTGTGTTTGTATATTAAAGGCATGTTTTAAAAGAATCGATGACAATTTAATAAATCTGCGGGAGCTCGTGGTGAACGATGAACCACATCTCCTGAGGCGGATCTATCACGAGAATAAAAATCCATTCCTACTAATGGAGCTCAAGACTTTGAAGAAGCAACATTTGGAGATCAGCGATACGGTGCAAATGTTAAACAACATTTTCAGTTTGCAGCTTCTTGCTACAATAGTTATGACATTTGCTGAACTCACTTTCCAATTATATTTCTACATATTGTATTTAAAAATTGGCATGATAACAATAAATATAAGTGGACAAATATATGAGATATATATAATAATAACTATGATATATTATTCTATAAAAATAATATTACTAGTTTGGGCCTGCGATACAGGTAAAGACCAGGCCATGAAGATCGGTACTACCGTTCACGATCTGCTTAACAACACTTCGGATGAACAAATCATGGACGAAGTAATTAAAAAAATGAAATTTTATTTATATAATTGTCTAAAGATATTTTATTTATTAATACCTTTTTATATGTAAAATCTAGTTGTTGTTTTAAAAGTTAATGTTTTACAATTACAAGTAGTATTTAAATATAATAAAAATTATATTTATTATATTTATTATATTTAATTTATTATATAACTATAACATATTAAAATTACAAGTATTTAACTATATTATAATCTTGCGTTTTGCAGTTACAGTTGTTTTCATTGCAAATATTGCACCGCGAAAATGCATTCTCCGCGAAGGGTCTTATTATGGATGCTACTCTTCTTACAGCGGTAAGTCAACAATTATTAGCTTCTTAATTAATTAAAGAAATATTGTTTATTTTTATAATTCTGATTTTAGATTGTGGGTAATATAACTACATATTTACTAATCTTAATACAATTTTTGATTGCCTCACGTTCTTGTAGTGAAAAGAAAGCAAGTAATGTTACTCTCACAAACTAATTTAAAAAAGTATATTAATAAATAAATAAATATATTATTAAATAGTTAAAGTACTGTTTTTTATCATTAAGAATATATGTATAGACATACATGTGTATGACTACAAGTTTAGTATAATACATATGTATATATGTATATGTATGTATATATGTATATATATAACATAGTATTAAATTATATAATATAAATAAATCTTTAATACGTTTTATTCTTTCTTGCTTATATATATGCGCGCGCACACACACACATACACACAAAATATCTCAAAAAGTTGCGGTATAATAATATTATATTACAATATAATATGTATAATTAATAAAAATTTACTACTTAAAACAAAAGATTATTAATAGGATTATTCTAAGAAAGTTAGATTTATGTAATATTTTCTATTTGACGTATACATGATTTAATGAGTTGTAAAACATAGCATTACATTTCATTTCATTATACTTTACACTTCAAAGATGATAATTACCGATCGAAGAACACCATGGTTACTTTAAAAATAACAATTGAGTTGGAAACTCCTCAAGTGTTATTTGATGCATACACATACAAACAGCAATCATTTGCAGTTTTAAATTGAAACTCGTTGGGTGTAGAATTATAGATCAATGAAGAGTCCATATCATTGTAAACAAACTTGCAGTTAAAAGAAATCTTTTGTGAACTTTAAGTTTATGTTAAAGTATAACAATTAATAATTTCTAGGCAGCAATAAATCTAAGCTGTTGTATAGACGGCTGTATTACTATTACGGCAATAATAATCAATCCATCACTGAAATTACGAAGATACGCCAAGTGCAAAATGTGGAAGAAATGGCAGCTGTTACATGCTACGGATTTTCAATCGGTTATGTATCCATGCTTCGCTTTATGCAGCATTCTCGGAGTATTCCCGTACAAAATCAATGGTTCCATCTTCGAGATTTCCAAACAGCGTTATATTCTATCAACTATCATTTTTTGTATTGTTTGCATTGCCCAGTTAGTACAACTCTACCAGATTAATATTACTGGAACAATCAAATTCCCAAACACACCTAAGACTCTTGAACGTAACTGCTTTTACATATTAGCTACTTTTATTGCGATTATTACGTATACTTTAAGCAGTCCACGAATGCACTTGCTCCAGATGATAATGAATGTCTCTTCAAAATTGCCTCTTGATTCATATAAAAAGTTGTCTAAACTGATCCATACGAAAGACATTTTGGGCTTTCTCTTTCTAATTATGATAACAGCATTTTATTATACTAAGATGGATTTCGATGATTGGCACAAAGTTGTTCGACTGTACTTTATTTTGCTGATATTTCAAATGGATATGTTATATATGAATTGTGTTTGTGTATTAAAAACCTGTTTTAAAAGAATTAACGATAACTTAATAAATCTGCGGGAGCATATCGTGAACAATGAGCCGCATGTTTTGAGACGGAATCATCATAAGCAAAAAAATTTATTTCTTCTAATGGAGCTCAAGGTTTTAAAGAAACAACATCTGGCGATTAGCGATACAGTGCAGATGCTAAACATGATTTTTAGTCTGCAAATCCTTACTACCATAATTATAACTTTTTCCAATCTTACATTTACATTGTATTTCCTCATAACGCATTGGAAAATTGGTATGTTAACGAACGATATGAGCGACCTGGTTTATGATGCGTCTGCAATAGTGGCTATGATATATTATTCTATAAAAATGCTATTAATTGTATGGGCCTGTGAGACCGGTAAAGATATCGCCATGAAGATTGGCATTACCATTCACGATCTGCTTAACAATATTTCAGATAAAGAGATTAAAGACGAGGTAATTAAAAAAATAAACGTTTAATCCTGTATTTATCTAAAGCTAATCCGTTTATTAATGTAATTTCTTATATATAAAATCTAATAATGTCAATAATGGTTTTACAATCCTGTACTTAACTGTATTATAATCTACATTTTGCAGCTGCAGATGTTTTCTTTGCAAGTACTTCACCATGAAAATACATTTTCCGCAAAAGGTCTCGTTGTGGATGTTACTCTTCTCGTTGCGGTAAGCGATTATTTGCTTTTTAATTAATTAAATATTATTGTTTACTTTCATAATATACTCTAATTTTAGATAGTAACTAACATAACTACATATCTATTAATTTTAATACAATTCTTTATTGCCACGTATTTTTGCAACGGAGTTGCAAAAGTAGCAAATAACACAAATACATAAATACATTATTAAAAAGGCATGTGATTAATACCAGAAGTATATTATTAAATAGTTAAAGTACTCTCTTTTTTTAACATTAATAAAAATATGTATATATATATATATATATGTGTACAGAAAAATAATGCATATATAATATTCATAAATAATGCAATAAAATTAAGTTCAAAAAATAAGTCTAATTTTTATGGGTTATTAATTCCTTGCTTATGTATATAGTTCAAGAATAATAAATGTATAAAAAATGTCATTTTGCATTCTCATTAAATAATTTAACTGTTATTTCATTAAAATTAACACATATTACTATTAACATAAATAAATTAGTATAATTCTGAATTTACTTACTAGTATATGTATGAAAATATTAAATAAATATTTTAGTTCTTACACAAAATATCATGTGACATTTGATGATGACAAAACCAAAGTTTAGTTCAACAAAAAAAATATAAATAAGTAATTAATCTTTCGTTTCATCGATATAGGCAATTAATGAAAATTTGGTGTAATAGAATTTAAAATAAGACTTTAACATATACTATAAACAGTGACATGTATAATTTATAAGAATTCTGTTTATTGTCAAAGTTCATATATTATCAACAAGATATACAATATTTGTCTTTGTTATTTTTACATTTTTAATTTTTAATTTAGTTTTTACTAAATCATAAAATTATTAAAATCACTAAAATTTCAACAATGTAAATGCATATTTTGCATTTTAAAGATAGTGTACAGTAACATTTAAGATTTAACGTCATATTAAAACAGTCTATTCTCTAAATGATAATCATGGTATCATTGATTTGCATAGACTTATAATTATAATAATTAATGTATTCACTGTCTTTTAGTGATTTCGATTTCAACATTAGTATATTATCATTGAAAGCTCAGTGTATTTATTTATTTCCCTAATGGATAAGTTATAAATCTATCATTAAAAATCAGTGTATTTTCACTAACTTCACTGATTGTAATTTAGAGAGTAATTCATTATTTCGTATTCACAGAGAAGTAAAAAAATAACACAAACCACATTATTGAGTCATTCTCAGTGTGTCGCCACTAATTTAAAATTATCTTTGGTTATAATATGTTATAATTTAATATATAAAATTAGAAAATTAAAATTAATTAAAACTAAAATCCTGGAGCGCGATTTTTAATTTATTTTCTCGGGCTCTAATAATCCTTCCGGATCGTCGATGCTCTACCTATTATTGGAATCAATGTCTTTTTTGCCAGAATAACCGAAAAAAATTGTGTCTAACAAGGATCAAATTATTTGAGATAATAAAATGATTATATGACTTTACTTGTATTTGGTCCTTTGCATTATTATAATGTATCGTTGTGATTCTATAACAGTGTAAGAAGAAAACCGTAACAATGGAGTTAAAATTACACACACACACACACGCGCGCGCGCGCGCGCGCACGCACACGCGTGAGTATACGGATGTATATGTGTATATAAATTTAAAGAATAAACTAATAATATTTCTAAGTCATAGAAAAAAAAAATATTTTTCAAACATTCGCAATATGCACAACGACAATACAATATTAAATCAGAAAGTTGTTATTAACTAATTTTTAAGAAAGTAATCTATTGTAAACTTTAAATTTTGTGTAATTGATGTCTTCTATTTTGAGTAATGTATTATTAATACACGACAATATTTATACATTATTACATTAAGCGCTGCGTTTCATAAATGATAGGTTGAAGACTGTCATGGTTACTTTATGACTAACATACGACTGAGTATGTCTCACTCTTGTCGCAGTAATTGTTCGTAGTATTAAATTGGAACTTGTCAAGTGTGGATAAAAAACCAAGTTTATTTTAATTAACGCGTTTGATGGTGAAAAAATAAACTCAAAATCTAAACTTAAAAAATTGTTTACAATTACGCCAACATTAATAAAAAATGTGCGTTCATAAAATAATTAATAACTTTTAGGTTAAAATTGTACACACGTATCACTTCGTTAATAGTATTCAAAACGTTATAAAAATTTCATAATATCAAAAGAAAAATGAGAGAAAGATGGCTCTTTCACGCTACGAACTTTCAAACCTTGATGTATCCTTGTTTTATCATGTGCCGCATTTTTGGAACATTTCCATACAAGATTAATAATTCGATCTTCGAAGTTTCAAAACCATATTATATCATATCAATTGCAATTATCAGCATTATATACGTTTTCGAACTGGAATACTTCTATAATTTCAAAATTTTTACAAAGGGCGAGTTTGAAGGCACAACATGGTCTTTCGAATATAATTGCTATATTATATTAAACATTTTTATGATAATCGTCACGTTCATCTCGAGCAATTCGCGAATGCAATTACTCCAAACTATAATGAAAATCTCTGTGAAACTCTCTCCGCAATCGTATCGAGAGCTATCCAGATTAATCCATGCCAAGGATATCTTTGGTTTTCTCTACGTTATCGGGATGATTGTTACATATAGCTACAAAGGAGTCCCAATTCTGCACTTAACCTTTTCAATACATTCGGTTCTATTCAACTTTCACATGAATATGCTATACATAAACTGTGTTTGTTTATTAAAGGCTTGTTTTAAGGAAATTGACAATAATCTTTCAAGCATGAAAGAACTCGTATTAAACGAAGAATTACAAATTCCTAGAATGATTTACTACAAACAGAGAAGTTCATTTCTAATAATAATGAAGCTTAAGGCTCTGAAGAAGCAACATTTTTTAGTCAGCAACGCAGTACAAATGCTAAACATAACCTTCAGTTTACAACTTCTTATTACAATAACATTAACTTTTGTTACAACTAGTGGTGGACTGTACTCACATCTACTGCTGCAGTGGGATAATGGATTAGTTATTAAATTCAGTTTGAACGAAGCCTTTTCTGTTATGTTCTTGACCTCCATGATGTATCAGATTATAAAAATGATGCTACTTGTGTGGGCCTGTGAAACTGGCAAGAATCAGGCTCGAGATATCGGCACTACGATTCATGATATACTTAACAATACTAAAGATGAGCAAATCAAAGCTGAGGTAGTAAAGAGTAATTTAATTTATATATTTTTCTTCTAATACATTATATTATATTATATCTCCTACTTTCCGTACTTAATAGTTTTGCAATCTATAACATTACAGTTGCAATTGTTTTCCTTGCAAATATTGCACCGTGATAATACATTTTCCGCCAAAGGCTTTAATATAGACGCAGTGTTATTTGCTAGAGTGAGTAATTAATCGTTTGCTTCAATTAATAAAATATATCATAAATCTTTTATTCTGCTTTTTTAGATGATGGGTACTATAAGCACATATTCGTTAATTCTACTACAATTCTTTATTATATCACATTCTTGCGATAAAAACTCTAAATTAAATATTACACAAATAACAAAATTCCATAAAAGTAGATAATTAAAGAGAAATTACTTTCTTATATTTGTAAGTAATTATTTATGTATATATATGTAATATATATACATATACAGATGTAATTTTACTACGTGTACTCTGACAAGACACACATACACAAGTTAAAATTTAACAAAGAATATTAATATTAAAGAAAGAGAGAAAGAAAGACCGCTAACATAAAATTTTAAATACATCTTAAATATTTTACATTGCAGGTGTATTGCAGGTATAAAAAACAATAAATTTCTAAAAAAGATATAGCTTTTGATTAATCACCTTAAATAATCAAACTACTTTGACATTAAAATTAAAACAATTACACCTGATGCAATTAATATAAATATCAGAAAATCAATACAAAATAAAGCTCACTTTTGATATGAGTAAAACATACATAATTGATATCTAAAATTTTATTCGAGATGATTGATATTGTACGTTGTTACACGATAAAACACAACAAATTATCTTTGTAAATATTTTTCTATAGTTAATAAATAGTTCTTTAGTTCATAAGTAATTGTAAATTTTTCCTCGTTAAACATTAAAAAAAATTTAGTGTATTAATTTAATTCTAATTGTGCATTTCTTTAAAATAAAGAATTATCTAGAAGTCTAGAAATTGTTTTTAATATTCTATCAACAAAACAGATAATTGATTAAAGTAAACAAAAAAAGAAAATGTATATTTGACAAAAAGATTGTAATTGGAATAGTTTCTATAATTGTTAAAAATAATAATGGACATATTATTGACACATACAAGTATATGTCTTTACAAAATCTTTACATAAATAATACTTCATATTAATTTGTCTAACACAGGATCAAAATCAATTTTTACTATATTAAAAAATGTGCAAAAACGTATAGAATACAATTGAATTACATATCATTAAAGTAATATTTAATACACATACAATAATCATAAATAACTGCAAAGATTAATATGAATTAAAAACCTAAATGTGATGCTAATTTATATTTCTTAACATACAGTGAATCATGTATTTTTTATGTATTTTTTATTACAATATATGTATGTATAAGAGTAATACGATATTTCAAATATTAATTAACAAATATTTTACGTTTTATTTGTTGAAAATCTGGGATATGTATAATTAAGGTTATAATACGTAGTTAAACGCTAAAATTATTTCTTTTGTAAATAATAATTAACAGTCATTTTATAATTTAAATGTAATAAATTAATTTATGCGTGAGAAAATTAAGAAAATTACGTTTTTAAAAATATAAACTAAAAATATTTGTTTTATACAGCAATTTGCTTTTCTTTTATGTCACATAAATTAACATTTATAGCATTACAAATTATAAATAATAAACAAAAATTTTTATTATTTTTTTTAGAATCATTTTTGTGTGCTCTTTTATATGTCACTTGTTCTTACAAGTTATATAGAATATTGATGATATTCACATTCACATTTTATTTATCAATAATTATAAGATTAAATTCTCCTTAAGATAATGTCCTTATTTTAATTATTGATATTATTCTCACATTTCGATCTTCTATTTTTTTATTAAAGGTGAAATACTATTTGTCTATTTTGAGATATTTCCTTGTCCTTGAGATAAAGAGCACTAATTAATTTTATTTGTTAGAAATGTCATTTTATTTTTATCTAGATAATTAGTTAGATTAATTAAATTAACTCTAAACAAGATAATATCATTGCTTTCACATTATGAAATAATCTATTAGCATTACTTCCGTTAATTTTTCATTTTCCACTGCAATATCAAAATTTCTCAAAATGAACCTACATAGCACGGTTTAATAATACATTCATAAATAATAATATTATACAAAAAATAATAGTTTAGTTTATATTATACTATATTTTAATACATTTTAATACAAAAATAATTTGCAATTATACGCACGCAATTAGCTTTATATTACGTTTAAAGATAATACCAATAATAATATTTTTTTGATTAAGTTAAAAATGCATTGGTATTGATATTTTTTTCTTAAAAATTACGATAATACATAGAATATTTTTAAATGTCGTATATATGCAATAAAACTGTCTTTAATGTAAAACCAGATAATCATTAAAAATTGTTAATATTAAAAAATTATTAATATTAATAAATAGATATTGCGCAATACTTCTTTTCAAATGCTCACAAAATTTAATGTATAATCAATACGTTGTAATAAAATATAATTTCTTTATTGCACTTTATTTCGCGAGTGATAAATACAGATCGAGAAACGCCATGGTTACTACATGGCTAACATATGATGCCTAACATATTCGTAGTTATATTCAATGCACGAACTACTCGCAGTGCGTTTTCAAGTTAAACCAGTCAGATGTCGAAGAAAAAAGAAGTTACGTGCAATTATCACTGAGTACAAGAGTTACGTTTACAAACAAAGCTTTTGTAATCACGCTCACAAAATTTAATAACATAGTGTTGATAAAGTGATAAATAATTTTCGAAGACGACGCATATTTAAATTATTCTTCTTTCGCAAGAATTCGCTGCATAATACTTAGTTTTATCATTAAAATTCCAGAAACGCACCAATAGCAATATGCGAAAAAGATGTCGGCTCTTCTGCGCTACGGATTTTCAATCTTTGATGTACCCTTGCTTCAACTTCTGCCGCATTCTAGGAATATTCCCGTACAGAATCAACGATTCGACTTTTGAGGCTTCAAAATCATGTTATATTTTATCGACCATTATTATCTGCGTCTTCTGCATTTACGGAATAATTATTATTTATCAGTTCGATACTTCTATAACAATAACCATCATAAGAATACCTAGATCTCTTCAGTATCATAGTTATTGCGCGCTCGGTAGTTTCGTAGCGATTGTCACGTATGTCTTAAGGGGTCCACGACTGCTCTTACTGCAAACCGTATTGGAAGTTTCTTCAAAACTACCACAGGAGTCGTATAAAAAATTGTCCAAGTTAATTCACGTCAAAGATATTTTCAGTTTTTTCTTCTTTGTCATCATAACATTGATATGCTTCATCAAGTTGCCTCTCAATTTGATCTTCTCAACAATATATACATTATATATCGGCATACTGTTGCTGCAATTGGACATGTTGTACATGAATTGCGTTTGTGTATTGAAAGTCTGTTTCAATCAAATTAACGACAATTTGATGAAGGTGCAGGAATTCGTAATAAATGACAAGCCCCAGCTACTCAGGCAAACATACCACGTGCAAAAGAACCCATTCTTGCTGATAAAACTTAAAACCTTGAAGAAGCAACATCTGATGGTTACTGATACAGTGCAGATGCTGAATACGATTTTCAGTTTGCAGCTCATCGTTACCATAGTCTTAAGTTTCGCCGAAATTACTTTCAATCTGTACTTCTACATAGTCTTAATCATGTCTAAAGAGAAACAAGAGTTGTGGAATTTGTTGTTTATCATGTGCATCGTATATTATAGCACAAAAATAGTGTTGATCGTGTGGGCTTGCGACAGCGGTAAAGATCAAGCTGCTAAGATTGGCATCACAGTTCACAATTTGCTTAATAGCATCAGTGATAAGCAAATCAAGGACGAGGTATTAATTAAGTTTACATATTGTTTCAAATATGTTTGATATATTAAACAGCTTTCATTCGCCAAATAATAATTATGTATAATAATTATTGACATTGTCCCAATGCTCTTTTCTGTATACATTCACGTATTATTTTATATGTCAATTTATGACAATGTTATAGTTGGAACTATTTTCTGTCCAAATACTGCATCGAGAAAATGTATTTTCCGCAAAAGGTCTCACTATAGATGCGTGGCTTCTTACTGCGGTAAGTGGCCAATTATTTGCTTCAAAATAATTAAATGCATATTATTCAGTTTTATAATTTTTTCTTTTAGATGATAGGCACCATCACTACGTATTTATTAATCTTAATACAATTCTTTGTTACATCACATTCTTGCGATGGAAGAGCTATGAATATTACAGAAGTAGCAATCTAATAGAAGAAATTTAATTTAATTTTATAATTAATTACGTTTATAATTAATATGCTATATTTTAAATCTTATGCTACATTTATTAGCAACTATTTTTTAATAATTGTAAGAAAATTAACTGATTGTAAGAAGAAAAAATACTCTATACACCTCAAAGGTGCGATAATTACCGATCGAAGAGCACCATGGTTACTTTATGACTAACAATTGACCTTTTAAATATTATTTCAATTCAGCAACCGCTTGCAGTTTTAAACTGAAATTCACCAAGTGTAGATCAAAAGTCCATATAAAACAAACTTGAAGGCTACATGCAGAAAGAATCTCAATATAGCTTATATGTATCCAATGCTAAAGTGTAAGAATTAATTTTTGAACAGTGTAATTCAGTTTATTATACGACATCATAAAGTGTTGTAATTGCACCGATTATGATTAATTTATTATTGAAACTCCAAAGACGCACCAAGTGTGAAATGTGGAAAAAATGGCAGCTGTTCCATGCCACGGACTTTCAATCGCTAATGTATCCCTGCTTTACTTTTTGTCGCATTCTCGGATTATTTCCATATAGGATCAACGCTTCAACTTTTCAAACTCCGAAACGATCTTATATTCTACCGATCATTATTATTTGCATTCTCTTTATTTGTGAACTGATAACGTTATATGAGGTTGACGTTATTAACAAGCATGACGAAAATGTACCTAAGACTCTCGAACGTAACTGTTTTTATATACTCGGCGGTTTTAGTACGGTTGTTGCGTATGCCTTAAACGGTCGTCGGATGCACTTGCTCCAGATCATAATGGAGATCTCTTCAAAACTGCCCCCTGATTCATACTTCAAGATGTCTATACTGATCCACGCTAAAGATATTTTCGGTTTCTTTTTTCTAGTCGGTCAAGCGACATGTTATTATTCCATAACGGGTGTCTGTCATTTGCGTAATCTTTTAGTGCTATATATACTTCTGATAACATTTCAAATGGATATGCTGCACATGAATTGCGTTTGCATATTAAAGGCTTGTTTTAAAAAAATCAACGATAATTTGATAAATGTGCGAGAGCTCATAGTGAATAATGAATCGCATTTTCTGAGGCAGCATAATAGAAATCCATTCGTATTGATGGAGCTCAAGATGTTGAAAAAGCAACATCTGATGATCAGCGACACAGTGCAAATGTTAAACGCAATTTTCAGTCTACAGGTTCTCGCTAGTGTAGTTATGACTTTTGCTGAAATTACTTTTCGACTATACTTCTATATATTGGAATGGAAAAGTCAAGAAATGTCAATGTTCAATGTAGATCAGAATTTCCATAATGTGTTATTGATAATATTTATAACATATTATTGTATCAAAATAATGTTGATTGGGTGGGCTTGTGATACAGCCAAAGATCAGGCTATGAAAATTGGTATCACTATTCATGAAATACTTAATGACACCATCGATAAGCAAATCAAAGACGAGGTAGCTAAATTTAAAAAAAAAATAAAATTTAACTTTCACATTTTTAATATATCTCTTATGATAAATATCTCTTATGTGTTAATAAGAATTCTTTTATATTAAATTTAGTGCGATTAATAATTGTTTCTTAACTTTACATTTTAATAATAGTAAGACATCTTATTACACATCTCAAATAACACATAATTTAATGTCTTTATTAATAATAATATAGAAATTATAATTTTTTTTATATTATATTATAATAATATAGAAAATATAAATATTGATTGATTTATATGTTAATTTAAATATTTATTCATCAGATTCATAACTATATTTTTCCAATATTTAACGATTTTTAATCTGCTATTGCAGCTGCAGATGTTTTCCTTGCAAGTACTGCATCGTGAAAATACATTCTCCGCCAAGGGTCTTATAGTAGACGCAACGCTTCTCGTTGCGGTGAGTGTGAGATTATGTTTTAATAAATAATATGTACTGATTACTTGTATAATTTCAATTTCAGATAGTGGGTAACATCACTACATATCTATTAATTTTAATACAATTCTTAGTAGCCCAAGAAGTTTGTAATAAAAAGATTACAAACAATGTTACAGAAATTATATATAATTAGAAGAAGATTCATAATCAAGTAAAACATACAATATATTATATACAAAATACTAAATATATTCTTATATTGTTGTATTATATGTATGTGTATGTTACACATATATACAAACAAAACCTTATGTATATGTAAATAATTACATTAATATTTAATTGCAAAATCTTTAAGTTGCTTATGCTATTATCTTGTATCAATAAATATGTTTACTAGAAATATCGCTTTAGATTCATTAAATAATAAACAATAAACTAATTCATATTGCAACAAAGTCCCATCAATCTAAATTAAATATTTATATTAATAAATTAATACAATTTGAATTTTATTTTACTAGAAATTTTATAATTAATATTTTAAAGCCTTTCTCAAATATTATATCATGCATTATTCTGCAACAACTCAAAGCAATTTAGTAATATATACACGGGGAGAATTTTCTCTTAAAATTTACCCTCAAAATCTGGTAATTGTAGGATGATGTGTAACCTCGAAGAATTTTACTATATTTTTTATAGTATAATTTACTATACTTTTAGTAAAATTTACTAAAGGTATAGTAAATCTCACTATACTTTTAGCAAATTTTACTAAAAAGTATAGTAAAATTTCTCGAGATCACACATTATCTTACAATTACTAGATTTTCAGGGTAAATTTTAAGAGAAAATTCTCTCCGTGTATATTTTTTTCTTCTAAATTAATATCTATTAATTCTTAATATATATTACCAAATTAATTATTAATATATTACACTAAACTATCTTGAAATATAAAAGCTGTCGAATGTATAATATATATATTTTATATTTGTGTGTATAAATATTTCTTTACATTTTCAGCTTTATTTATTAACAATAATTAAATAAAATTTTATTGCATTGTAATGTGATCAATGAATTATCGTAATAACGTTCATATTTTTTGCCTCTGCATTTTTTTATTGTTAAAATAAAAAATATTATCCATCCTACATGTAGATTCATAGATTATAATCCGTTAAAAATTTTATCGAGAAAAATATAATCGATCAGTTTTAATCGAGATAAGTACTTAGATTAATCCTAATCAATGTAATAGCATGTGTCCTTGCATTCTAATTCTAATGTATGAAAATTACATTTGTTACACGTGTGCTACATTAATGTCATTTCTTCAAGTACCCAATGCATTTAATATTTTAGTATACATTATTGTAAGAAAGAATCAAGTTTAATTTTTCACACTTTAATAAGCTTAAGGAAAGAATTTTTAATTTTTAATTACAGTCTACTACATAAAGCTCATAAAATAAATATCGACGACAATATTCTCTGACTGATGTATAATAACAACACAATAAATGTTTTTTGTAGTGAAAGTTATAATAAAACTAAATATCAAAACTGTAATGTAAAGAACATCTTATCCTGAAATTAATCGTTATTAATCTTTATAAGTCACTGCTCTATAGAGACACTGTGAATTTCTTCTTTTGTGTATGCGTACAAGAGTTGACACCTATTACTCATATGTCACAATAATTACATATTATTCCATTATATAACGATAATATACGCTGCATTCTAAGAATGGAAATCAAAGAGCGTCATGGTTACTTTATGGTTAACAAATAATCCCCGAGTCTTAAGTCTTGCTACTCGACGCAGCGTCTATTTACAGTTTTAAACTTAAACTCGCAGGTAAACCAACTAAGAAGCAAATAACGGAATACATAATACAAAAAGAATTCGTTGCAGAAAGATGGAATTAAACATTTAGAAAAGAAACTCACATATTACATTTGTATTATAGCTAGGCTGTATTTATAACGGTATTAATTTTTAAACTGGATGTCTAGATTTACACAAATGGGTTTGATTGAGAATTTCTTTTATAATTGGAAGATGATATTCAATCTTTCATCAAAGTTTCAAAATCGAGTCAAGAGTAAAACATGGCGATTGTTTTACGCCACAGATTTTCAATCTTTGATGTATCGCTGTTTCACTATCAAGTACAAGATCAATCCTTCAAACTTCGAGATTTACAAACCGCTCTTTATTCTCTGGACTGTCATTATCTGTGCTTGTTGTACTTGCGTGCTGATAATGCTGTATGATCTCAACATTTCTGGAAGAATCGACATGAAAATTGTACCCTCTCTCGAGCGTAGCTTCTATAACGCGCTCGGCAATGTTATAGCAATCTTCACGTATATTTTGAGTGGTCCACAAATGCGTTTGCTCCAGACCATATTGAACATCTCATCAATTCTACCTTCAAAATCGTTTCAAAAGCTATCCCGGCTAATCCACACAAAAGATATCGGTTTCTTTTTAATAATTGGATTCTTTGTAATATATTATAATAAAATAAGTCTCTATATTTCATTTTTAAGGTTTTACATAATTTACCTCAACCACTTTTTATTTCAAATAGACACGATGTACGTAAATTGTGTTTGTATATTAAAAGCCTGTTTCAAAAGAATAAATAACAAATTGGCAAATCTACCCGTCGTGAATAATGAACTTCATTTCTTCAATCTAATCTACCAGCAGAGAAATCCATTTTTGCTGATAGAACTCAAGACCCTGAAGAAGTGGCATTTAATAGTCAGCGATACAGTGCAGATGCTGAATAATCTTTAATTTGCAGCTCTTAGCTACCACAACAATGAGTTTAATTAAGATCACGTGTATTGTTATATGGTACAACAGAAAGATGTGTATTAACTTATCATGGAAAAGCAATTCTATTTCGCATACTTCGTCATGAGTATAGCACTCTTTGCCACAAAGACGACATTGATAATATGGGCCTGCGAGACCGGCAAAAATCAGGCTTTAGAAATCAGCACTACCATTCATGATGTACTTAACTGCACTAAGAATAAGCAAATAAAATACGAGGTATTTAAAATATTTAAAATGTAATTTGTATATCTATTTAACATATCCTAATGTGCTAATGTATCCCAATGTGTGCTAATGTATTTTTTAATTTATCAATTTAATAATCATATTTCTTTCTTCTATTTAAACATTTTTTTGCAATATAATGTTACAGTTGCAGTTGTTTTCTCTTCAAATAATGCATCGTAAAAATATATTCTCCACAAAGGGTCTTACTATAGATGCAACATTTGCTGCAGTAAGTAATCAGGCATAAGTTTTTGTTAAATATTTGTGAAATGTTAATCTGTTTTATTCTTTTTCAGATAGTAGGTAACATCACTACATACATATTACTCTTAATAAAATTTTTAAACACATCCTATTTTTGTGGAAAGATAGTAGACAATGTTACACAATCTGATTAGGAGTTTCATTTTCTTTGCACTTCTGGGATGTGAAGCTGCTTTTTTTTTTTCAAGTGGAACCCAAACAACAATTTTTTGCTATTATTAAAGGTTCCGGAAAAGGGCCAAAAATCGGACTTTTTTAACATCTTTACATAATTACGTAATTAATATTTTATATCTAATATTCAAAGATGTGATATATACATATTATTTTATTTCAAAATCAGACAGATCAATAATGTAAATGTTGCACAATATGCTTTCTTATGCTTTCTATTTCATGTATACATATGTAAATTAGTGAGTTATATGTCACAACAATAATACATCATTTCTCTATACTCTATACAATCCATTTCAATAATAGTGAATGCCAATCAAAAACTGCTATGGTTATTTCACGACTAACAAATGACTTCTTCAGTTATACATTTCTACTTAGCACAATATTTGCTCGTAGTTTCAAAATTAAACTCATCGAGTGTAGAACGTGGAGAAATTGTATCAAGTTACATAATTGTTACTAAGAAACAGATTAAAAGATTATAAGTTAAATAACAAATTGTTGTAATTACATATAGATTGCCTAAAGTGTCAATTAATAATAATTTAATTTTTCTATAAATTACTGCTGATCTCATTTCAACAACACGGACAAAAGTAAAATGCGAAAAAAATGGTGGCTATTCCATGCTACGGATTTTCAATCCTTGATGTACCCCTGTTTCTTCTTTTGCTATATTATCGGAATATTTCCGTACAAGCTCAATGCTTCAATCTTTATAGTTTCAAAACCGTACTACATATTGTCAACCATGATTATCTGTATTGGTGTGTTTCTTAACTTAGTATTCATTTATGATATTATAATTTCTAAATATAACTTTGGAGATCTAACCAAAAATATTCGCGCTATTAATTACCACACGCTCAGCGGTTTTATTGCAATCACCACACACATATGGAGCGGTCCACGAATGCGATTGTTACAGACTATTTTGGAGATCTCTTCAAAATTATCTCCAAATTCGTATCAAAAGTTGTCTAAATTGATCCATATCAAAGACATCTTTGGTACTATCTTATTAATTGTGCAATTATCCATATATTATTCTAAAAATATAATATTTGAAACAAATTGTATGGTTGTCTTGGTAACAGTGTACGCAATATACTTCGCTTTGTTGCAATTTCAAGTAAATATGCTGTACATAAATTGTGTTTGTATAATAAAGGCTTGTTTTAAAAGTATTAATGAGAATTTGATGCACATACAAATGCTCATAAAAAACGATATAAAACCATACATCAAGTTTATCTGTTGCACACAAAGAAATCAATTTTTCTTAATAAAACTGAAAATTCTAAAGAAGAGGCACTTGATGATTAGTGACGCAGTGCAAGCGATGAATATAGTCTTCAGTCTACAACTATTTGCTACTGTAGTCATAATCTTTATTGAAATCACTTTTGAACTGTATTTCTATATAGTGCGCTGGCAAAATGGAGTATTTTTTAGTTTAGATAAACAAATTCTCGATGTCCTTTTAATGTCCACGGGATATAATATTTTAAAAATAATGTTACTTGCGTGGGCTTGTGAAACCGGTAAAAATCAGGCGCAAGAAATCGGTACCACTATTCACGATCTGTTTAGCAGCACCAATGATAAGCAAATAAAAAATGAGGTAAAAATGTAACTTTATATACATTTTTTAAAATGTAATATACGTTAAAGCACATATAATACAATTATTTTAAACACTGACTAAATTGTATTCAACATTTTAATTGTTTATCTCTGCTATTAATTCTTTTACAATCTGACATTGCAGTTGTATCTATTTTCCTTACAAATATTACATCGCAAAAATACATTTTCGGCGAAAGTTTTCACTGTGGATGCGATGTTTCTCGCAACAGTATGTAATCAGTTATTTGTTGTCAACTAATATAATATATATTACTTATATTCCTTATTTTTCTTTCAGATAGTGAGTAACGTTGCTACGTATTTAATAATTTTGATACAATTCTTAAACATTTCACATTCTTGCGACGAAAAGACAGCAATCAATGTTACACTATTTAATTAAAAAAGATATAATAATTAATCATAAAAAGTACATTTGAATAATTAAACTTTTTATCATTGTTAATGAGTTATTATCACGCAAAATTTTTTATACTTGTAGATCGACACACACACACACACACACACACACACACACAATAAGATATAACAAAACCTTGTAGATAAATGTATGTTAATAATTTATAGTATATGAATAAAAGTTTTCTTATTTCAAAGCATTCTTCGATAATCGAATTTTATTTATCTTTCAACGATCTAATTAAATCAATCTTGTTCTTTTTTGATCATTAACTTTTATCATAATTTATCGGCGCATGTTTAAGAATAAATTTTTGAAGCAATGTTATGCATGATTATGGTACGCGCTGCAATTTACAACATAGTTTATACAAGCATAGAAAAAAGATATTTATTTTTAAGACCTAATTCTCTTTCAAAATTTGCGTGTAATTGCAACTAATTTATTCTTTTTGAAAGAACTACGTCAAAAATAACAGTTCTATACAAACAAAATACATATTATATTAAAAGAAATGAAAAAGAAGTAAGCGTAATGAAAAAGATATTTAAAAAGTCATCTGCGGATCGCGGTAGCGGTTGATAACATACAACTTTAATCCCAAATATCTATAATGTATGTATTATCAATTGAGTATTAATTAAAATAAAATTAATTTGTAAAATTATAGAAACTCAAGAAAACATTTATATTGATATAACATACACATGTAACAATTTTTAAATGTATATATATATATATATTATATATAGAAATATCTATACACAACAATTAAAAGTACTAGATTGAAATTGCGTAATGACAATTTTAAACATTATGCGAAAACGTAAACTTTAAAAACAAATGACTATTCGAATATTGTTTACTTTTATATAGAGATAACAACTCGATTGAAAGATGCTATTACATCACACTTAACAAAGTTTTCTTTAGTTTTGAATCATTATAGGAAAAAGCAATTACTCGCAGTTTTAAAATTAAATTCGTCGAGTGTACATCGACAACGATAACTCTACATCAGTTTATGCAAAGTAAGAAGGCAAAAGTGACAAGGTTACATTTAAACAAGTTTTTTCTCGATTACTGTCAGATTTATATCAAAATGCATTAATAATATGTTTAATAAGTTATAGACTGCTCTCTGTAATGTCTAATGTAGTCTACTGGTTCTCGTGACAAATCACTGATTATGTTTTTATCATCAAATTTCCAAGGAAAACCCAGAAAAAAACAAAAGGAAGAAACATGGCAATTATTCCGCGCCAAAAATTTTCAAACTTTGATGTATCCTTGCTTCTTTTTCTGTCGCATTCTTGGAATATTTCCGTATAAAATCAACATTTCTTTTGATAACACGACTTTCGAAATTTCAAAACCATGCTACATTCTGTCAATTGTCACTATCTCTGTTTGTAATACATTCACATTGATAATGTTGTATATATTCATATGGTGCAGAACATGCTTTATTGAACCATTTTATGTAATAAAATATCCCGCAATGCTTATGAATTGTTGCATATTTATGTTTAGCAGTATTCTAATAACCACTACGTTCATTCTAAATGATTCGCGAATACGCTTGCTCCAGGCTATATTGAAGATATCTTCAAGATTACCCTCGAAATCGTATCAGAAGTTATCTAAAATAATCCATGCTAAAGATATTATCAGTTTTCTTTTAGCGTGGCTCATATTGATATATAATTTGGATATAAATAACATAAATTACGTTCTAATTTTTTCATACGTAATCTATATCTACCTAGTGACATTTCAAATAAATATGTTGTATATGAATTGCGTTTGTATATTAAAGGAATGTTTTAAGGAAATCAATGACAATCTAGCCAACATGCAAGAATGCATTGCGAATAATAAATCTCATGTTTCTGCACTAATGTATCATAAACAGAAAACTCAATTCCTAACCATGAAACTCAAGGCTCTGCAAAAACAGCACCTGGAAATCAGCGATACAATACACATGCTAAACATGATCTTCAGTATACAGCTTGTTGCTACAATTGTCGTGACTTTTTCCGGTATCACTTTCTGTTTGTATTTCTACATTCTCTACATATTGGAATCGCAGCATTTCTTGACAACAGACACTTCAAAAAGTGTATCATATGAGAGCTTTCTCTTTCTCATATTATATTACGTTATAGTAATGGTATTAATAGTGTGGGCCTGCGAGACAGGCAAAAATGAAGCCTTGCAAATCAACACTTCCATTCACGATGTGTTCAACAGCACCACCGATAAGCAAATGAAAAATGAGGTATCGTAATAAAATATTAATTAAATTTTATTTCTTTTAAATTGAATCAATATGTCTCGAGTATCAAAATAATTTTACATCGAATTTATTAGATTTATAATTATATCTTTTAATCATAAAATTAACATTTTTACGATTACAGTTACAACTGTTTTCTTTGCAAGTATTTCATTGCAATAATACATTTGACGCGAAAAGTCTTACTCTGGATACAAAGCTTCTGACTAAAGTGAGTAATTAGTCATATGTTTGTTCACAGTTATAATTTATTAATAATAGAATATACATTGTCACCTTTTTTTCTTTTTAGATGGTAGGCAGCATCGCCACGTACGTAATAATATTATTTCAATTCGTGCATATGTCTTACTTTTGTGAAGAAAAAGCGGCAAATAATATAACGAAAATCTAACACCTGATCTAATAAAACAAATGTATTAAAATTACTCGAATATTACATATAAATTACTTTTTATCGATGCAGAGTTATTTAATAATTGTATTTGAATATATGTGCACATATACGCGTAATGATATTTTAGAATATTTTAAAAATCTTATTCTATGTATTCGTTATTATTCAATCAAAAATATAATTGTAATATTTTACTTGTTTATAGTTTTAAAAACAAACAGCCATTAGAAAATAAGTAATCATTACAAATAATTTATGGAAAGCTAATCTATTAACGTACTATGAGGCAGGATACCGTCTTTTTCTATTTCATGTAGGCATAAAGGATTAGATAAATTGAATATCGTAGCAGTTGCACAGTCTTCTTTCATATAGAGATGAAAATTACCGATTAAAAAATGCCATGGTTACACCATACCTAACAAAGTCTCCCTTTAGCTTTGAGTCATTGCAAGAGACAACAATTATTAGCAGTTCTGAAATTAAATTCGTCGAGTATACATGAATACGATGAGGATTTTTTATCAGTTTACGTAAAGTGAAAAAACAAAAGTGGCAAAAAAATTACATTTAAAATGAAAGTTCTTTCTCGATTACACTCAGACTTACATAAAAATAAAATAAATAATAATTAATTATTTAGTAATTGATAGAATGTTCTATATGATGTAACCTATATTGTTTTTCGCGACAAATCGCTGATTATGTTAAATTTGTCATCCAATTTCCATGGAAAATGCAGACAAAAACAGAAGAAAGAAAAATGGCGTTTATACAACGCCAAAGACTTTCAAACTCTGATGTATCCTTGCTTCACTTTCTGTCGTATTCTTGGAATATTTCCATATAAAATCAACACTTCGACTTTCGAAATTTCGAAACCATACTACATTCTGTCAATAGTCGTTATCTGCATTTGTAATACATGCACATTGATAATGTTGTATAAACTTTTATGGTGCAGAACATGCTTCATTAAACAATTTTATGTGATAAAATATCCCATAATACTTATGAATAGCTGCCTACTTACGTTTAGCAGTATTCTAATAACCACAACATTCATTCTAAATGGTCCGCGAATACGCTTGCTCCAGGCTATATTGAAGATATCTTCAAGATTACCTTCGAAATCGTATCAGAAGTTATCTAAAATGATCCATGCTAAAGATATTTTCAGTTTTCTTTTAGCGTGGCTCATATTGATATATAATTTGGATATAAATAACATAAATTACGTTCCAATTTTTTCATATGCAATCTATATCTACCTAGTGACATTTCAGATAAATATGTTGTATATGAATTGCGTTTGTATATTAAAGGCATGTTTTAAGGAAATCAATGACAATCTAGCCAACATGCAAGAATGCATTGCGAATAATGAATCTCATGTTTCTGCACTAATGTATCATAAACAGAAAAATCTATTCCTGATTATAAAATTCAAGGCTCTGCAAAAACAGCACCTGGAGATCAGCGATACAATACACATGTTAAACATGATCTTCAGTATACAGCTTATTGCTACAATTGTCGTGACTTTTTCCGGTATCACTTTCTGTTTGTATTTCTACATTCTCTACATATTGGAATCGCAGCATTTCTTGACAACAGACACTTCAAAAAGTGCACCATATGAAAGCTTTCTCTTTCTCATATTATATTACGTTATAGTAATAGTACTAATAGTGTGGGCCTGCGAGACAGGTAAAAATGAGGCCATGCAAATCAACACTTCCATTCACAATGTGTTCAACAGCACCACCGATAAGCAAATAAAAAATGAGGTAGCATAATAAATTTTATTTCTTTTAAATTGAATCAATGTGTCACGCGTATCAAAATAATTTTACATCAAATTTATCAGATTTCTAATTATATCTTTTAATAATAAATTTAGTGTTTTCGTATTTACAGTTAAAACTGTTTTCTTTGCAAGTGCTTCATTGCAATCATACATTTAGCGCGAAAGGTTTTACTGTAGATGCAAAGCTTCTGGCTAGAGTGAGTAGTGAGTCATATGTTTGTTTATAGTTATAATTTATTAATAAAATAAATAAATAATAGAACATTGTTAATAATTAATAAAACCTTTTTTTTAGATAGTAGGCAGCATCGCCACATACGTAATAATATTATTTCAATTCGTCAATATGTCTTATTTTTGCGAAGGTAAAGCGGTAAATAATATGATAAAACAATCCAATGACAAAAAAACCTTCATTAAAGAAACATATTAAAATTACTTAAATATTACGTAATGAATTGTTTTTTATCAGCACAGAGTTATTTAGTATTTGAATTTAAATGTATTTGTATGTATATATAGTGTATACATATAGTATAATAATTTTAGAAAACTATGAAAAATGGTCTATATATAATTATATCTAATAATATAATAATGCTTGATTATATAGTTATAACTACATATACATGTAAATCATATATGAATTATGTTGTCTATATATGATCAGATATATATAATATATATAAATTGTAACTCTATATTTGATTGTGTATTGTACACATATATAATTAAATATGGAATTAAATATATTAAGTCATATATGGAATCATAAATATTATAATTATATATAAACCATTTTTCCATGGAAATCTTATTTTATGTACACATTATTATTCCATTGGAAATATAATTGTATTATTTGTTCAAATATACATACAGCAAAATACATGAAATATATAATAATATGTAAAATAAATTAATTTCTTAAAACCATTGTTTGACTAAATGGTTTCTTTATGTAGGACTCGTAGAAGATAGTATAATATAAGACATAAAGAAGAACAGAGTTGTGTGCTGTAGCAATTAACATATAAGTCTCATTTATAATTCCTATTTTGCATGTGTTATCAATTGAGTATTAATTAAATTAAAAATAAAATAAATTTATAAAATTATAAGTGTTATGGTACTCAAGAAAAAACATACTGATATAATGTACATATTCGGATTATCGACCAAATGATTTTAAATAGTACCGATTATTGGCGCTATTGTCGCTCGCAATAGTCCGCGAAGAATTTCGTACAAGTCAACCTCAAGCCACGGACAAGACAACATATTGTCAAGATACACATATATATAATAAAATGTGAAGATACGTAGCATTCAATAATAAGTTTTAATTTAGTGTTGGGCTTGTCCAGAATTAATGTAAATTAATAAAATAAACGTCACAAAACATTATGGCCTTTCAAGCCGGATAACAGCTGGAAATTAATCTGCTAATTCCTCGAGTCCAAGTCCGCTCCAAATGCAAGATTTTACGTCCGGAATTATTGAGAAAGAAGCAAATTCATAATCAATCAACGGCGAGTCAATGTTCGAGAAGGCGTTAATGTGATCACAATCTGCGCTACTTCAGAAGGCAGGAAAGACAACGCAAATATCACAGCAGCACGGCGTGAACACGTCCTCATCACGAGGATCGAAACTCCGAATACGTCAGAACTGGAGTATACGTACATTATATTTATTGTATTAATTATTGTCCTATTTAATACATTTATTATTTATTATTATATTTAAAGTACCCGTAAAGTACAAAAATTATATCATATGTAACAATTTAAAATATACATATATTTTATATATAGAAATATAAGCACTTAATATACAACAATCAAGAATACTAGATTAAAATTGCGTAATAACGATGTTAAACATTATATGCAAAATGTAAACGTGAACTTTGAAAACAAATAGCCATTAGGAAATAGATAATCGTTATAAATCGCTTTTTGAAAGCTAGCGATCCACAAGAGTAATATGCAAGATATTTTTGTTTCATGTATGCATAAAGGATCCGATGAGTGCATAAAAGAAACGTATGCCACAGCAACTGTACATTCTTCTTTTACATAGAAATAACAATTGTCGATTAAAAAATGACATTACATCATACCTAGCAACGCCTCCTTTTAATTTCGAATCCATTATAGGAAAAAACAATTAAAAACTATATAAAACTACTTACTTGTAGTTTTAAAACTAAATTCCTCGAGTGTACATCGACAACGAGAATTTTTATATTAGTTTATGCAAAGTGAGAAGGTAAAAGTGACAAAGTTACATTTAAAGAAGAAGTTCTCTCTCAAATACAATCAGATTTATATTAAAATGCATTAATAATATGTTTAATAAGTTATGGGCTGCTCTCTATGATATAGTATGTAGTCCATTGCTTTTCGTGACAAATCGCTCATTATGTTAAATTTATCATTAAATGTCCAAGGAAAGCCCACAAGAAAACAAGAGAAAGAAAAATGGCGATTATTCCGTGCCAAAAATTTTCAAACTCTGATGTATCCTTGCTTGACTTTCTGTTGCATTCTTGGAATATTTCCATATAAAATCAACGATCCGACTTTCGAAACTTCGAAACCGTGCTACATTCTGTCATTTGTCGCTATGTTTGTAATACAGTCACATTAATAACGTTGTATGTATTCATATGGGGCAGAACTTGCTTTATTGAACCATTTTATGTAATGAAATATCCCACAATGCTTATGAATTGTTGCATATTTACGTATAACAGTATTTTAATAACCACCACGTTCATTCTAATTAGTCCGTGAATATGCTTGCTCCACGCTATATTGAAGATATCTTCAAGATTACCCTTGAAATCGTATCAAAAGTTATCTAAAATGATCCATGCTAAAGATATTATCAGTTTTCGCGTGGCTCATATTGATATATAATTTGGATATAAATAACATAAATTACGTTCTAATTTTTTCATATGTAATCTATATCTACCTAGTGACATTTCAGATAAATATGTTGTATATGAATTGCGTTTGTATATTAAAGACATGTTTTAAGGAAATCAATGACAATCTAGCAAACATGCAAGAATGCATTGCGATTAATGAATCTCATGTTTCTGCACTAATGTATCATAAACAGAAAACTCTATTCCTGATTATAAAACTCAAGGCTCTGCAAAAACAGCACCTGGAGATCAGCGATACAATACACATGCTAAACATGATCTTCAGTATACAGCTTGTTGCTACAATTGTCGTGACTTTTTCCGGTATCACTTTCTGTTTGTATTTCTACATTCTCTACATATTGGAATCGCAGCATTTCTGGACAACAGACACTTCAAAAAGTCATATAAGAGCTTTCTCTTTCTCATATTATATTACGTTATAGTAATAGTATTAATAGTGTGGGCCTGCGAGACCGGCAAAAATGAAGCCTTGCAAATCAACGCTTCCATTCACGATGTGTTCAACAGCATCACCGATAAGCAAATAAAAAATGAGGTATCATAATAAGATATTAATTAAATTTTATTTCTTTTAAGTTGAATCAATATGTCTCGAGTATCAAAATAATTTTACATCAAATTTATTAGATTTATAATTATATCTTTTAATCATAAAATTAACGTTTTTACGATTACAGTTACAATTGTTTTCTTTGCAAGTATTTTATTGCAATAATACATTTAGCGCGAAAAGTCTTACTCTGGATACAAAGCTTCTGACTAAAGTGAGTAATTAGTCATATGTTTGTTCACAGTTATAATTTATTAATAATAGAATATACATTGTCACCTTTTTTTCTTTTTAGATGGTAGACAGCATCGCCACGTACGTAATAATATTATTTCAATTCGTGCATATGTCTTACTTTTGTGAAGAAAAAGCGGCAAATAATATAACAAAAATCTAACACCTGATCTAATAAAACAAATGTATTAAAATTACTCGAATATTACATATAAATTACTTTTTATCAATGCAGAGTTATTTAATAATTGTATTTGAATATATGTGCACATATACGTGTAATGATATTTTAGAATATTTTAAAAATCTTATTCTATGTATTCGTTATTATTCAATCGAAAATATAATTGTAATATTTTACTTGTTTATAGCTTTAAAAACAAACAGCCATTAAAAAATAAGTAATCATTACAAATAATTTATGGAAAGCTAATCTATTAAAGTACTATGAGGCAGGATACCGTCTTTTTCTATTTCATGTAGGCATAAAGGATTTGATAAATTGAATATCGTAGCAGTTGCACAGTCTTCTTTCATAGAGGTAAAAATTACCGATTAAAAGATGCCATGGTTACACCATACCTAACAAAGTTTCCCTTTAGCTTTGAGTCATTGCAAGAGACAACAATTATTAGCAGTTTTGAAATTAAATTCGTCGAGAATACATCAATACAATGAGGATTCTATATCAGTTTACGTAAAGTGAAAAGACAAAGGTGGCAAAAAAATTACATTTAAAATGAAAGTTCTTTCTCGATTATTCTCAGACTTATATAAAAACAAAATAAATAATAATTAATTATTTAGTAATTTATAGAATGTTTTATATGATGTAACCTATATTGTTTTTTGCGACAAATCGCTGATTATGTTAAATTTGTCATCCAATTTCCATGGAAGACAAAAACAGAAGAAAGAAAAATGGCGTTTATTCAACGCCAAAGACTTTCAAACTCTGATGTATCCTTGCTTCACTTTCTGTCGCATTCTTGGAATATTTCCATATAAAATCAACGCTTCGACTTTCGAAACTTCGAAACCATACTACATTCTGTCAATTGTTGCTACTTTTAGTTGTAATACATTCACATTGATAATGTTGTATGAACTTTTATGGTGCAGAACATGCTTCATTAAACAATTTAATGTGATAAAATATCCCATAATACTTATGAATGGCTGCATACTTACGTTTAGCAGTATTCTAATAACCACAACGTTAATTCTAAATGGTCCGCGAATACGCTTGCTCCAGACTCTATTAAAAGTCTCTTCAAGATTATCCTCGAAATCGTATCAAAAGTTATCTAGAATGGTCCATGCTAAAGATATTATCAGTTTTCTTTTACTGTGGCTCATATTGATATATAAATTGAATAAAAATAATAAGAACATAAATTACGTTCTAATGTTTTCATATATAATGTATATCTACCTACTGACATTTCAGATAAATATGTTGTATATGAATTGCGTTTGTATATTAAAGACATGTTTTAAGGAAATCAATGACAATCTAGCAAACATGCAAGAACGCATTGTGAATAATAAATCTCATGTTTCTGCACTAATGTATCATAAACAGAAAACTCAATTCCTGATCATGAAACTCAAGGCTCTGCAAAAACAGCACTTGGAGATCAGCGATACAATACAGATGCTAAACATGATCTTCAGTATACAGCTTATTGCTACAATTGTCGTGACTTTTTCCGGTATCACTTTCTGTTTATATTTCTACATTTTCTACATATTGGAATCGCAGCATTTCTGGACAACGAACACTTCAGAAAATGTACCATATGAAAGCTATCTCTTTCTCATATTATATTACGTTATAGTAATAGTACTAATAGTGTGGGCCTGCGAGACAGGTAAAAATGAGGCCTTGCAAATCAACACTTCCATTCACAATGTGTTCAACAGCACCACCGATAAGCAAATAAAAAATGAGGTAGCATAATAAATTTTATTTCTTTTAAATTGAATCAATATGTCTCGTGTATCAAAATAATTTTACAAAATAATTTTTTCAAACTTATTAGATTTATAATTATATCTTTTAAACATAAATTTAATGTTTTTACAATTACAGTTGCAACTGTTTTCCTTGCAAGTACTTCATTGCAATAATATATTTAGCGCGAAAAGTTTTACTGTAGATGCAAAGCTTCTGGCTGGAGTGAGTAATTAGTCATATATTTGTTCATAGTTATACTTTATCAATAAAATAAATAATTAACAAAACATACATTGCTTTTTTTCTTTTTAGATAGTAGGCAGCATCGCCACGTACGTAATAATATTATTTCAATTTGTGCAAATGTCTTATTTTTGTGAAGAAAAGGCGGTAAACAATGTGACCTAAATTAAATCCATGAAAAAAACAAGGATAAAACTTGTAACTGTGCAAATAAATGTATGTTAACAGTTATGTTACTTTAATATAACTATTAACTTTAATAATAATACTACTATATTTTTATTTTGGTTTCTACATATCATATTACTTTTTTTGGTTATATGTAACGTATATTCTATATATATGTATTCTAGATATATTTTACATTTGTATAGAAATATCTGTATATATTACTATACTTTTTCAAATATTCTTCCAATTAAAATTAAAATAATTTAAATATTATATAAATTTTTATACATTTACGGAATTTACTATTTATTTCTCTTATTACATTAAATGTAAGTAATATATTAAGTCCCGTTTCGGAAACTATATTATACATTGTTTTATTTTATTTAATACTTTATTAATTAATTAATCCATGTCTACTTTATTGATTATGTTCACAAAATTAAACTTATCTTTAATAAAAAGTTACAATATAATACAATATAAAAGTACATTTAATAACTTGTGTCAATTGCCAAAAACAAATTAGACATTTTATTGAAGATACGTTTGTAATTAAATATTTAATTATAACTTGATTAAAACGTGGTTACATATTATATTATTACAATTAAATAAGACTTTCTTAAAATATATAATATACTAAAGAAAATAATCAGTACTGGCATACCACTTTTGTTTTTAGATATACTTAACGGTGTAGAAGCTTTGGACATATAATAGTCATATTATATAAATTAATCATACTATAAATAAATATTAATATTTCATTTATTTGAATGCGTTATTTGAAATGTTACAAATGTAATATCTTTTCTAAAATAATATTGTTTTTTAAATTATTTTAAAGGTAAAAAATAAAAATAACGTAATTATTATATATAAATTTTTGCAAGTTAACAGATCGCAGGAATTACGAGTATCATTCACTGTTTTCATATCCACATATATGGTTTGGTAAGTCATATTGTCACTTATTATATTTTCATATGGAAATGACATTGCCGGTCGAATAATGCCATGGTTACATTACACCCAACAAAATATCCATTTAGTCCTCTTACTGAAAATAGCAATTATTCGTAGTTTTATACTTAAATTCGTCGGATATACATTGACGACGAGTAGGCTATACAGTGTTGTGCGTGTAAAAACAAATGCAATGAATGACTACACTTAAAAAAGAAGTTGTCGAAATTATATTCATCAATTTCGTAATAATTCAAATGTTACTGATTTAATTTTTTTTGTTTTTCTTCCGTAACATATTGATCATGTTCAATTTATCATCAAATTTCCACGAAGAATCAAAAATCAAACGAAAAAGAAAAGGATGGCGATTGTTCCATGCCAAGGATTTTTTATCCTTGATGTATCCTTGCTTCACAATTTGCAATATTATCGGTATATTTCCATACAAGATCAACGCTTCTACCTTTGAGATTTCGAAACCACGTTACATTTTGTTGGCTGTCGTTATCTGCGTTTGTGATATTTACGCATTAATAGTATTTTATGGTTTTCCAATTTTTAAAAAAATTGATATGATAACTTTACCCGGGAGTCTTAAAGTGGACTGCGTGATTGGGTTTGGTTGTTTCATAATGACTGTCACATTTATTCTATGCAGTCCGCAAATGCGATTGCTACAGATTATATTAAATATTTCTTCAAGATTGCCTCAAGAATCCTATCAAAAACTATCTAAACTAATCCACGCTAAGGATATCATTGGATCTTTTTATTTAATTTGGCTCTTGTTAACGTGTGTCGTGATATATGGAATGCATTGCTTCTTTGTAGTATACGTCACTCTAGTTATATTTCAAATGGATATGGTATACATGAATTGCGTTTATGTATTAAAAGCCTGTTTTAAAAGAATCAACGACAATCTAGTGAACATGAATGAACTTACGACAAACTATAATCTAAATGGCTCTGGATTAATCTACTATGATCATAAATATCCATTTTTGATAATAAAACTTAAGGCCTTAAAAAAAGAACATCTGATAATCAGCAATACAGTCCAGATGCTAAATTTGATCTACAGTTTGCAACTTCTTGGTACAGTAATCCTGACTTTCGTCGATGTTACGATCAATGTATATTACTACATATTAGAATGGAAACCGAATTACAACTTATTCACAAACACTTTTATAGAATTGAGAATATTGTATTACATGTTTCAACTCTCAACAATAACCTTTAATTTTATAAAAATAGTATTGATAGTGTGGGCCTGCGAGACTGGCAAGAATGAAGCTCTGCAAATTAACACTTCTATTCATGATATGTTTAATAGCGTCACCGATGACCAAGTCAAAGAGGAGGTAGTATAATAAAAAATTAAACATTTAAATTTGTTAAATGTGTCTCGTATGTCAAAATAATTTTTGTTATCAAAATGTGTATTTAGAACGCGCTTCTAAAGCTGTTAGCGCGCATTTTATCGTTCTATCTTTATTTTATGTCTAATAAACAATAAAGATAGAATATGATAAACTTTATAAGTGCAATTAAAATATAGACCTAAATTTATATTTATAGTTATATATTTTAATTTCTTAAATTTCGCAATTGCAGTTACAACTATTTTCCTTGCAAATACTTCATTGCAATAATACATTTAGCGCAAAAGGTTTTAATGTGGACGTGAAGTTTCTCACTAGGGTAAGTGGTTATTACGCTTTAATTAATTTAAATATAATTTGTTAATTATATTAATAATAAATAAAATATATATTTTGCTTATTTTTTAAATTCTACTTTTAGATAATAGGTTGCATTGCCACTTACGTATTAATACTATTTCAATTCATGCGCATGTCTTCGTCTTGTGTAGGAAAAGCGGCAAATAATATGACGGAAAGCAATTTTTAAAAGAAAAAGTTAAAAGAGATTAAGCAATATAAATTTATAGATATTAAAAAAATTTGGAGTGTTTTTATAAATGTCGCATTGTAATTATAGAATATTTTATGTTATTGTATTATTAAACATTTATATTTTGTGTTATTATTATTTTTTATTATGCGCAGAACATAATAATTAATATTTTATATCTGTATCCAGAATATATATATATATATATACATATGATACTGATATGTATATCTGTGTATGATACTCATTTACATATTTTTTGACAGTATGCACAAATATATGTATATATTCTGTATACTGTGTCTGTTAATGTTATATGTGTCTATTTTGTAATACATCGTTGTACTAGAAAATCTATCAGTTGCAAAGACCTATTGTGTTTTAAGGATTACAAATTCTATAAACATATAAATGTAATCATAATTTTTTACATAAAAAAAATAAAAAAGTATTATACACATACGTTACATATAAAAATGTATTTATATACGACAATCTAGAATATATCGAAATCGTTATAAAAATGTCAAACATCTTACGCAAATGTAAACATAAGCTTTGAAAACAAATAGTCATTAGGAAATAAGTAATCACTATAAATACTTTTTTGAAAGTTAGCGATCTACAAAAGTACTATAGGGCAGAATATAGTCTTTCTTGTTTTATGTGTGCATAAAGAATCTGATGAATTAAATGTCGTAATAGTTGCACACTCTTTTTTCATATAGAGATGACAATTGTCGATTAAAAGATGTCATGGTTACATCATGCCTAACAAAGTCTCCTTTTAGTTTTGACTCATTACAGGATACAATTATTCGCAGTTTCGAAATTAAATTCGTCGAGTATACATCAACGACGAAGATTCTATATCAGTTTACGTAAAGTGAAAAGACGAAAGTGGTGAAAAGACGAAAGTGGCAAAAAAATTACATTTAAAAAAGTTCTCCCTCGATTAAACTCAGATTTATATCAAAACGCATTAATAACGTATTTGGTAATTTATAAAATGTCCTATATGATGTAACCTATACTGTTTTTCGTGACAAATCGCTGATTATGTTGAATTTATCATCGAATTTTCAAGAAAAACGTAGACAAGAACAGAAGAAAGAAAAATGGCGATTATTCCGCGCCAAAGACTTTCAAACTCTGATGTATCCTTGCTTCACTTTCTGTCGTATTCTTGGAATATTTCCATATAAAATCAACACTTCGACTTTCGAAATTTCGAAACCATACTACATTCTGTCAATAGTCGTTATCTGCATTTGTAATACATGCACATTGATAATATTGTACATACTGTACGTATTGATATGGTGCAGAACTTGCTTTTTGCGAACAATTTACATAGTAAAATATCCCTCTATTCTTATGACTAGCTGCGTAGTTCTGTTTAGCAGTTTTATAATAACTACTGCGTTCATTCTAAACAGACCACGAGTACGCTTGCTCCGGACTATATTAAAAATTTCTTCAAGATTATCTTCGGAATCGTATCAAAAATTATCTAGAGTGATCCATGCTAAAGATATCATCAGTTTTCTTTTACCATGCCTCATATTAATATTTTTTTTTGATATAAATTATATTCATCTTTTAATTGTTTTATATATAATGTATATCCACGTAGCAATATCTCAAATGAATATGTTGTATATCAATTGCGTTTGTATATTAAAGGAATGTTTTAAAGAAATCAATAATAATCTAACAAACATGCAAGAACGCATTGCGAACAATGAATCCTATGTTTCAACATTGATCTATCATAAGCAGAAAACTTCATTCCTGGTCATGGAGCTCAAAGCTTTGCAGAAACAACATTTGATGATCAGCGATACAGTACAGATGCTAAACATGACCTTTAGTACGCAGCTTCTTGCTACAATTGTCATGATCTTCTCTAATATCACTTTCGCTCTGTATTTCTACATATTAACATGGCCATATTTGTCGGCAACAAACACTTTAGAAAGTGTATTAAATCACATACCTTTTCTTTTTTATATAACATATTACGTTATAAAAATACTATTAATAGCGTTGACGTGCGAAATGGGCAAAAATCAAGCCTTGCAAATTAGCACTTCCATTCATGACATGTTTAACAAGATCACCGATAAGCACATCAAAGATGAGGTAGTGTAATATTATATTAATTTTTTTTCTTATTTATTTTAAATTAAATTAATATATCTCATGTATCAAAATAATTTTACGTTATCAAACTTATCAGATTTATAATTATATTTTTCATCATAAATTTAATGCTTTTGCGGTTACAGTTACAATTGTTTTCCTTGCAAGTACTTCATTGCAATAATACATTTAGTGCAAAAAGTCTTACTGTGGATGCAAAGCTTATCGCTAGAGTAAGTAATTAATTGCTTTATTTATTAATAATTATAATAACTTATTAATAAACATATAATAGTGCAGACATTGTTAATTTTTTAATTTTTTTTTTTAGATAGTTGGTAGCATCGCTACTTATGTAATAATATTATTTCAATTCGTGCATTTGTCTGATTCTTGTAGAGAAAAGACAAGAAACAATATGACAGAAGTAAACTAATTAAAAGAATATGCATATTTAAATAAGTGTATTATTAAGAATATTTGGATATTACGTGACGGATTATTTTTTATCGATGTAAAATTGTTTTATATTTGTATTTGAATATATGTAAACTTATATGATGATATTATTCTATGCATTTGTTAATGTTCAATTAGAAACCTAATTGTTACGTTTACGTTATATATTTAAGTAAACAATAATACTTATGCACAAAATACATCTTAATATATAACATAATATTTTTTAGTAATCCATTTATTGTATGACTTATTGGCTTCTATGTGTTGCACTTGTAGAATTTGTTATGGATAGACTGATAACTGAACATAAAACATTCTCTAAACAAGAGAAGCATTGACTCCTATCAAATATCTTTCTTATACTGGATTTTCTTTTGCTATTCTTGACATTTTTTCAAATTTCAATCTGCGTATTAGGTTTTAATTCTAATAAAATATATATAAAAATTAAGTAAAGACATTCTCAGAACATGGTGAACACTAAGGTAAATTTTTACTTTGCATAGGGAAACAAATAAATCAGTCACGATACTAAGTTTATGATATAAATTTGTTTATAATTAAGAAATACTTGAATTTTCGAATTACGTCTGCTACGATTTTTCTTTTCATATAGTGAATATTATCTGCCACATAAATGCTTTTTTAAACACCCTATATTAATTACAAAAATTACACAGCATTCGTTGCAATTTATCCCAAGAGTAATAAATGCCGATCGAAGAGCGTCATGGTTACTTCATGATTAACAAATAGTTTCTTTAGCTTTATCTACTTGACGCAACGCGTGCACGCAGTTAAAAAATTGAGTTCATCGAGTATAAGTAGCGCGTAGAGATATATCAGTTCATATATTCATTATAAAGATACTTGAAAATTATACTTAGAAGAAAAACTTTGGAATCACATATGCATTAATACTAAAATGTATATAATTAATACTGTAAATTAGAGATCATGATATAAATTGTTTTTCTTTCACAAATTTCTATCAATCATGTTCAATTCGAAAATTTACCAACACATCAAAAACAAAATGCTAAAAAAATGGCGACTATACCACGCTACGGACTTCCAATCATTAATGTACCCTTGCTTCACCGTTTGTCGTATTCTTGGTGTATTTCCATACAAGTTCAACACTTCGACCTTCGAATATTCAAAACCGTACTACATCATGTCGACTGTGGTTATTTGCGTTAATTGCATTCTTGGCTTTTTCGTCATGCATGGTATCATCATTTCTAAACTCAACTTTGGAAATGTAAGAAATTTTGAAATTATTGGTTACTGTACAATCTGCTGTTTCATAATGATAATAACGCACATATTAAGCGGCCCGCGAATGTGTTTGCTGCAGACTATAATGGAGATCTCTTCAAGACTATCATCAAAATCGTATCAAAAGCTCTCCATATTAATCCATACAAAAGATATCATAGGTCTTATCTTCTTAATCATGCAAATGTGCATATATTTTGTAAAAAATAGAATGTTTAAATTTGAAAACTATATGCTTATCGTGGCCATAGTAGTCATAGTGTACATGACTCTACTGCAATTTCAAATGCATATGTTGTATATAAATTGTGTTTGTATATTAAAGGCATGTTTTCAAAGTATTAATAACAATCTAGCACACATGCAGAGGCTCATAATAAGTGATACAAAATTATGTGATCCCGGTTTGTTCTACAAAATACAAAGGAATCAATTTTCACTAAATAGACTAAAAACTTTGAAAAAGCAGCATCTGGTGATCAGTAACACGGTGCAAAAGCTGAATATAATTTTCAGTTTACAAATCCTTGCTACAATAGTCATGTCATTTTGTACCATTACTTTTGAAGTGTATTGCTTTGCAATACACTGGAATGATGGGATATTCATTAATTTTGATGCGCATTTTCTCGTTGCGCTTTCAACGTCAATATCATATTACGTTATAAAAATATCGCTACTTGTGTGGGCCTGTGAGACCGGCAAGAATAAAGCTCAAGAGATCAGCACTACCGTTCATGATCTACTTAATAGTACGAATAATGAGCAGATAAAAAACGAGGTAAATATATAATATTATCTCTGTTTCAACACTTCTATATATTTTAACACGAATTCTTAGATTTTAAATCTACTTGTAAATAAGTAACAGAATTGTATTTATCATCTATTTATTTGTTTTTCTCATTTCTACTTTTAATTGTTTTGCGGTCTAACATTGCAGTTGCAGTTATTTTCTTTACAAATACTACATCGCAGAAATATATTTTCGGCAAAAGGTCTCACTGTGGATACAAAGCTTCTTGCAGTAGTAAGTAATCAGTTATTTATTTTAATTAATAAAATATCTGTTGTACATATTTTTTACTTTATTTTTAGATAATAGGTAATATTACGACGTACTTGGTAATCTTGGTACAATTCTTACATATATCGCATTCCTGTGACGAAAAAGCGGCAATCAATCATATTACATAATCTTGTTACACAAATAAAAACGTATTTTTGGATATCAATAATTTTCTTTTATATCATTGTGAATAACATATAACAATAATTTAAAAACAAAATTCAATCATTATAAATATCAAAAACAATTTTTGTATTATAGAAAAAATTGCAATATGGAAAATTAAAAAATTTTCTTTTTTCACTTAAAATTGCATAACTTCTTAATTTTTTGATATTTTTACCTAGACATTTAACTGGATAATAATCTTGAAATCCTGCACTTTAAAATAGAATCAATTGCGATATGGGCACACTGGGTCAAATTGACTCGAACGATATTAAGCGTCTACTTTCAACAGCTGTTAGTAGCACACTGGGGCCTTAGGCCAAACGGTCGATGCTCGATTGTAAAGTGAAACATTTAAATAAATAAGAAATAGCGCCACAAGTCCTAATTTCAAAGATTATCCTGTCAAGAAATCACTACAAACTTTTGCTCGGGTCATTTTAACCCAAGGTGCTCTTTAAGAGTTAATATTGTCATCCTATTTAAATATTTTCATACATATTATTTATTTAAATGCTAAATGTTAAATCCATTTAAGATGTAATATATATATTTCTAAAAAATATTACTTTGTATTTAATAAATACGTTCAAATTCTCATATTTTTTCAATATTAAAAACACATTTGGTTTCTATATATCAGATTACTTTTTGTGTTGTAAGTTGTATGTAATATTCTAGAAATATTTTATTTTTTGTATAATAGAAAAATACGCGTATATATTTTTCCAAATATTCTTCTCATTAAAATTAAAATAATTTAAAGAATAATCCTTACAATCCTACAAATTTTTATGCAATTTACATTAGGACAAATCCTAACAATTTTTATGGAAATTACTATAGTTATTTCTTCTACCACAATAAATGTAAGTAATACATTAAATCCCATCTCAAAAGTGTGTTATACATTATTTTATTTTATTTAATACTTCATAATAAATGTTTAATTTCTTTATTACGTTAAAAAAATCAAACTTATCTTTAATAAAAAAATAAGTTACAACGTAATCATATAAACTAGATTTTATAACCTAAATCAATTATGAGAAATAAATTAGACGTTTTATTAGAGATAAATTTGCATTCAAATATTTAGACAGCCATAATTAAGTATTATAATTGAATAAAATTTTCTTGAAATTTATTTAAGTAATATATGACCAGAAAAAAATTCCAACAACACACACACACACAAAATTAACACACAAGATCTTAAAAAGTTGCGGTATAGTAATATTATATTACAATATAATATGTATAATTAATTAAAATCTACTGTTTAAAATAAAAAAATTATTAAGGTTACTTTGAGAAAGCTAGATTTATGTAATATTTCCTATTAGACGTATACACATTTGATGTAATCAGTTATAAAACATGGCATTACGCTTCATTCCGTTATATTCTACACTTTCAAGATAATAATTACCAATCAAAGATGTTCTCACCATAATTACTTGATGTCTCACCATGGTTACTTTAAGAATAACAATTAAGTCGGGAAACTTTTCAAGTGTTATTTGGTGCATACACATACAGACAGCAATTATTTGCAGTTTTAAACTGACTTTAAAAGACCTTTAAAAGGTCTCACTGTGAATGTTACTCTTCCCGTTGTGGTAAGTGATTATTTAAATCTTAATTAATTAAATGTTACTGTTTACTTTCATAATAGACTCTAATTTGATATTGACTAATATAATTACATATCTACTATGTTTAATATAATTTTTTATTGCCACGTATTTTTACAATAGAGTTGCAATAGTAGCAAATAACACAAATACACAAACATCTTATTTAAAAAAGGTATGTGATTGATACCAAAAGTATATTATTAAGAGTAATTAGAGTACTCTTTTTCCTTTAACATTGTTAGAATAATATGTGTACATATATATGTATGTACAACTTTCTTGAAATATACTTATACTTCGAAAAAATTTTTTTTAACCTTCATGAATTTTATTTTTTATGACAATTATTTAGAATACTTTGAATAAGTTTTTTTTTAAACTTAATTTTTAAGAAATTTGTAAAAATTTCTTCAAAAATATTAAGAGTAAAATTATTCAATTTCTTTTGGTGGTAATTTAACTTTTCAAAAAGTTAATTGCTGCTCTTACATCTTTCACATAATTTAATTTCTTAGTATATTCGTTAGATTGAGAAAAATTTTGTATATAATAAAGATGCGATTGCTTTTCAAGTAAAAATTAACATTATAATAGAACAATAATGCCACTATTGATTGATCAATAGTGATTTATTGATAAATATCTCATGTGGACTAATAGATATTGTAGTGCTCTATGTTTCTAATTTCATATGCATGCATATAATTTAATGAGTCATATAAAAACAATTATTACATATTAGAACAATTACATAGCATTTCGTTGCCATTTTCTCAAGAATAATTTCGATCGAAAAATGCCATGGTTACTTTAAGACTAACAAATAACCTGTTTTAATTTTGTCTACTTGATGCAGCATTGTACGTAGTTTTGAACTTAAATTCATCGAGTGCAGATAACACGTATAGACACATTAGTTTACATACTTATTACAAAAATTACATATAAAATAAAAAATTTTAAAATCATATCTATATTAATACTAAAGTGCATATAATTAGTAACATAGACTATAAATTAAGATACAGATTGCTATTCTTTCGTAAGGTTATGCTAATTGTGGTTAATTTACAAATTCAACGATACATCGAGAGTAAAATGCAAAAAAGGTGGTGCTTATTTCGTGCTACAGAATTCCAATCCTTAATGTATCCATGTTTCACGTTTTGCCGTATTTTTGGTATATTTCCATACAAGATCAACACAGCGACCTTTGAATCTTCAAAAAAGCATTACATAGTGTCGAGTGTAATTGTCTGCATTTATTGCGTTTATGTCTTGATACTCATTCATGATTTTATTACTTCTAAATTGAACTTTGGAAACGAAACAAATCTTGAAATCATAATGTACTCAATGTTTAGTAGTTTTATAATAGTTATTACGCACATTTTAAGCAGTCCACGAATGTGTTTACTACAAACTATAATGGAGATTTCTTCAAAAGTATCCTCAAAGTCATATCAAAAACTGTCTAAATTAATCCACGCCAAAGACATCTTGGGTATTGTCTTCATAATCGCGCTAATATGCGTATACTTTAATAAAATGAAAGTATATGAAATGAGTTATTACACTGCTCTAATGACCGTATTCTTGTGGTATCTCTCCATGCTAATATTCCAGCTAAATATGTTATATGTAAATTGTGTTTGTGTATTAAAGGCCTGTTTCAAAAGTATTAATGACAATTTGACACAAATGCATAGACATATGATAAATGATATAAAACTATATGGCCCCGGCTTGTCCATCTGTTACATACAAAGAAATCAATTTTTGCTAATAGAACTGAAAATTCTAAAGAAGAGACATCTAATGGTCAGCGACACGATGCAAAAACTCAACACAATTTGCAGTTTGCAACTGCTTGCTACAATAGTCCAGTTCACTTTGGATATCAGCGTTTCAATGCATCTCTTTATGGTACACTGGCAAAATGGGACAATATTTATTAGTTTGGATAGCGACCTTCTTGACGTGTATATAATGTCTCTTAGTTATGACATTGTAATAATAACGTTACTTGTATGGACCTGTGAGACTGGGAAAAATCAAGCCCAAAAGATTAGTACCACCGTTCATGATCTACTTAATAGGACGAATAATAAGCAAATAAAAAATGAGGTAAAGATGTCCATTTATCTCTATATTAACTTGAAAATAATTTGTATGCTAATGTCATTTTAAACATTAAATCTATTATATAGTATTTATCAATTCTATTATTTCATTTCTACTTTAAATTAATTGTTAGTAATTTTATATTGCAGTTGCATCTATTTTCTTTACAAATACTGCATCGCAAAAATATATTTTCGACAAAAGGTTTCAATGTGAATGCAGAGCTTCTTGTAGTAGTGAGTAATTCTTTATTTTTAATTTAATTAATAAAATGTTTATAGCTCATTTTTAATTTTAATTTTAGATAGTGGATAAAATCACTACATACATTGTAATATTGACACAATTCTTACATATAACGCATTCCTGTTACGAAAAAGCGGCAATCAATCATATTACATAATATATGTAGTTACATAAATTATATAATTATATAAAAACGTATTTTTATTATAGATATTGATAATTCACTTTCATATTATTGTGAACAACATATAATGGCGCAATGTTTTGTACAGCAATACTTTTACATGTGCGAAAGAATATAAGGAAAATTTGTACGTGTAAATGTTAATGTTATGTTATTTAAATATTGTTATTCTATTTAAATATATTCATACATTTTATTTATTTAAATGCTAAATATTAAATCCATTTAAAATGTAATAAGTATATTACTAAAAATATTACATTGTATTTGTTAAATAGGTTCAATGTTCTCATATTTTTTCAATAATAAAAACACATTTGATTTATACGTATTAGATTACTTTTTCTGTTGTAAGTTGTATGTAATATATATTCTAGAAATATTTTACTTTTTGTATAAATAATACGTGTATATATTTTTCCAAATATTCTTCTCAGTAAAATAAAAATAATTTAAAGATTAAACAAATTTTAATACATTTTTATAGAATTTACTATATTTATTTCTTCTACTACAATAAATGCAAGTAATACATTAAATTCCATCTCGGAAGGTGTGTTATACATTATTTCATTTTATTATTTTATAACAATATGCTCGCGCGCGGGCGCGGGCGCGCACGCGCGCACACACACACACATGCGCGCGCGCGCGATCTTAAAAAGGCCTGTTCCAAAAAAAATCTGAAAAATTTATGGAAGCATATAATAAATGATAAGCCGCATCTTTTAAGGCCTATCTATGATAAGCATAAAAATACATTTTTTTAAGTAAAACTTAAAGTTTTAAAAAGCAACACTTGGAGATTAAAAACACAGTGCAAATGCTAAACACGAATTTTCCTCTGCAGATTCTAATTATTGTAGTTATGAGTTTTCCAATTTAAAATTTACATTGTACTTCATAACACATTGGAAAATTTATATATTGACAAACAATATGAGCAATCTGCTTTATGATGTGTCTGCAATATTAATATTCACACCATAAAAATGCTATTGATTGTATAAGCCTTTAAGACCGGTAAAGGCATAACCATAAAGATTGGTATTACCATTCACGATTTACTCAATAATATTTAAAATAAAGAGATGATGAGATAATTAAAGAAGTAAATCTTTGTTTCTGTATCTAAAGCTAATTCACGTATTAATGCAATTTTTTATATATAAAATCTGATAGTTTTAGTAATGGTTTTACAATCCTGTTTTATAATAACTATATATTATAATCTCACATTTTGCAATTGCAAAAGTTTTCTTTGCAAATACTTGACTAGGAAAATACGTTCTCCGCAAAAAGTCTCACTGTGGATGTTACTCTTCTCGTTGTGGTAAGTGATTATTTAAATCTTAATTAATTAAATGTTACTGTTTACTTTCATAATAGACTCTAATTTTATATTGACTAATATAACTACATATCTACTATTTTTAATATAATTCTTTATTGCCATGCATTTTTACAATGGAGTTGCAATAGTAGCAAATAATACAAATACACAAATATTTTATTTAAAAAAGATATATGATTAATACCAAAAGCATATTATTATATAATCAGAGTATTCTTTTTCCTTTAACGTTATAAGAATATGTGTACATATATGTGTATGTATAACTTTCTTAAAATATATTTATACTTAAAAAAAAATTATTAAACTTTACGAATTTTACTTTTTATGGCAATTATTTAAAATACTTTCAATAAAATTTTTCGTTCTTAAATTTAATTTTTAGGAAATTTATAAAAATTTTTTCAAAAGTGTTCACAGTAAATTTATTCAAATTATTTTTGTAGATACTGCACCTAATTTTTCAAAAAGCTAATTGCTGCTCTTGTATCTTTCACATTATTCAATTTGTTAGTGCATTCGTTAGATAGAGAAGAATTTTGTATATAAAGATGCTATTGCTTTTCAAATAACAATTAACATTATAATAGAACATGGCCACTATTGATTGATCAATATTGCTCAATATTTTATGTGGAGTAATTGATTCACTTAAATATTGTGGTGTTCCATGTTTCTAATTTCATGCATGCATGTAATTTAATGAGTCACATATTAGAACAATTACGTAGCATTTCGTTGCCATTTTCCCAAGAATAATTTCGATCGAAAAATGCCATGGTTACTTTATGACTAACAAATAATCTTTCTTAGTTTCGTCTACATGATGCAGCATTGTACGCAGTTTTAAACTTAAATTCATTGAGAATAGATAACACGTAGAGACACATCAGTTTACATACTTGTTACAAAGAAGATTACACTTGAAGATTACATATAAAACAAATTTGGAAATCATATCTATATTAATACTAAAGTGCATATAATTAATAAAATAGGCTGTAGATTAAGATACAGATTGCTATTTTTCCATTCATAAGTTTATGTTAATTGTGCTTAATTTGAAAATTCAACAATATCAAGAGTAAAATGCGAAAAAAATGGTGCTTATTTCGTGCTACGGAATTTCAATCTTTAATGTATCCATGCTTCACCATTTGCCGTATTTTTGGTATATTTCCATACAAGATCAACGCAGCGACCTTCGAATATTCAAAAAGGCATTACATTATATCGAGTGTGATTGTCTGCATTTGTTGCGTTTTTGTCTTGATACTCATTCATGATATTATCACTTCTAAATTAAACTTTGGAAACGAAGAAAATATTGATCTCGTAATGTACTCAACGTTTCATAGTCTTATAACAGTTATTACGCACGTCTTAAGCAGTCCACGAATGTGTTTACTACAAAATATAATGGAGATTTCATCAAAATTATCTTCGGAGTCATATCAAAAGCTGTCCAGATTAATCCACGCTAAAGACATCTTGGGTATTATCTTCGTAACGGTGCTAATAGGGTCATTCATTGATAGAATAAAAGTCTATCAAACGAGTTATGTTTCTCTGGTTATCATATTCGCGTCGTATCTCTCGATGTTAACATTCCAGCTAAATATGTTATATGTAAATTGTGTTTGTGTATTAAAAGCCTGTTTCAAAAGTATTAATGACAATTTAATACAAATGCACAGGCATATGATAAATGATATAAAATTATGTGGCGCCTTGTCCATCTGTTACATACAGAAAAATCAATTTTTGCTAATAGAACTAAAGATTCTAAAAAAGAGACATCTGATGGTTAGCGACACGGTGCAAAGACTCAACACAATCTTCAGTTTGCAACTACTTATTACAATAGTTATGATAACTTTGGATATGAGTTTTTCATTGTATCTCTTTGCAGTACATTGGCAAAATGGAACAATATTGATTAGTTTGGAAAGCGACCTTGTTGAAGTGTGTATACTGTCTCTTGGTTATGACATTATAATCATAACGTTACTTGTATGGACCTGTGAGACTGGCAAGAATCAAGCCCAAGAGATTAGTGCTACCGTTCATGATCTACTTAATAGGACAAATAATAAGCAAATAAAAAATGAGGTATATATGTCCATTTATCTCTATATTAACTTAAAAATAACTTGTACGCTTATGTCATTTTAAACATTAAATCCATTAAATAGTATTTATCAATTGTTTTTCATTTCTACTTTAAATTAATTGTTAGTAATTTCATATTGCAGTTGCATCTATTTTCTTTACAAATACTGCATCGCAAAAATATATTTTCGATAAAAGGTCTCAATGTGAATGCGGAGCTTCTTGTAACGGTGAGTAATTCTTTATTTTCAATTTAATTAATAAAATGTTTACTGCTCATTTTTTATTTTAATTCTAGATAGTGGGTAAAATTACTACATACCTAGTAATATTGGTACAATTCTTACATATATCGCATTCTTGTGACAGAAAAACGGCAATCAATGTTACATAATTAAATTTAAAAAAATACATGGATAAAAAAACGCTTAAAAAATATTCTTTCCTTTATTATTATTATTATTATTGTAGTTTATAATTTGTGTGTGTGTGTGTGTGTGTGTGTGTGTGTGTGTGTGTATGTGATATAAATAAATATAATAAGGTATTCTAAGATACTTATTAGCATCAGTATATTTGAATTGCTTTTCAATTATTGATATTATGTATCCAGCTTTAATTTAAAATTATGTTTTAAATCCGAAAAATATGCAACGTGTAATTAATTCACACAAAAACTATTACTAGACACTAAGAACCAAAAAAGTTCCTTACTTTTACAATCGATACTTTTATCGATCAAATTTCTCTTAATATCAAATTTAAGTAAATATTTGCTTTAATCAAAAATTAATATCCATTACTCTGGTTAATACTATTAATAAATGTCTAAAAGTAAATTAATTTGTTCAGATATTGCAAAGTCTTTTTAATCATTTTAATTCATGTTTGTATAATTAATTCGGTCATTTCTTATAAATGCAATAACATTTTAAAACCAATTTTCATCTCGAAAGTGATAAATGCCAATCAAAAAATGTCATGGTTACTTCATAGGTAACAAATAAGTTCTTCAAATGTAGATTTCTACCTAAACATTTTGCAGTTTTAAACTTAAAGTCATCGAGTGTTGATAGAATATAAAGACATATTAAACTTACTTGTGACAAAGAGATAAACTTGAAGATTACATTCATTTAGATAAGAAATTTTTAGATCTTATCTTTCTTAATGCTTAATCATATGTTAATATTATAGGTTAAAGATCATGATATATGTTGTTATTCTCTCATAAATTTTTATTAATTACGTTTAGTCAAAAAACCTAGAAATACACCAAAAATGCAGAAAAAATGGTGGTGCCACGCTACGAATTTTCAATCTTTAATGTATCCTTGTTTCATTTGTTGTCGTATTCTCGGAATATTTCCGTACAAACTCAACGTTTCAAATTCTCAAGTTCCGAAATCGCACTACCTTGCAATCGCCGTAATCTGCGTTTGCTGTATCTTTTATGGAATAAACATTCATTATGTAATTTCAAAATCAAACATTGGAATGTTCATGACTATTCATTTAATGATTTACTGTATGCTTTGTACTTTCATAGTGATTATCACACAGATCTTAAGTTGTCCGAGGATGTACTTGTTACAAAAAATATTAAAAATCTCTGTAATAATACATCAGAAGTCATATCAAAAGCTATCAAGATTGATTCACATTAAGGACACATTGTGTATTATTTTTAAAATTATAGAAATGTATATATATTATCATAAAAGTCAGCAGATTAACTATACTATGTTGATAATCACAACATACTTCAGCCTAATAATACTTCAGATAAATATGCTATACATAAATTGTGTTTGCGTATTGAAGGCCTGTTTTGAAAGTATTAATGACGCTCTAGTACATATAAAAAAGCTCGTGGTAAATGACAAAGAATTATGTATTCCCAGATTTGTTTACCACGTTAAAAAAAATCAATTTTTGTTGATACAATTAAAAGTCTTAAAGGAAAAACATTTGATGGTTAGCGACGTAGTCCAAATGTTGAATATAATCTTCAGCCCACAACTCTTTGCTACAGTAGTCAACATCTCTTCTGCTACAACTTTTGGATTTTATTTTAACATAGTGTACTGGCAAGATGGAATATTGATTGATTTTGATATGCAGAATCTTGATGTATTTTCAATATCCATAACATGTAATATAATAATAATAATGCTACTTGTGTGGGCCTGCGAAACGGGTAAGAATCAGGCCCAAAGAATCCGTACCACCATTCACGATTTGCTCAACAGCGTCAATGACAAGGAAATCAAATACGAAGTAATAAAGTTGTTATTTCATCTATATGTTTTTCTCAAAATGTTCTGTATTCTAACACAATATTTTAAAATATGAAATCACTTGAAGTATAAAAGTGTTTAATATCTTTCCGTTATTCTGTTTTACGATGTTACAGTTGCAGCTGTTTTCTTTACAAATATTACATCGTAAAAATACTTTTTCAATGAAAGGTTTTAATATTGATGCAGCACTTCTTGCAACAGTAAGTAATCAATTGTTTGTTTTAATTAATAAAATATTTGGCTTTTTTTTTATTTTCAGATGGCAAGTAATATTTCAACGTTTCTAGTAATACTAGTACAATTCTTAAACATATCACATTCTTGTGATAAAAAAACAACAATTAATGTTACATAATCTAATTAAATAAGGTAAATATTTATATACAAAAATACATTTTTAAATAATAAAACTCCCTTTTATCCCATTGATAATAATATGTAACCATGTTATTTATTACGATATCTTATATTCGTACAAAGGCACTTTTACATATTTAAAAACGTACAACAAAAACTTGTAGGTATATACAAATGTATGTATATTAATAATTATATAATATTTAAATGTATTGTAGGATTATCCTGACACAACTCTGTTTGGATGGTTCGCATATCAAGGCAGGATGAGCCTCTGAATAATAAATTAATTCGAAATTTTATTCGTTAGTTTGTTCGAATATTTATTTACCGGTTAATCTTAACAATCAAAGCAAACCAATGCAGATAATAATTGGAAAATTAACATAAAATTATTATTAAGCATCAAGTTATTATACAAAAGCTAAAAAATATATGTATGTGTATTAAAAAATGTGATGAATTTGCTTCTTATATTAATCCAAAATTGTCCTTTATTTTCGAAACTTTACTGTTTTTCTCAGCCAATAAAATTGCAGGACTTAAATATCATTAAATCATTGTAAACAGTTTTGAAAAGCATGCCTTTAATTTTTGAATAAATTTTGAAATTTCTTTAACAGTATTTAATTATATCAATTATTCAAATACTTTCTCTATTATTTAACGTTATATAAATTTAATTGTAACTCTTACAACGTTGTTTTATGTTACACATTGTTACGATATACAATGCAATATACAAATATTTCTACAACAAAAAGTTGTTTCACAAAATACATATAAATAATATTTAATTTAATAGAAAATGCACATTATTAATTGATCATTATGAATGTTGCAAAACCTGCATTTTCTGTTTCATATATAAATTATTACATTATATGTCACGTCACAATTAGCATTTATTATAATCATAAGAGTAATAAGTGTCGATCGAAAAACTCCAAGGTTACTTCATGACAAACAAGTAACATATTCGTTTCTTTTCATGACGCAGTCGTAGTTTCACACTTAAATTCATCGAGTGTACATGCTACATAAAAACATATTAACTCAGATAATTGTTATAAAAAGGTAAACTTAAATATTGTATTCACAAAAAAAAACTTTTAGAATAAAATATGTATTAATACATAAATGTATATTACTAATAATGTAGGTTGCAGACCTTGAGATAAAATGTTATTCTCATAAAATTTTGCTAATTACAATCAGTTCAAAAAGTCAACGATACGCCAAGAAAAAAAATGCAGAACAAATGGTGGTTGTGTCATGCAACAAACTTTCATTCTTTAATGTATCCTTGTTTTATCTATTGTCGCATTCTCGGAATATTTCCGAATAAGCTCAACGCTTCGACTTTTGAGATTTCCAAATCGCACTATGTCCTATCAACCATTGTGATCTACATTTGCTGCGTTATAAACTTATCACTCGTTAATAATATTATTTCCAAAACATATCTTGAAGAAATAATCAAGAATCTTAACTTTTTTATTTTTCATATTTTTAACAATTTGATAGTGATTATCACGCATATCTTGAGTCGACCGCGAATGCGCTTACTGCAGACAATATTAGAGATTTCTGTGATAATACCCCAGAAATCGTACCAAAAGCTGTCTAGATTGATCCATATTAAGGATTTATTGGGTATTATATTTAAACATTGGCACTTATATTTATTTTTTTCTAAAATACTGGAATCACAAATCACCTATTCTGTCGTCCTGTTAGCGATGATCGTAACATATTTCAACCTCATGGTATTTCAGACAAATATGTTGTACATAAATTGTGTTTGCGTATTAAAGGCCTGTTTTAAAAGTGTTAATGACACATTGACACACATGCAAAAACTTGTAATGAACGATAGAAAATCATTTACCTACCACATGCAGAGAAATCAATTTTTGCCTATAAAACTGAAAATGCTAAAGAAGAAGCATCTAGCAGTTAGCAACGCAGTTCAAATGCTCAATAAAATCTTCAGTCTGCAACTTCTAGCTACAATAGCCATTATCTTTTTTGGTATCATTTTTATGTTATATATGTATATAGTTAACTGGAAAGATGGGATATATATTAGATTTAATGAGAACTTTCTTGATTTGCTTTTATCTACTGTGGCATATAACATTATACTAATATTACTGCTTGTATGGGCCTGTGAAACGAGTAAAAATCAGGCCAAAGAGATTGGTATTATCATTCACGATTTACTTAACAGTACCAATGATGAGAAAATTAAACACGAGGTAGTAAATTAGTCATTTTGTTTATGTATTTTTCTCTCAATTTTCTGCATGTTAACACAATATTTTTAAACATTAAAACTTCTGAAATGCATTCTTCTAATTTTTTCGTACTTACATTTAGTTATTTTGCAATGTTACAGTTACGCTTGTTTTCTTTACAAATACTACATCGTAAAAATACTTTTTCGACGAAAGGTCTCAATATTGATGCAACGCTTCTAGCAGCAGTAAGTAACCAATTATTTATATTAAATTTAATAAAATATTTTGTATGTTTTTATTTTATTTTTAGATGGTGGGTAACATTACCACGTATCTAATAATCTTGGTACAATTCTTAGTCATGTCGCATTCCTGCGACAAAAAAATAACAATGAACAATGTAGAATAATGTTATATTTAATTAAAAAAAAAAAACATTTTTATATAAATATATATTTTTAAATATTGCAAGAGTTCTTTCTTGCAATTGTTAATAAAACATTATTACACGATATTTTATCATTAAATTTTATCGCACCGAAACATTTTTACATACATACATAAAACTAACATTAAACATATTAAACCTTAAAATTGTTGTAAAATATTGTACATACATTTTATATGTACATACAAAGAAAGATATAGAGTAGATAAAATTCGATCAAACAATCAATCTTAATGCATCTTTTATAGTTATTCTAATAGTTAATTCATGTAGATACTGTATAATCGATCTGCTTTATTTCTTGTATGCACATATACTTTTGTGTCATATTTTACAATTATATAGCACTCGTTATCTTAAGAATAATAGATGTGCCAATCGAAGAACACCATTGTCCACGACTAATAAATGATTTCTTTAACTTCGTTTCTCTGCTTGATATAACATTTGCTCGTAGTTTTAAGCCCAACTTCATCGAGTATAGATAGTAGAAATATATCAACTAGCATTGTTGTTGAAAAAACGAATTTAATAATTACATATAAAAAAATTTTTGGAATAAAATCTGCATATTACAGAAGTGTATATTATTAATAACATAAACTGTATTTTAATATATATTGTCCTCCAATAAATTGCTAATTATATTTAATTCAAAAATTCAACAAAAATTTATACGTGAAACAACAAAAAAATGCAGAAAAAATGGTGGTTATGTTATGCCACGGATTTTCAATCTTTAATGTATCCTTGCTTCATCTGCTGTCGCATTTTCGGAATATTTCCGTACAAGTTCAACGCTTCAACTTTTGAGATTTCGAAATCGCGCCACATCTTGTCAACCGTCGTGATCTGCGTATGCTGTGTTATAAACTTGTCATTTATTTACGATATTATATCAAAAATGTACCTTGGAGAAGTAACCATATTAAACTTTCACTTTCTTACTTACCACGTTATCTACAATTTAATACCGCTTATCATGAATATCTTGAGTGTTCCACAAATGCATTTACTACAAACTATATTAGAGATCTCCTCAAAAGTACCTCAAAAGTCATACCAGAAGCTATCAAGATTTATCCACGTCAAAGATATATTCGGTATTATCTTTCAATTTGTACACCTATATATGAATTTTTCGAAACTGCGGAAGTTACCATTAAACATTTTCGTGATTGCTGTAAGAACATACTTTGTCCTAGTGGTTTATCAGACAAATATGTTGTATATAAATTACGTCTGTATATTAAAAGCCTGTTTAAAAAATAATAATGACAAACTGATGCACATGCAAAGACTCATGTTAAACGATACAAAATCATACATGCCCATGTTTATCTATCATGTGCAGAGAAATCAACTTTTGCTAATGGAACTGAAAAACCTTAAGAAAAGACATCTAATGATTGGTAATGCAGTACAAAAATTGAATATAGTCTTTAGTCTGCAACTCCTTGCTACTCTAGTTATGACTTTTATAAATATCACTTTTGTACTGTATTTCCGTGTGGTACACTGGCAAAATGGAATATTCATTAGTTTGGATAGGCAATTTCTCGATGTACTGTCAGCTTTCATATATAACACTGTCATAACAATGCTACTTGCGTGGGTCTGCGAGACGGGTAAAGATCAAGCTCAAAAGATCAGTACCACCATTCACGACTTATTTAACAGCACCAATGATGAGAAAATCAAATACGAGGTAGTAAAATTATAATTTTGTATGTGTATATATTTCTCAAAACGTTCTGCACGTTAACACAATATTTTTTAATATTAAATCCACTAAAGTAATTGGGTTTTATTTCTTATTTCTATTTTTTGTCTATAACATTTAATTCATTTGGTTACAGTTACGACTGTTTTCTTTACAAATATTGCACCGTAAAATTATTTTTTCGGCGAAAGGTTTGAATATTGACGCGACGCTTATTGCAGCAGTAAGTAATCAATTATTTGATTTAGTCAACAAAATATCTGTTGCCAATACTTTTTATTCTTTTTTTCAGATAGTGAGCAATATCACTACATACTTAGTAATCTTGATACAATTCTTGAGTATGTCACATTCTTGCGACAAAAACACTTTTACATACATAAATAAAACTAACATTAAACATATCAAATCTTAAAATTATTGTAAAATACTATATATACATTTTATATATACAAAGGAAGATATAGAGTACATAAAATTCGGAATCAAACAATCAATCTTAGTGAATCTTTCATATAATTATTCTAATAGTTAATAAATGCTGCATAATCAGCTTTATTCTTGTATGCATATGTACATTTGTCATATGTTACAATTGAATAGCATTCGTTATCTTAAGAATGACAGATGTTGAATTGAAAAACACCATTTGTTACTCTACGACTAACAAATGATTTTTTTAACTTCGTTTCTCTACTATCTACTTAATATAATATTTGCTCGCAGTTTTAAGTTCAACTTCATCAAGTATGGATAGTAGAAATATATAACTCGCGTTGTTAAAAAAACGGATTTAACAATCATAAAAAAAAATTTTTAAGAAAAAAATCTGCACATTACAAAAGTGTCTATTACTGATAACATAAACTGTATCTTGATATATATTATTCTCTACTAAATTGCTAATTATATTTAGTTCAAAAAATTCAACGAAAAATTATACGTGAAACATCAAAATGCAGAAAAAATGGTGGTTATGTTACGCCACGGATTTTCAATCTTTAATGTATCCTTGCTTCATCTGTTGTCGCATTTTCGGAATATTTCCGTACAAGTTCAATACTTCAACTTTTGAGATTTCGAAACCGCGCCACATCTTGTCAACCGTCGTGATCTGCGTATGCTGTGTTATAAACTTGTCATTTATTTACGATATTATATCAAAAATGTACCTTGGAGAAGTAACCATAAATCTTCACTTTCTTATTTACTACGTTACCTGCAGTTCAATAGTGATTAGCACGAATATTTTGAGTGTTCCACGAATGCGCTTACTACAGACTATATTAGAGATCTCTTCGAAAGTACCTCAAGAGTCATATCAAAAGCTATCAAGATTTATCCATGTTAAAGATATATTGGGTATTACCCTTAAATTTGTACAAATATATACAAATTTTTCGAAAATACAGAAGTTACAATTAAACTTTTTCCTAATTGCTGTGGTAAGAACATACTTTGCTCTGCTGGTTTATCAGACAAATATGTTGTACATAAATTGCGTCTGTATATTAAAAGCCTGTTTAAAAAATATTAATGACAATCTGATGCACATGCAAAGACTCAAGTTAAACAATACAAAAATATGTATCCCCATGTTTATTTATCGTGTGCAGAAAAAACAACTTTTGCTAATGGAACTGAAAAACCTTAGGAAGAGACATCTAATAATTGGTAATGCAGTGCAAAAGTTGAATATAATCTTCAGTCTGCAACTCCTTGCTACTCTAGTGATGACTCTTTCTGCTATTACTTTTGCACTATATTTCCGTGTAATACATTGGCAAAACGGAATATTTATTAGTTTGGATAAACACTTTCTCGATGTGTTATCAGCATCCCTCATATATAACTTTGTCATAATAATACTACTTATATGGGCTTGCGAAACGGGTAAGAATCAAGCCCAAGAGATCAGTACCACCATTTATGACTTATTTAACAGTACCAATGATAAGAAAATCAAATACGAGGTAGTAAAATTATAATTTTGTATGTGTATATATTTCTCAAAACGTTCTGCACGCTAACACAATATTTTTAAATATTAAATCCACTGAATTAATTGAATTTATTATTTCTACTTTTTATGTCTACATTTAATTTATTTGGTTACAGTTACAACTGTTTTCTTTACAAATATTGCACCGTAAAATTATTTTCTCGGCGAAAGGTATGAATATTGACGCGACGCTTCTTGCAGCAGTAAGTAATCAATTATTTGATTTAGTCAACAAAATATCTATTGCCAATACTTTTTGTTCTTTTTTTCAGATAGTGAGCAATATCACTACATACTTAGTAATCTTGATACAATTCTTAAGTATGTCGCATTCTTGCGACAGGAAAACAGCAATCAATGCTACATAATCCATAATTTAAAAATGTATATTTATTAAAAATAAGCTTTTAGAGATAAAAAAATTTTTTGTCATGGCTAATAACGTACAACATTTCGCAATGTTTTATACAAAGACACATTTGTAAACTAGTGTAAAGCAACACTCATTTTGTACGTGCAACTGCACATAATATATATTAATAGTTATACTAATTAAATATTTTAATAGTTATTATTTATTAAATATTAAATATTAAATATATATTATTTATTTAATATATATATCAATATTTTATTTATTTAAATGCATCATAATGTAAGATATATGTATAATAAATATATTTCTGAAAAATGTCGCTTTATATTTTTAAATACATAATTTATCTTTTTTATACTAAAAAATATTTGTTAAATTGTTTTTTTATTATAAGAATTAATAATTTATATATATAAAAATATATATATGTATTTTTATATAAATATAACATTAATTATACAAATTAATTTTAATTATTGCGTAAAATATTTGTTGAGCTTGCAATATTTTTTTATAATAATTTTTTTACGGCTCACAAAATTTCTCAAGTCATATGTTATAAGAATTACACATCATTTTTCCAATGATCAATTTATTCCAAGTAATAAGAATTGATCGAAGAATGCTATGGTTACTTCAAGACTAACAAATAGTTTCTCCGGCTTTACGCAGCATTTACTTATAGTTTTAAACATAAACTCATTGAGTGCACATAGAATAAAGAGTCTATGCCAGTTCCTAAATTTGTTATAAAAAAAAGAACTTTATTATATTGAGAAAAAAGCAATTATAAAAAATTACAATTAAGTTATTAATATTATTTTGAATATAGATTATGTTATAAATTATGTTATAGACTGTTACTTCTATTAATAATGTTCGGTTTAAAGATAGCAAAATGCAGAAAAGATGGCGACTGTTCAATGCCACGGACTTCCAATCTTTAATGCTTCCCTGCTTCACTTTTTGCCGTATTCTCGGATTATTTCCATACAAAATCAACCTTTCGACTTTTGAATATTCAAGATTGCGTTATTTCCTGTCAACTGTGGTTACCTGTGTCTGTTGCATTTTAGAGCTGGCATTCATTTACCATATTGCTATATCTAAAGCTATTGACTTTGGAGATGAAACCAGAAATTTTGAAGCCTTATGTTTCTATACATGCGCCGGTTTTATACAAATTACCACGCATGTTCTCAGTGGTCCGCGAACGCATTTGTTACAGACTATTTTCGAAATCTCTTTAAGACTACCGTCGAAATCGTATCAAAAGTTATCTAGATTGATTCACGGCAAAGATGTTTTTGGTACTATCTTGCAAATCGTACAATTATACATGTTCTTTTCTAAAACACCGCTGTTTGAATTGACTTGTCAGAATATCTTAATTCAATTAGTCACAATGTACTTGGAACTGCTGATGTTTCAAATGAATATGCTATACATAAATTGTGTTTGTATATTAAAGGCTTGTTTCAAAAAAATTAATGACACTCTAGTGTACATTAAAAAATTTGTGAAGACCGATATAAAACCATGCGTTCCTAAATTAATGTGGCATATGCAGAGAAATCAATTTGTGCTAATACAACTTAAAGACCTTAGAAAACAGCATTTGCTAATTTGCAAAACAGTGCAAATTTTGAACATAATTTTTAGCATACAACTTGTTGCTGCTATAGTTATGTCTTTTACTGAAATCACCTTCGAACTATATTCGTACATAGTGCGCTGGAATAATGGAATACTTATTAGTTTAAATTGGCAGTTTCTTGATGTGCTTATAACATCCATGACTTTTTATATTATAAAATTAACGCTACTTGTATGGATCTGCGAGACCGGAAAGAATGAAGCCCAAAAAATCCGTACCACTATTCACGATTTACATAACAGCACCAGTGATAAGAAACTGAAGTACGAGGTAGTAAAATTGTAATTTTATATATTTATATATTTTTTTGAAACGTACTATATGTTAACACATTTTTTAACATTAAATCTATTAAATTATAATTGTAAATCAGTAATTAATTTATAATTGTAATTTTTCAATATTTTTTTCTCGTATTTAATTATTTTGCGATCTGATATTGTAGTTACAACTGTTTTCTTTACAAATTCTGCATCACAAGAATACATTTTCAGCGAAAGGCCTCACTATAGATATGACGCTTCTCACAGCAGTAAGTAACCAATCATTTTTTTTAATTACTAAAGCATATATCGTATATATATTTTTTTTACTTTTTTTAGATGGTGGGTAGCATCACAACATATTTGTTAATTTTGATACAATTTTTAATCACGTTACATTCTTGCGACAAAAATTTTGTAATCCATACTATATAAATCATTCACATATATTATATATATGTAAAAGATTGTACGAAATAAAAGAAACAAAGTATTTTTATAATTTTATTCTAATTATATAAAATTGTACGTATATACATCAAGTTTAAAATATATAGAGTTTTATTTAATATATATTTTAATAATCAAAAAATATTCATAATCATGCAATTTACAATTGTTTAATAAAATTTAAATCATATATTGTACATTGTGTTATGTTAAATCTCGAAAAGTTATCCCGTCTAATTTGAATCGATTTTTCGATTTTATTTTTCCTATTTTTATTATTTAACTTTAACTTATATTACATTTCTTATACTTTGTTCAAACTGTCGATATATTTAAAACAATCTATACAATCTATACAAAATACAAAATTTGAACAATTGTCTTATTACTTTTCTCTTACAATTTATTAATACACATGATAATTTAATGTAATTCATAATATTTTCATATTTATAAAATCAACTTGTAGATTAGAAAAAGAATTAAACATATTAAATTTTCAACTGAACATCTTGCATGCGTAAAAATGGACAAAAAAAAGAATATTAAGTTCGGAATTGAATAAGTGTTATTAATGGATCTCTCAGAATTACTGATTCATGCAGATACTGTGCAGTCAATTTCTTATTTTATATACACATATCATAAATTGCTGAATCATATTTTACATTAATTAGACATTATTTCTTCATGTAATACATTCCAAGAGTAAACAGTTTCGATTAAAGAACGCCATGGTTACTTTACAACAAACAAATAACTTCCTGTCATATTTTTGCTAGATACAGTATTCGCCTGCAGTTTTAAAATTAAACCCAATGAGTGCCGATAAAATACGTGAAGTTCATATCAGTTTCCATACTTGTTACAAAATAGAAGAATATATCCAGAAAAAATTACGTTCTTGTAGTCACATTTATATTAATAGTAAAATGGATTAATAACGAGCAGTAGATATTTATAACGTACATTATTATTCTTCCATAAATTTCTGTTAATCATGTTCAACTCCAAAAGTCAACGACACGCCAAAGACAAAATGTGGAAAAGATGGTGGCTGTGTCACGCCACGGATTTCCAATCTTTAATGTATCCCTGTTTCGTCTGTTGTCGAATTCTTGCAATATTTCCATATAAGTTTAACTATTCGACTTTCGAGGCTTCAAAACCACGCTACATTGTGTCAACCGTGATTATTTGTGCTTGCTTAATTTATAATCTAATAATTGTTTACAATGGTTATAAAATAATTTTGGGATCCATAACCAAAACTATTCAATTTATCGGTTACTATGTGTTCTCCAATTTCCTGTTAATCATTACGCATGTCTTGAGCGGTCCGCGAATGCGCTTGCTGCAGACACTTTTGGATATTTCTTCAAAAGTACCTCCGCAGTCATATAAAAAATTATCCAGACTGATCCATGTCAAAGACATTTTTGGTACTATCTTCTTGGTCATAGAAGCAAGTGTATATTTTTACCAAAATATTATGTCTGAAGTAAACTGTGCACTTATTGCGGCTTTGGTATTTACACTATATCAGATTCTCATAGAGTATGAAATAAGTATGTTGCATATAAATTGTGTATGCATATTAAAGGCCTGTTTCAAAAGGATCAACGATAATTTGGTAAACATGCAAAGACTCGTGGTAAACGATATAAAGCCACGCATGCCAAGATTGATTTGCTATACGCAGAGTAATGAGTTTGTACTGATAAAATTGAAAATTCTGCAAAAACAACATCTAATAACTAGCAACACAGTACAAATGCTGAACCTAATCTTCAGTTTGCAAATTCTTACTATTTTTAGCATAGCCTTTGTTAATCTTACTTTTGAAACATATTTCTATATGGTGAATTGGCAAGATAACAAACTTATTTGGAATGATATAAATTTTGATATATTTACAGTATCATTAACATTTTACATTATAAAATTAATAATAACTGTGTGGGCCTGTGAAACTAGCAAGAATCAGGCCCGAGAAATTGGTACTACAATTCATGACATACTCAACAGTACCAATGATAAACAAATTAAATACGAGGTAATAAAGTAAATTGTATTAATATTTTTTGGAAAAAACCTAACGTAATTTTTTTATAAACAACTTTATTAAAATATAATTGTTAAAAATTGTTTTAAATTTACATATATATTCCTTTTTGCATTTAATTAACAGATGATCTAATCTTGCAGCTGCAGCAGTTTTCTTTACAAATTTTGCATCGTAAAAATACATTTTCGGTGAAAGGACTCACTATGGATGCGACACTTCTTACATCGGTACATAATTATTTATCTGTTTTAATTTTTAAAAATGTAATATTATTTATATTTTTTATTTTGTTTTTAGCTGTTTGGTAATATCACGACATACACGCTAATTTTGGTACAATTTTTGATTATATCGCATTCCTGCGATAAAAAAGTTGTAAACACTATTACAAGTAATTCAAATATGTAAAAAAAGATTTATAGTCAAAGAAAGGTTAATCATTTCTATAATTAATATTAAGTTGTAAAAATTAATTGCGCTGCAAATAGATATCATGTCTAAAATATACACAATCTGTTGATATTTTAAATGGATATATTTTATATGAACTATGTTTGTACATTAAAAATCTAGTAATGAAAAAAGTCAGCAACTATCTGGTGATTATACATATGACAACACACGGTGAATGAATGTGTTTAACTCTACATTGTGCACTTGAAATGTAAAATAATACAGACTTAGAAATTTCAATTAAATTTACAAAATAACATATTTTATTACTCAAATTGTTTTATAATTTAATAAAACTTCTATTCTTATCTTTCACTTAAAAGATATATAGAATATCTAACTTTTATTTAATTGTAAATTATCAAAAAGAATATTAAAAATTAAGATGTAATATACTATAAAACATACTTCAGAGAAGAAATAACGTTAAAAAAACACATGCAAATAATGTAAAGTTAAATTGATTGAGCAGGGAAAAATCCATTTTCGATAATGGAACTCCCGGTTCTAAAGATACAACATCTAGTCAGCAACAATAAGTATGTTACAACAATTTCATGTCATTTTTTTATGCAATCCATCCCATGAGAAATGCCAATGCAAGAACGCCATGGTTACTTCATCACTAACAAAATGTTTCTTTAGTTTTGTTTCTGTGCCTCACGCATTTACTGGCAGTTTTAAATTGAAACTCATCAAGTGTACATATATAAAACGGAGAATTTAACTTATAATTGATACAAAGACATGCCAAAATGCAGAAAAGATGGCGGCCGTTCCACGCCATGAACTTCCAATCCTTAATGTATCCCTGCTTTACTTTTTGTCGTATTCTCGGAATATTTCCGTACAAGATTAACTTCGACCTTCGTGCTTCGGCTTTCAAGATTTCAAAACCGCATTACATCCTCTCGACCGTGATTATCTGTGCTTATTGTCTTTTCTATGTGCTACTTATTCGCAATATTATTCTTTCTAAAATAGATACCTTTGGAGACGTAACCTCTAATCTGGATGCTATCTGTTACTTTACGTTTAATAGTTTGATAGCGATCATCACATACATCTTAAGCAATCCACAAATGCGCTTACTACAAACCATTTGGGAAATCTCTTCAGAACTATCCTCGGAATCATATCAAAATTTGTCCAAATTAATTCATGGAAAAGACATCTTAGGCACTGTTGTAATAATCATGCAAGGATATATATACTTTTTTAAAGTAAAAGTATTTGAAATGAATTGTTGGAACATTGTAAAGATGACATTCATAATGTATTCGGTTCTATTAGAGTTTCATGTGAATATGTTATATACAAATTGTATTTGTATATTAAAAGCCTGTTTTAAACAAATCAATGACGATTTAATACATATGCAAACATTTATGATAAACGATAGGAAGCCATATGTCCCATACAGTTTAATTAACCACATGCAGAGAAATCAATTATTTCTGATAAAACTCAAAATTTTAATGAGGCAGCATCTAACGATTAGCAAAACTGTTCAAATGCTGAACATAATCTTCAGTCTGCAACTTTATGCTACTGTGATCATTTCCTTTTCTCAAATCACTTTTAAATTGTACTTCTATGCAGTGCACTGGCAAGGTGATATACAAATTAGTTTTAACAAGCAATTTATTCATATACTTTTGACGATCGTAATACATTATACTATAAAAACAATGCTACTTGTTTGGGTCTGTGAAACGGGCAAGAATCAAGCCCAAGAAATCGGCAATACTATTTCGGACGTACTTAATAACACAAAAGATGAGCAAATAAAAAACGAGGTAATGTTTTTAAAAATATTTGTGCTTATACGATTTTTTAAGAAACGTTAAGTCTATTAAATTAAAATTATATTTTATCAATACTATTTTTCTGCAATTAATTATTAATGCGATCTAATGTTGCAGTTACAATTATTTCGTTTACAAATTCAACATCGTAAAACTACATTTTTGGTAAAAGGTCTCGCTGTAGACGCGACGCTTCTCAAAGCAGTAAGTAATAAGTTGTTATTATTATATAATTTTTTAATTACTAACAAATGTATTATTAACGTTTTCAATTATTGTTTAGATGGTGGGTGGCATCGCGAAATATATGTTAATTTTAATACAATTTCTAATCATATCACATACTTGCGATGAAAAATTTGTAATCAATTTTACATAAATAATTCGGTGTTGTATAAAAGAAGATATACTAATAAAAAAGAATACTTTTCTTATACTTATATCGAGAAAACACACACATGTAGTGAAATGGAATCTTTTTCTTTGTATTCGCATTAGTATTAAGATGTAAAAAGTTTTAACATATTTTTTGTTTACATATATGACTTATATAAAATGTAATAAATTAATTTGTTTAATAGATAATGCTTCAAATATCCTATATATAATGCTTAAATATACTATAAAATTTTCTAAATTACTCTTCAATAAAAGTTTTTAAAATTAATAAAAATATTAACACAAAGTGATACCTCAGAACAAAGTGTAATTTATCTAAAGTTATGTTAAAATGTGTATTATTAATATGTTAAGCCGTATCTGTAATAACATATTAAATAATGTTTTATATTGATCGATCCAGTCTAAATATACACAAAATTGTGATTATTTAAATTATATAAGGTTGTTTTAACAAGCTAAATATTGTTCATATATATTCTAATACACAAAATTTATTACATATATAATATATAGAAAATATATAAATATTTCTAATTTTCTACATGTAAGAAACACATATACAAGAATAGTACATTAAGTGATATGAAAGAAATATCAAGTAAGTTATTTGCGAAATGTAAACGTGGACTTTGAAAATTGACAGTCATTAGGAAATAGGTAGTCATTATAAATGTATTTTTTTAAGCGAGCAATCCACAGGGATACTGCTCACAATATTACCATTTTATGAGTGGATACATAATTCGATGAGTAATGTCAATTACATTCTACCTTTATATTAAGGTGATTGCCAATTTAGAACGGCCTTGTAACTTACTTAAAGTAAAAATTTGTAAAAAAACTATTTTACTTAATTTCTCGAGAATTTTCTTGTTATAGTGTCTTGATTCATGAATTTCAGCAAATTTTATATACAATATATGAGTATATGTACATAAGTAACATAAAAAGCTTGTTGTACGTACATGTTAACATTCAATTAAATAAAATTTAAACTTTTTTATTTACTTAAATCAAAAGTTAAAACTTTACTATATTACAAACTAATTTTTCACAGACAAGAGAAAAAAGAGAGCGACAGAAAAAGAAAAAGAGAGAAAATTAAATTTAGAATAATATATTTATTCTTATTAAATCCTTTAGAGTTATTGATTTATATAGAAATTATACAGTCTACATGCAAAATCTTATTTTACATGTATATACACTTATAATGAGCTTTAAAAATATTTTTTTCATGTCTTTGATGAGAATCACCGATCGAAGAACACCATGGTTACCTTATGACTAACAAGCAGGCTTTTCCAGCATTCGGCTTCACGTAATATTTGCTGGCAGTTTTAAATTGAAACTCATCGAGTGTGTAAGATAAAAAAAATTAATACCACAGTTTATACACTTGATATAAAGAAATGGATTTAAATATTATACTCAGAAAAAATGCAATTATATTTCTGTTAATCCTACAGTGCATTAATTAATAATATTTAGATTTCAAAAACAGTTTCTTCAGCCTAAATTTCTGTTAATTATGTTCAATTCAAAAATTCAACAACATGGCAAAAACAAAATGCGGAAAAGATGCAGACTATTTCATGCCACGGACTTTCAATCCTTAATGTATCCCTGTTTTATTTTATGTCGCATTCTTGGGATATGTCCATATAAGATCAACGCTATGACTTTCACGATTTCAAAACCGTATTATATTCTATCAACCATAATTATTTGCGGTTTTTGTATTTACGACTTAGTACTCATTTATGCTATTAGTTCTGCGAAAGTTACATATGAAAATATAATCAAGAATCTTGAGAGTGTATGTTATTGTACGTTCACCGGTCTCATTGCGATTATCACATATATCTTGAGCAGTCCACGAATGCGTTTGTTACAATCCACTCTAGAAATCTCTTCAAAACTGTCTTCAAAATCATATCAGAAACTATCCAGATTAATCCATGCCAAGGACATTTTCGTTTTCATCTGGCTAATTGTGCAAGGAAACATATATTATTATAAAATTTTAGCGACGGAACTAAACTATTTTTATATTCTATATATAGTATTTGGAATGTATATAACTCTATTCGAATTTGAAATACTTATGTTATACGTGAATTGTGTTTGTGTGTTAAAAACCTGTTTCAAAAGTATAAATTCTATGTTGGCGCATATGCAAAAGTTCATAAATTGTATAAGTCCCAGTTTGATTTGCCACGCTCGTAAAAATCAATCTTTATTAATAAAACTCAAATCTTTGATGAAACAGCATTTGAAGACTAGCAAAATAATGCAAATGCTAAACATAATCTTTAGTTTGCAAATTCTTGCCACTGTAGTCATGGTCTTTGCTAATATCACCTTTGAACTGTACTTGTATGCTGTGCGTTGGCAAGATGGGATAACCATTGTCTTTAATAAGCATCTTTTAGACATATTTTCAATGTCATTAACGTATAATGTTGTACGGTTAATAATACTTGTGTGGATTTGCGAGACTTGTAAGAATCAAGCTCAAGAGATCCGTACCATCATTCATGACTTACTTAATAATACTAGCAATGAAGAAATCAAAGACGAGGTACATACATAAAAAGTAATACATTTTCCTTCAAATGTATTGCATATTAGAGAGATTTTTTAAAAATAAAATTGATTAAAGTATGTTTTTTAGTTTTACGTTTTTGTATATCGTTCTTGTATATAATTGTTATGATTATTCACGATTTAAAATTGCAGTTAAAGTTGTTTTCTTTACAAATACTACATTGCAAAAATACATTTTCAATAAAAGGTCTTACTGTAGATGCAACGCTTCTTGCAGCAGTAAGTAATAAATTATTTACTTTATTTAAGAACATATATATTGTTTCTATTTTTTATTTCATTTTCAGATGACGGGTAGCATTACAACATATATGTTAATACTAATACAATTCTTGATTACGGCACATTCTTGCGATGGAAAGTCTATAAAAAATCTATAATAAATAATACATAAGTAATTCAGTAAAAGAAATTATGTTGATTGAGAAAAAATAAATAGTTTTATATATATAGATAAAGAATCTTTCACATACATAAAAATTTATTAAAACGGAATATTTATCTAAGTTTGCATAAATATATATTTTAACTTATTTACATATATTTCGTTTATAAATTATAATAAATTATTTTCTAAAAAAATTTTTGTTTTAGATATCTCATACTAAATAATTTTACCTTTGCACAATATCTATTTTTAATTATATTTACAGATAGTGGGCAGCATCGCGATGTATATGTTGGTACTGATACAATTCACGGTTACTTCACATTCCTGAATGGAAAATCGATAATTAGTAATACATAAGTAATTGTGTGTGTATGTGTAAAAGAAAAACGTTAATTTAAAAAAGTAAATGACTTCATACATTTTATATAAAACCTCTGATGTACGTATACATATATATGTATGAATGTAATGAAATGGAATATTTATCTTAGTTTGTATTAACAGATAATTTTTTAACATATTTAACTTATTCACATTTATACTGTTTATAAACTATAATAAATTAATTTCTGATAAATATATATATATACATATAATATATGTAGTAATAAGGTATAATATATACATATACCTATGAAAATACAATATTTTTCTAACAATAAAAATCATTAATATAAATAAGTTGTAGTATATTTCACTCGTATGTCGTTTATAAAATCGTTTATAAATCGGGCCGTCATTCTTATTAAATCCTTTAGAGTTATTTATGTAAATATTACACAATTTATATGCCGCCTCTTATTTTATGTATGCACAGAAAGCGTCAATAATGCTTTCTTATATGAAATAAGCCGCATTCGGGGCAAGTAATAACTAAGCACGTTAAATCAAGCTATTTGTGCATCATGACTGTTGGTCCAAAGTCCAAAGGGATAAAACAATAAAGATATGACTAGCCCTGAATGTGGCTTATTTCATATAGAAAGGCATTATTGACGCCTGTACTTATAATTTTATGAGTTGGAAAAACAATTATATATTTTTATGCCTTCAAAAAAATAAAAATTGCCGATCCAAAGTTACCATGGTTACTACAAGACTAACAATCAGCTTCTTCAGCATTTGACTTTACCGATGCTTTCACATGGTGTTTGCTGGCAGTTTTAAACAGAAACTCATCGAGTGTTTATAAGACAAGAAGTCCACGTCACAGTTTATAATTAATATAACCAACTTTAAATATTATATTATAAAAAGAAAGCAATTATATCTCTTAATTTTAAAGTATATTGATTAATAATATATTTTTTAAGTCTCTTGATTACAAAAATACTTACATTCCTATGAATTTCTATTAATTATGTTCAGTTTAAAAATTCGAAGACGTACCAGAAACAACATATGGGGAAGATGGAGACTATTTCATGCCACAGACTTTCAATCCTTGATATATCCCTGCTTCATTTTGTGTCGTATTCTTGGGATATGTCCGTATAAGATAAATGCTTCGACTTTTACGACTTCCAAACCGTATTACATTCTATCAATCATGATTATCTGCATTTTTTGTATTTTCGACTTCATACTCATTCACGGTACTATTTCTAAAACAATTATTTTTGGAGATGTAACTAAAAATCTTGAAGCTGTATGTTTCTTTATTGAATGGCCTTACAGCCATCGTTACACACATCTTGAGCGGTCCACGAATGCGCTTGTTACAATCTATTCTAGAAATTTCATCAAAACTGCCTTCGGATTCATATCAGAAACTATCCAAATTAATACATGTCAAAGATATATTCGGTTTCCTTTGGCTAATTGTACAAGTAAACATGTATTACTATAAAGTAATGATGATGGAACTAAATTATTTCAATATTCTAATGATGATATTTGGAATGTACATAAATATGTTGGAATTTCAAATACTTATGTTATACGTAAATTGTGTTTGTGTATTAAACGCCTGTTTACAAAATATAAATTATAAGTTGGTGCACATGTCAAGACATATAAAAGATATAAGGTCTAGCTTGATTTTCCACATACATAAAAATCAATCTTTGTTAATCAACGGATTGCAAAAACAACATCTGATTATTAGTAAAACAGTACAAATGTTGAATATAAACTTCAGTCTGCAAATTCTTGCTACTATTGTCATAATCTTTTCTAATATAATTTTTGAACTGTACGGGTATGCTGTGCGTTGGCAAGATGGAATACGCATTGTTTTTAATAAGGATCTTTTTGACATATTTTTATTGACTATAGCATATCATGTTACACGGCTAACATTGCTTGTGTGGACTTGTGAAACTGGCAAAAATCAGATTCAAAAGATCCGTACTATCATTCACGATCTATTTAATAACACTAGCGATGTGGAAATCAAAGATGAGGTAGTTATAAATATAATTTTATTTATATATTTTAAAAATGTATGTAAACGGGATTTTTTTAAACATTAAACATACTTAAGATGTGTTTTTTAGTTTTATATTTTTGATCCTGTTTAATTATTATACAATCTAAAATTGCAGTTGAAGTTGTTTTCTTTACAAATACTGCATTGCAAAAATATATTTTCAGTAAAAGGTTTTACTGTAGATGCGACACTTCTTACAATAGTAAGTAATAAATTATATACTTTATTTAATAACATATATATTGTTCTTATTTTTTTATTTGTTTTTAGATGGCGGGTAGCATCACAACGTATATGTTAATACTTGTACAATTCTTGATTACGGCACATTCTTGCGATGGAAAATTTATAAAAAATTTATAATGAATAATACGTAAGTTATTCAGTAATATATATAAAAGAAACTATGTTAACTGAGAAAAAATAAATGTTTTTATATATACATATATTTATATATAAAAAAACTTTCATATATGTATATATTGTATATGTATATACATGTATATATGTATAATATATATAATATATATATTATATATATATTATATAATATATATATATATATATATATACATATATATATATATATATATATATGTATCACGGTTATTTGCTGTCACATCAGCAAATTATTTACTACAGTAGCTTCTGTCTTGTTGATTTAACAAAAATATTTCTCTCGGCGTATTATTAGTATTTTAAATCTTTATCTATAATGACACGAGGGGATCTGTTAAGTTTGATAAATTTTAATAGAATAACAGTACGATTTATTTGTAAAAGTGATATCTGGACACTTTGAATCTTCCAGATCAAGTTTTATCTAAAAGTGATGTGATGTTTATGTTCGGCAACCATTTTAAATAAGTGGTTTAACAATTATCACAAATAAAAAAAAAACGATTTCCGATTATTGCAATGGCAAAATTATATGGCGAATTAGGCTTTAAATTGATTCCTCATCCTTCCTAATCTCTAAATTTAGCCTCGTATGATTTCTTCCTGTTTTCATACTTAAAAATCTGCCTCGATAAAGAAAAATTTTATTTTTCCGGCAGCTGCTAAACTACTCGCTCAAATAATTATCGAACATAAACACTTTCAGATGAAATTTTTTTTAAAGAAAATTTGAAGAATAGTTCTTTTCAGACATTACATCAACAAATATATAGTGGCTTTACTTCATAAAAATTTATCGAACTTATCAAACGATCCACGTATATTAAATAGCAGTCTATAATGTTTAATATTAGTTTAATAACACACATATGGATAAAAGTGTAATTATCATTATCAAATTATGTCAAACATTAATTATCACTGAGCTTTTTAATATTTACAAATGTATTTTTTATATTTTTAATCAATAGAGTGTAGTCTTTCATCGATTCAATTGATAAATCTTTTCATTTTTTACAATAATAAGCACAAATGAAACTAAATCCAATACTTCTTGAAATCTACATCGTATTTCATTTAAGCACATCCTAATTCATAGCTGACTCGTATGTTGCAACATTATGATTTGCATCCTTTTATGCAATTAATTCTCTCATATGCATGAAAGAATGATAAATGCCGATCGAAGAATGCCATGGTTACTTTACTACTAACAAATGACTTCTTCAGTTTTTGTTTGATGCAAAATTCGCTTTTAGTTTTAAATTTAAATTCATAGAGTGCAGAACGTAGAAGAAAAGAAAAAAAGGAAGAAAAAATCTGTATCAATTTACACACTCATATAACTAAAGTTCATCAATAAGATTTCAGCAATATATTATAATGTAAATTATTATTCTTTCATGAATTTTGCTAATTACGTTCAGTTCGAAAATCGAACAATATACTAAATACAAAATGTTGAAAAGTTTGAAATTGTTCTACGCAACGGATTTCCAATCCTTGATGTATCCCTGCTTCACTATTTGTCGAATTCTCGGAGTGCTTCCATATAAGCTTAATTCTTCCAATTTTGAAGCTTCAAAATGGTATTATATTTTGTCATCCGTCGTGATCTGCATTTGGACCATTTGTAACGGATTAAGCATTTATGAAATACTTTTTAAAATCAACTTGCTAGGTATAAACAGGACTATTGAAAGTATCTTTTTTTATACAACCAGCAATGTCGTAATGATCGTCATGCATATTTTGAGCAGACCGCAAATGCACTTGCTACAAACTATTTTGAAGATTTCTTCGAAATTACCTTTGAAGTCATATCAAAAACTGTCTAGAATAATCAACATCAAGGACATTCTGGGTGTCATTTACATGCTTATAGAAATACTCGTATCTTTTAAATTAAGATCAAAAGTTTTTCGCCATGTAAGTGGTGTGGTCATGATAGTCTCAATATATTTCGTCCTTCTAATATTTTATATAAATACATTATACGTAAATTGTGTTTATGTATTAAAAACCTGTTTCAAAAATATTAATGACAATTTAAATCATATGCAAACATTAATAGTAAAAGATATAAAGCCATGTGTTTCTACGATGGGTTACGTACGGAAAAGTCAATTTTTGCTAATAGAGCTCAAGACTCTCAAAAAGCAGCATCTGATGATTAGTGGCACAATGCAAATGCTGAATGCAAACTTTAGTCTGCAAATTCTTGCTATTACAGTTTTGACTTTTACTCATATTACTTTTGAGCTGTATTTCTATGTTGTACGCTGGCAAAATGGAATACGCTTTATTTTTGATAACGAACTTCTTGACGCATTTACTGTGATCATAGTTCATTATGGTTTGCTAATAACGCTACTTGTGTGGGTCTGCGAGACCGGCAAAAATCAGGCCCAAGAAATTTGTACCACTATTCACGACTTATTTAACAACACAAGCGACAAGGAAATCAAAAGCGAGGTAATACATTTGTAATTTCATGTGTGTGTGTGTGTGTGTGTGTGTGTGTGTGTGTGTGTGTGTGTGTGTGTGTGTGTGTGTGTGTGTGTTCAAATATATTGTGTATCAGTACAAAATTTTTCTTTTAAATATTTAAATAAATATTAATTCTATTAATCGTAAAAGTGTCTTCCAATTTTACGCTTTTGTTCTCATTTTTAATTATTTCCAATCTGACATTGCAGTTGCACTTGTTTTCTTTACAAATATTGCATTGTAAAAATACATTTTCAATGAAAGGGCTCAATGTAGATGCGACGCTTCTCACAACAGTAAGTAATCGACTTCATTCATTTTATTCTTCTAATTAATAACATATTAGTGTGTGTATTTTTATTTTTTCTATTTTATTTGTAGATGGTGGGTAGCATCACAACGTATATGTTGATATTGATACAATTTGTGATTACTTCACATTCTTGCGATGCAAAATCTATAATTAATAATACATAAATAATTGCGCGTTTATATATGTGTATCGGTAAAAGAAAATTTGTTTTACATAAATGTCGCATAACAATTTAATTTGCTGCTTCTACATTTAACAATTCAAAAAAAATTAAAAGAGGTATCAGTAAGAAATATATAATTTATTTTATAAAAAAATATATTACCAGCATTTGGAATTTTTTGCCTGTAATAATATTCTAAATATATTCTACGCCATGTTTGATATTAGTTTAGTAACACAGTTACATATAAAATTGTAGTTATCATTATTAAATTTTCTATGATGTGCATTGGCAAGTTGGAATACGCATTATTTTTAATAAAGATCTTTTTGACATATTTTTATTGACTATAGTATACCACATTACATGATGGCTAACATTGCCTGTGTGGACTTACTAAACTGGTCCAAAAGTCAGGTCCAAAATATCCATACTATCATTTACGAACTACTACATATTATTAGCAATAAGGAAATCAAAGACAAAGTAGTTATAAATGTAATCTTTCTCCGTCATTAAAATATATAATATTTATTAACGTATTTTGCGATTTAAATCAATAAAGTTTATAATAAAAGTAAATAATATTTCCTAACTTCTGATTCATATTTCACGTTTATATTTTATATACATAAAATTAATAGCAGAGTCATATGTTACAACAATTATACTTGACATTCCTTTCTGCAATTTCCTTTATGCATTAAAGAATGTTAAGTGCCGATCGAAGAATGCCATGGTTACTTTACTACTAACAAATGGCTTCTTCATTTTTTGTTTGATGCAACATTTGCTTTTAGTTTTAAAATTAAATTCAGTGGATACAGAACGTGGAAAAAGAGAAAAAGAAAGAGAGAGTGGGTCTATATCAATTTACACACTCATATAATTATTAAAGTGTACTAAAAAGATTGCAACAATATATAATAATATTATAATATATAGTAATAATAGTTATATTCTCATAAATTTTGGCTAATTACGTTCAGTTCAAAGATTCAACGATATATTAAAAACACAATGCTGAAAAGTAAGAAATTGTTTTACGCAACGGATTTCCAATCTTTGATGTATCCCTGCTTCACCATTTGCCGAATACTCGGAATGTTTCCGTATAAGCTTAGTTCTTCAAATTTTGAGGCTTCAAAATGGTATTATATCTTATCATCCGTCGTAATCTCAATTTGGACCATTTGTAACGGAATGAGCATTCATGAAATAATTTCCAAAATCAACTTTCTAAGTATGAACAGGACTATTGAAGGTGTCTTTTTTTATACAATCTGCAATGTCATAATGATCGTCACGCATATTTTAAGCAGACCGCGAATGCACCTGTTACAGACTATTTTGAAAATTTCTTCGATATTATCTTTAAAGTCATATCAAAAACTGTCCAAAATAATCTACATCAAGGATATTCTGGGTGCCATTTTCATGCTTATAGAAATACTCGTATCTTTTAATAAAGGAAAATCAAAATTTTATCGGCATCTAAGTGGTGTGGTCATGATAGTCTCATTATACTTCGTCGTTCTATTATTTTATATAAATACATTATACGTAAATTGTGTTTATGTATTAAAAACCTGTTTCAAAAATATTAATGACAATTTGAAACATATGCAAACGTTAATAGTAAAAGATATAAAGTCATGTGTTTCTACGATGGGTTACGTACGGAAAAATCAATTTTTGCTAATAGAGCTCAAGATTCTCAAAAAGCAGCATTTGATAGTTAGTGGCACAATGCAAATGCTAAACAAAAATTTTAGTCTGCAAATTCTTGCTACTATAGTTATTGCATTTTCTATTATCACTTTTGAGATGTATTTCTATGTTGTACGCTGGCAAAATGGGATACGCTTTATTTTTGATAAGGAACTTCTTGACATATTTATTGTGATGATAGTTCACTATGGTTTGCTAATAATGCTACTTGTGTGGGTCTGCGAGACCAGCAAGAATCAGGCCCAAAAAATTTGTACCACCATTCACGACTTATTTAACAACACAAGCGACAAGGAAATCAAAAGCGAGGTAATACATTTGTAATTTCATATGTGTGTGTGAGTGTGTGTATGTATGTGTGTGTGTTCAAATATATTGTGTATTAATACAAAATTTTTCTTTTAAATATTTAAATAAATATTAATTCTATTAATCGTAAAAGGATCTTCCAATTTTACGCTTTTGTTCTTATATTTAATTATTTTCAATCTGACATTGCAGTTGCACTTGTTTTCTTTACAAATATTGCATTGTAAAAATACATTTTCAATGAAAGGGCTCAATGTAGATGCGACGCTCCTCACGACAGTAAGTAATCGACTTCATTCATTTTATTCTTCTAATTAATAACATGTTTGAGTGTATTTTTATTTTTTTTATTTTGTTCGTAGATGGTGGGTAGCATCACGACGTATATGTTGATATTGATACAATTCATGATTACTTCACATTCTTGCGATGCAAAATCTATAATTAGTAGTACATAAATAATTGCGCGTTTATACATATATGTGCGTCTGTAAAAAAATATTTAAAAAATTAAAAATAACATACGGCTTTTTATATTTTGTATCAAATCTATTATGTATGTCTATACATTACATATAAATGTATAAAACAAAATATTTATATCAGTTTGCATTAATATATAATTTTTTAACAAATTTAACTTATTTACATCCTTACCGTTTGTAAATCGTAATACAATAATTGCTGATACCAGCGGCACACGATATTTGTTCTTGTACAGAATTGTACGCAGATTGGAAATACTCCGTTCTGGTTCACTTTCATTCATCTTCAGAAATACACTAATCAGAATAAAGTATTTCCATCCAACAAACAATTTAGCATAATAATAAGTATCGTATGTCGGTACAAAAAATTGTTTTACATAAACGTCGCATAACAATTTAATTTTCTGCTTTTACATTTAAAAATTAAAAAAAAATTAAGAAGTATCAGTAAAAAATACAGAATTTATTTTATAAAAAAATATATTATTAGCATCTGGAATTTTTTACCTTTAATAATATTCTAAATCTAAATATATTCTACGCGATGTTCGATATTAGTTTAGTAACACAGATACGTATAAAATTGTAGTTATTATTATTAAATTTGCTATGGTGTGCATTGATAAGATAGAATACACATTATTTTTAATAATTATCTTTTTAACATATTTTTATTGACTATAGTGTACCATGTTACATGATGGCTAACATTGCCTGTGTGGACTTACTAAACTGGTCCAAAAGTCAGGTCCAAAATATCCATACTATCATTTACGAACTACTACATATTATTAGCAATAAGGAAATCAAAGACAAAGTAGTTATAAATGTAATCTTTCTCCGTCATTAAAATATATAATATTTATTAACGTATTTTGCGATTTAAATCAATAAAGTTTATAATAAAAGTAAATAATATTTCCTAACTTCTGATTCATATTTCACGTTTATATTTTATAAACATAAAATTAATAGCAGAGTCATATGTTACAACAATTATACTTCGCATTCCTTTCTGCAATTTCCTTTATGCATTAAAGAATGTTAAGTGCCGATCGAAGAATGCCATGGTTACTTTACTACTAACAAATGGCTTCTTCATTTTTTGTTTGATGCAACATTTGCTTTTAGTTTTAAAATTAAATTCAGTGAATACAGAACGTGGAAAAAGAGAAAAAGAGAGAGAGAGTGGGTCTATATCAATTTACACACTCATATAATTATTAAAGTGTACTAAAAAGATTGCAGCAATATATAATAATATTATAATATATTGTAATAATAATTATATTCTCATAAATTTTGGCTAATTAAGTTCAGTTCGAAGATTCAACGATATATTAAAAACACAATGCTGAAAAGTAAGAAATTGTTTTACGCAACGGATTTCCAATCTTTGATGTATCCCTGTTTCACCATTTGCCGAATTCTTGGAGTGCTTCCATATAAGCTAAATTCTTCAAATTTTGAAGCTTCAAAATGGTATTATATTCTGTCATCTATCGTAATCTGCATTTGGACCATTTGTAACGGAATGAGCATTCATGAAATAATTTCTAAAACCAACATTCTAAGTATGAACAGAACTGTGGAAAGTGTCTCTTTTTATACAACCTGCAATGTCATAATGGTCGTCATGCATATTTTGAGCAGACCGCGCATGCACTTGCTACAGACTATTTTGAAGATTTCTTCGAAATTACCTTCAAAGTCATATCAAAAGCTATCCAAAATAATCTACATCAAGGATATTCTGGGTGCCATTTTCATGCTTATAGAAATACTCATATCTTTTAATAAATCAAAATCAAAATTTTTTAGCCATCTAAGTGGTGTGACCATGATAGTCTCATTATACTTCGTTCTTCTGATATTTTATATAAATACATTATACGTAAATTGTGTTTATGTATTAAAAACCTGTTACAAAAATATTAATGACAATTTGAAACATATGCAAACGTTAATAGTAAAAGATATAAAGTTATGTGTTTCTACGATGGGTTACGTACAAAAAAATCAATTTTTACTAATAAAACTCAAGACTCTCGAAAAGCAGCATTTGATGGTTAGTGGCACAATGCAAATGCTGAATGCAAATTTTAGTCTGCAAATACTTGCTACTACACTTTTGGCTTTTACTAATATCACTTTTGAGCTGTATTTCTATGTTGTACGCTGGCAAAATGGGATACACTTTATTTTTGATAAGGAACTTCTTGACGCATTTATTGCGGTCATAGTTCATCATGGTTTACTAATAATACTACTTGTGTGGGTTTGCGAGACCAGCAAGAATCAAGCCCAAGAAATTTGTACTACCATTCACGACTTATTTAACAACACAAGCGACAAGAAAATCAAAGACGAGGTAATACATTTGTAATTTCATGTGTGTGTGTGTGTGTGTGTGTGTGTGTGTGTGTGTGTGTGTGTGTGTGTGTGTGTGTCAAATATATAGTGTATTAGTACAAATTTTTCCTTTTAAATATTTAAATAAATATTGATTCTATTAATTGTAAAAATGTTCTAATTATATGCTTTTGTTCTTTTATTTAATTATTCCGCAATCTAACATTGCAGTTGCACTTGTTTTCTTTACAAATATTGCATTGTAAAAATACATTTTCTATGAAAGGACTCAATGTAGATGTAACGCTTCTCACGACAGTAAGTAATCGAATTCATTTATTTTATTCTTCTAATTAATAACATGTTTCTGTGTGTATTTTTATTTTTGTCATTTTATTTATAGATGGTGGGTAGCATCATGACGTATATGTTGATATTGATACAATTCATGATTACTTCACATTCTTGCGATGGAAAATCTATAATTAGTAATACATAAATAATTGCGTGTTTATATATGTGCGTCTGTAAAAGAATGTTTAAAAAATTAAAAATAACATACGGCTTTTTATATTTTGTATCAAATCTATTATGTATGTCTATACATTACATATAAATGTATAAAACGAAATATTTATATCAGTTTGCATTAATATATAATTTTTTAACAAATGTAACTTATTTACATCCTTACCGTTTGTAAATCGTAATACAATAATTGTTGAAACTAGCGGCACACGATATTTGTTCTTGTACAGAATTGTATGCAGAATGAAAATACTCCGTTCTGGTTCACTTTCATTCATCTTCAGAAATACACTAATCAAAATAGAGTATTTCCATCAAGCAATCTAGCACAAAAATAAATATCGTGTGTCGATAAAAAATAATTTGTTTTACATAAATGTCGTATAACAATTTAATTCCCTTCTTTTACATTTAAAAATAAAAAAAAATTAAAAGAAATATCAGTAAGAAAAGTAAAATTTATTTTATAAAAAATTATATAACCAGCATCTGGAATTTTTTACCTGTAATAATATTCTAAATCTAAATATATTCTACGCGATGTTCGATATTAGTTTAGTAACACAGATACGTATAAAATTGTAGTTATCATTATTAAATTTTCTATGGTGTGCATTAGCAAGATGGAATACGCATTATTTTTAATAAACATCTTTTTGACATATTTTTATTGACTATAGTATACCATATTACATGATGGCTAACATTGCCTGTGTGGACTTACTAAACTGGTCCAAAAGTCAGGTCCAAAATATCCATACTATCATTCACGAACAACTACATATTATTAGCAATAAGAAAATCAAAGACAAAGTACTTATAAATGTAATCTTTCTCCGTCAGTAAAATATATAATATTTACTAACGTATTTTGCGTTTTAAATCAATAAAGTTTATAATAAAAGTAAATAATATTTCCTAACTTCTGATTCATATTTCACGTTTATATTTTATATACATAAAATTAATAGCAGAGTCATATGTTACAACAATTATACTTCGCATTCCTTTCTGCAATTTCCTTTATGCATTAAAGAATGTTAAGTGCCGATCGAAGAATGCCATGGTTACTTTACTACTAACAAATGGCTTCTTCATTTTTTGTTTGATGCAACATTTGCTTTTAGTTTTAAAATTAAATTCAGTGGATACAGAACGTGGAAAAAGAGAAAAAAAGAGAGAGAGTGGGTCTATATCAATTTACACACTCATATAATTATTAAAGTGTACTAAAAAGATTGCAGCAATATATAATAATAATATATTATAATAATAGTTATATTCTCATAAATTTTTGCTAATTACGTTCAGTTCGAAGATTAAGTTGTAAGGGATAGGATAGTCGGATGGCTGGCACAAATAAAACACGCACTTGGTTATGAATGTTTAATAAAAAAAATGATATCGCTGCGTCAGGACAAGTTTCCTGGCCGCAGGATCGTGGTAGACTGCGTGCACGGACGCGCTCGTTCGGCACCGAAAACAAACGAAAATCTATCGCCTCTCAGGGACGACTAACAATGGTAGCTTTACCACGTTCTTAAACCTATCTTACATACTACATTCGGCCTTTCCTGACCCTACTTCGCCCTCGAAGTTAACTCCTTTAATCCAAGGCCTCATATTTACTGCCTCCCACGTACCTTCGTAAGGTTTCTGTGACATCTGATGACCACTTATGTCCTTTATAACGTATCGATTGTTTTTAAGAACTCGCGCTACCTCATACGGGCCCTTAAATTTAGGAATAATTTTATGGGAAGCCCCCTTGGCCGTTTCTATATTCTTAATCATGACATAATCGCCAATGTTATAATTATGTGCAGGTTTACGCTTTTTATCGAAGTACTCCTTATTATACTTTTGACTTTGTTTTATTCTGTCTGCCGCTCTCGCTCGCAATTGCCTTAAATCTCTGTTATTTTCGGTAGCATTAACGGTAACATCTAAATATTCACGAATAGCGTCTACAACTTTTCCTCGCTGTTCAACGCCAAACATGAGTTTACTTGGAGTCTCGTTGGTAGCCTTATGCACAGTATTATTAATCGCAAATTCGATATCGGATATTATCTTGTACCAATAAACTTTTTCGTCGTTATTTATGAGCTTACTTATCATAGGTCCTAATACTCTATTAACACGTTCTACTTGGCCATTCGCCTTGGGTGAATGAGTCGCAATTCTAACATGCTGTATATTACTATCATTACAAAACGATTCGAATTCACTCGATGAAAATGCCGTACCCCTATCAGATATGATAACACGTGGTCTACTAAAGTTACTAAAATGAACTAACAAATGACTGATAACTTCTTGCGTTGCTGTAGTCTTAGTCGGGTATAATTTCACAAATTTCGTGAAGGCGTCAATGACAACTAAAAGGTATCGTTTCGCTAACCGATCCTTGTCTATAGGACCATAATGGTCTATGTGATAAATTTCAAACGGCATCTCCCCCTTAGGAATACAATGCAAATATCCTTCTTTTTTCCCTTCGAACGGTGAAAAAGCGATACATTTCAAACAGTTCGCGATGTGGTCCTTAATTTTTTGCCTCATTTTCGGAAACCAGTAACTTTTTCTTACATTATCGAATGTTTTTTCTACTGCCAAATGGCCCATCTGGTCGTGATACCTGTGCAAAACATGCGCTTCCATAACGCTCGGTACGTAAAATAGTAACTCACCATTGTCCTTTCTAAATACAATTCCGTTTCTTAATTCAAAATAAGGATCTTCGGATTTTTGTAATATTTCCTTTAATTCTCGCGTTTTGTTATCGCGGTTTTGACTAAGTGCAAGATTTAACTCAAACGAATTGTCCTCGATGACTAATATTTCGCTCGGTAATCTACTTAATGCGTCTACGTGACCCATCTTCGTTCCCGGTCTATGCTCGGTAACATAATCGTAATTAAGTAGTTCCAATATCCACCTACTTATTCGCGGTGATATATCCTTTTTCTTAATGGCTAAAGTCAGAGCATTACAGTCCGTGACTATTTTAAACTTAATTCCGCTTAAATAAACCTTAAAACGCCGTAACGCATATATAATTGCCAACATTTCTAGCTCAAAGCTATGATAACGGCTTTCTACTTCTGTCGTTCGTCTCGAAAAGAAAAATATCGGGTGGAATTGTTTGTCACTACCACGTTGCGCCAATACTGCTCCAAAACCAGCAATACTTGCGTCACAATGTAATTCTGTTTCGCTATTTGGGTTATATATAGCTAGAACAGGGGCCTGTGTCAACTTATTTTTTAATTCTTCAAAGGCTTGCAATTCGCGTACTTCAAAAGCAAAAGATGCGTTCTTACGCAACAAGTCATATAACGGTTTTGCAATTACTAAAAAAGCCGGTATAAATTTACGAAAATACGAACACAATGCTACGAAGCTATGCACTTCTTTAATGTTACGTGGTACCGGTATCCTTTGTACAGATCTTACACCTTCCTTCGTCGGACTGATGCCCGCTTCGGTAACCAAATAACCCACGAATTCTACTTTCGTTTGCAGAAAAGCGCACTTATCAATCCTAAGCTCAAGCCTGTTTGCTATAAATAATCCAAACACTCGTCGCAATATTTCGATATGTTGTTCTATTGTCTCTGATATCACTAAAATGTCGTCCATATAGACAACTACTTTTAACTCTCGTATGAGTTCCGATAATACCTGATTGATGTACCTCTGAAATCGAGACGGAGCTACTTTTAGCCCGAAAGGCATACACATGAACTCAAATTGGCCAAAAGGCGTCGAAAATGCGGTATACTTAATGGATTCTTCCGACATTCGTATGTGGTAAAATCCGTTTCTTAAATCTAGCTTCGTGAAGTATTTTTTGCCACACAATGAATCAATAAGATCTTCTATATTCGGTAACGGGTAATTATCCTTTATTAACGCTTTATTTAATTCACGATAATCGATACACAATCGCAAATCTCCCGTTTTCTTACGTACTAACACGATAGGTGAAGCGTACTCCGATTCGCTCGGCCGTATAATTCCTTTCGCGAGCAAAGAATCTAGTAGAACGCGAAGTTCTTTTCGTTCCGCATATGACGGTCTATTAAGAGAAAAGTGAAACGGTTTGTCATCTTTTAGTCTCAACTTAATTTCCGCATCGACAACAGGTTGTTCTGGCCTTTTCGGTTTAACATACTCTTCGATAAATAATTTCTTTATCGCTTTTTGCGCCTCTATGCTTACGTCTTGATTTATATTTAATGCTTCACACGAATCTTTACGTGGTTCATTTACGCGAATACTTAATATTTCTTTTATCACTTGATCTTCCAATGCTTTATCAGACGAATCCCCCTTCTCAAAGAATAATTTCAAAACATCTCGACCGATTACTACAGACGCTTTCATTGATCGCGCTGGTACTATTAACAACGATACGTTTTTCTGTACTCTATCGTCAAGCGTGATTTGAGCGGTAACACGTCCCTTTACTTCTAGCGCACTATCGTTTATTCCGCGGTATCTATTATCTTCCGGCGCTACCGGTATAACTAAACTCGGCGGTATGAAATCATCTTTCGCGAAACTGACGGGACTACCCGTATCTAACAAAGTGTCAAGCTTTAAATTAACTACACAATTATTGGCTTCGTCACTTATCTGATAGTCTACTTTCCTATGGAAATCTCCAACTTCTCCACTGGACACGCTGTTGACATCCGTCTTCTCCTCGGCCTCGTCCTTGTTCTTTCCGCTTTTCGCCTGCTCCTTCGAGGGACATTCCTTTGCCTTGTGTCCCGTTTGAAAGCACTTGAAACACGCTCCCTTCTCTCGTTTCGGCATCGGGCACTTGACTGCTATGTGTCCTGCTTGATTACAATTGTAGCACTTCGGATCTGCTTTTCCTTCTGCGTCACCGTCGTTCTTCTTGCTCGAACTCGCCGCCTTGACCGTATGTTTATTAGTGGACGTCTTCTCCATTTTATGCGGAGTCTTGTGATCGGAGCTCAATGAAATATTTTCCATTGCTCGCAGTAAAGATTCTTTGTTAAGAAACCGTTGCATCATTGCATGATACTTGATTGATTTGACTGGGATACCTTCTATCAAGTAGTCCACTATCTCGTCTTCACTTATCGGTACCTTATTTGCCAAAATAATCTTCTTATGGAAATAATCAGCGAACGTCTCGCTTGACTGCCACGTCCGCGCCTCGAATTCCTTCCTCAATGTCAACTTCTTTTCTCGTTGATCATACATGGCTTCCATGCGCACCAGTAATTCGTCGACTGACATGGAAAGATGTGCAGGCATTGAGTGAAACCATTCGGCTGCATCACCTGTTAATTTTGCTCCTAATAGCAATTTGGTCATGTTATCGTCTAGCTGATACATTTGCTTCACTAACATCAGCTGTTCCTTCCAACACTGAAAAAGGCCTTTTTTTCCATCAAATGGCGGTAACATTTCTTTCAAATTTGACAAGCTAACCTTAGATGTCATCAAATTTATACCGTTACCTGGCGTCGTTTGCAACGTAGCACGCAAATGCTCATTTTCTCGTCGCATAAATTCTAATTCACGTAACATCAAATCTCGTTCTCTTCTCGCCAACTCAGCTTCTCGTGCTTCTCGGTTTCTATTTCTCGGTATCTCAGATTGAGGCTCAAACATCTGCTCATCCGGTTCGGTATCTCGGCCTGTCGTTACGTGCGCCGCCTCTCCGGAATCTGTTGCCGTCGTCCTCACATCGGTATCAATGTCGTCCATCCATTGACCGGAAGGATCTGCTTGATTCAGTCTCGAAATTAACTCAGCCTTGTTGCCGGCAGTGCTCAAATTCATTTGCTGCAGCTTATTCTTCAACGCCGCTACCGTGAACACATTCGGGTCCTTCATCTCGGTATCGTCGATCACACATCTGTTCCTTCTTATCCTGCGTAGCTGCTGCCCCAGCGGAACTCAAATTATCGACCTGGTTATTGACCGCGTTCAAAATCGAAATCAAATTATCGACCGCGTTATTGACCGTATTCTTATCAGCGCCACTCACTCGCTGAAACCTGCGTTGTTACCGACCGTCGCGCCGTTTCTTGTCGCTAACCTTCTACGACGCACACACTTGCAGCCTTGCCGCCAAATTTCTTCGATGCTTCTCGAACTTTTGTACTGCCGAACTTATTCGCACAGCCTTCTAATTCACACTTATGCGTATCTCTTCCTTCGAGTCTCGAGCCACTCGAATTCACACGCAGCAGAATCGTACGCGACGAATACGTCTCACTTATATCCTTCGCTTCGCTCGTCTTCCTCGTAACCGATGTCCTTGACCCTCAATTACGATTTTTTCTTCGCCGTTCCTCAGACTTGTCCTCTTGCGGTTCCTGCTCTCGACCTTTCCCGAACTCCTCTCGGTTTTGTCGTTACTTAGCACGGTTGTCCGCGTCTCGGTATCTTCGGTATTCGGCACGCTTCTTCCTCGTTAATATCACACGGATATAAATCGCTACTGAGCCACCAAGCCACTCGAGTCAATTAATTAATGGATCTAACGAACTTAATCCCACTTCTGAAAGTTGTAAGGGATAGGATAGTCGGATGGCTGGCACAAATAAAACACGCACTTGGTTATGAATGTTTAATAAAAAAAATGATATCGCTGCGTCAGGACAAGTTTCCTGGCCGCAGGATCGTGGTAGACTGCGTGCACGGACGCGCTCGTTCGGCACCGAAAACAAACGAAAATCTATCGCCTCTCAGGGACGACTAACAATGGTAGCTTTACCACGTTCTTAAACCTATCTTACATACTACACAACAATATATTATAAACACAATGCTGAAAAGCAGGAATTTGTTTTACGCAACGGATTTCCAATCTTTGATGTATCCTTGCTTCACCATTTGCCGAATTCTTGGAGTGCTTCCATATAAGCTTAATTCTTCAAATTTTGAAGCTTCAAAATGGTATTATATCTTGTCATCCGTCGTAATCTGCATTTGGACCATTTGTAACGGAATGAGCATTCATGAAATAATTTCTAAAACTAACTTTCTAAGTATAAACAGGACTGTTGAAGGTGTCTTTTATTATACAACCTGCAATGTCGTAATGATCGTCATGCATATTTTAAGCAGACCGCGAATGCACTTGCTACAGACTATTTTGAAGATTTCTTCGAAATTACCTTCAAAGTCATATCAAAAGCTGTCCAGAATAATCTATATCAAGGACATTTTGGGTGCTATTTTCATGCTTATAGAAATAAGCATATCTTCTTTTAAAGCAAAATCAAGATTTTTTCGCCATGTAAGTGCCGTGGTCCTTATAGTCTCGTTCTACTTCACCCTGTTGATATTTTATATAAATACGTTATACGTAAACTGTATTTATGTATTAAAAACCTGTTTCACGAATATTAATGACAATTTAAATCATATGCAAAAGCTAATAGTAAAAGATACAAAATCAAGTGTTTCTATGTTGGGTCGCGTACGGAGAGATCAATTTTTGCTAATAGAACTCAAGACTCTCAAGAAGCATCATCTGATGATTAGCAACACAGTACAAATGTTGAATGCAAATTTTGGTCTGCAAATTCTTGCTACTATAGTTATTGCATTTTCTAATATAACTTTTGAATTGTATTTCTGTGTTGTACGCTGGCAAAATGGGATACACTTTATTTTTGAGAAAGGACTTCTTGATGTATTTTTAGTTTTCATAGTACATTACAGTTTATTAATAATGCTACTTGTGTGGGTTTGTGAAACCAGTAAAAATCAGAATCAAGAAATTCGTACCACCATTCACGACTTACTTAACAACACGAGCAATAAGGAAATCAAAGACGAGGTAATAATTTTGAAATTTCGTCTCGTGTGTGTGTGTGTGTGTGTGTGTGTGTGTGTGTGTGTATGTGTGTGTGTGCGCGTATTCAAATTATCATGTATTAATAAAACATTTTTTTTAATATTAAAATAAATTATTAACTTTCTTGATTGTAAATGCGTTTTTTTAAATTTTATCCCTTTATTCTTATATTTACTTATATTGTAATCTGACATTGCAGTTACACCTGTTTTCGTTACAAATATTACATTGTAAAAATGTATTTTTAACGAAAGGACTTACTGTAGATGCAACGCTCCTCACAACAGTAAGTAATCAATTTTATTTCTTTTATTATTCTAATTAATAGCATTGTGTGTGTGTGTGTGTGTCGTTTTCATTTTTTATTTCATTTTTAGGTGGTGAGTAGCATCACGACGTATATGTTACTATTGATACAATTCATGATTACCTCACATACTTGTGATGGAAAATCTGTAATTAGTAATACATAAGTAATTGAGTGTGTGTATGTGTGCAAAAAAAAAATGTATTAATTAAAAAAAATAAACGGCTTTTTATATATTTATATAAAATCTCTCAAATATATATATGTGTGTGTGTGTGCGTGCGCGCGCGCACTTCTGCTAAAAGATTTTATAATAGTTTCATAAAATTTAAATCTTAACTTATTAAAAGAAAGCTTGAATTCCGATGTTCAATATTAGTTTAATAACACAAATATGTATAAAGTTGTTGTTATTATTATTAAATTTAAAATTAAATAAAACATTCATTGTCTTTAAAACGTTGAATATTTATTTATAAATGTTAAATTTTGGAATTACGAATGTGTATCTTGAAACAACAAAGTTGAATCTTTTTTCAAATTAAACTGATAAAACGCCCTTTCTTTTTATCAAATTAAAGAAAATGAGAATAAGTTTGATACTTCTTAAAATCTACTTCATATTTCATATAGGCATTCGTAATTCATAGCTGAGTCATATGTTACGACAATAATGTTTTGCATTCCTTTATGCAATTTATTCTTTTGCATGCATTAAAAAATGATAAATACTGATCGAAGATTGCCATGGTTACTTCATGAGTAACAAATTTTTAGCATTTGCTAGCAACACTTGTGCTCGTAGTTTTAAAATCAATCTTACCGAGTAGAACATATAAAGGTAGATAGATAAACAGTTAGACAGATAGATAGATATACATTTAAATAGAGATAGAGAAGGAGAAAAGGAGGGAGAGAGGAAGGGAGAGAGAGAGAGAGAGAGAGAGAAAGAGAGAGAGCGCGCGAAGAAAAGCAAAAAAAAATTAAATTTATCGGACAGATCATTTTTATTAAATACTTTAGATTAAGTACTTGTTATTTATGTGAATATTACACACAATTTATATGCAATTTCTTATTTCATGTACTTATAATTTAATGAGATAAAAAAACAATTTCATATTTTTTCATGCCTTCAAAAAATAAGAATTGCCGATCGAAAAACACCATGGTTACATGTGACTAACAAACAGTTTCTTCAACATTTGGCTTCACATATTTGCTGGCAGTTTTGAACTGACACTCGTCGAGTGCATATATAAGAAATTTGTATCACAAAAATTATACTTAAAACAGACAACTTTATACTTAAAAAGTATTATACTTGGAAAGAAAAAAATATTGTATCAAAAAAAAAGCAATTATATCTCTATTAATCCTACATATATTGTTTAATGATATTCAGTTTCTCGATTACAAGAATAGTAACATTCCTATGAATTACTATAGTTATGTTTAGTTCAAAAATTCAAAAGCATGCCAGCAACAAAATACAGAACAAATGGAGACTATTCCATGCCACAGACTTTCAATCCTTAATGTATCCCTGCTTTATTTTATGTCGCATTTGTGGAATATTTCCATATAAGATCAACGCTTCGACCTTCACAATTTCAAAATCGCATTACGTTCTATCAACCATAATTCTCTGCGTTTTCTGTGTTTTCGACTTGATAATCATTCACGGTACTATCTCTAAAACAATTACTTTTGGAGATGTAACTAAGAATCTTGAAGGTGTATGTTTCTTTACGTTCAACGGCCTAATAGCGGTCATTACGCATATCATGAGTGGTCCACGAATGCGCTTGTTACAATCCACTCTAGAAATATCTTCAAAACTGCCTTCGGATTCATATCAGAAACTATCCAAATTAATCCATGCCAAGGATATCTTCGGTTTCATCTGGCTAATTGTGCAAGGAAACATATATTATTATAAAGTATTAGCGATGGAACTAAATTATTTCAATATTCTGATCCTGGTATTTGGAATGTATACAACTCTGTTGGAATTTCAAATATTTATGTTATACGTGAATTGTGTTTGTGTATTAAATGCGTGTTTCCAAAATATAAATTACAAGTTGACGCATATGCCAAAACTTATAAGTGATATAAAGCTCAGTTTGATCTGCCACATGCATAGAAATCATTCTTTGTTAAGATTCAAAGAGTTGAAGAAACAACATCTGATTATTAGTAAAACAATGCAAATGCTCAATACAAACTTCAGTCCGCAAATTCTTGCTGCTATTGTCTTAATCTTTTCTAATATAATTTTTGAACTGTACGGATATGCTGTGCGTTGGCAAGATGGAATACGCATTGTTTTTAATAAGGATCTTTTTGACATATTTTTATTGACTATAGCATATCATGTTACACGGCTAACATTGCTTGTGTGGACTTGTGAAACTGGCAAAAATCATATCCAAAAGATCCGTATCATCATTCACGACCTACTTAATAACACTAGCGACGTGGAAATCAAAGATGAGGTAGTTATAAATGTCATTTTATTTACACCATGTATTCTAAAAATATATGTAAACAAATTTTCTTTAGCATTAACCTTACTTAAAATGTGTTTTTTAATTTTATATTTTTAACCCTGTTTAATTATTTTACAATCTAAAATTGCAGTTGAAGTTGTTTTCTTTACAAATACTGCACTGCAAAAATACTTATTCGGTGAAAGGTTTTACTGTAGATATGAGACTTTTTACAGTAGTAAGTAATAAATTATTTACTTTATTTAAGAACATATATTGCTATTTTTATTTCATTTTCAGATGGCGGGTAGCATCTCAACGTATATGTTAATACTGATACAATTCTTGATTACGGCACATTCATGCGATGAAAAGTCTATAAAAAGTCTATAATAAACAATACATAAGTAATTCAGTAATATATGTAAGAGAAACTATGTTAATTGAGAAAAATGACTTTTCATATATTTATAAAGAATCTTTCACATAAATGTATTAAAACAAAATATTTGTCTAAGTTGCGTAAATATAGAAATTTTTAATTTACTTACATCTATATTGTTTATAAATTATAAAAAATTTTTGTTTTGGATATCCCATATATTATTATAATTTTCTAAACATTTTCTTACTCCTAAAAATTAAAAAAAGTATCAGCAAATTGGTACAAAGAGTTATTTCAGATACAATAGAGTTATTTCAGATGAATATTAAATAGCATCTTAATAACAAAAAATATATTTTTAGTATTTTAAGTCTTTCTATCTATAATGATACGTGGATGTGATAAGTTGGGTAAATTTTAACAAAATAGTAGCACAATTTATTTGTAAAAGTGACATTTGAAAAGTTTCACTCTTCAAACCCTTTCAGATCAAGTTTCATATAATTCGTATAATTATGCCATTGCAATGATCGGAATCCGTTGCTTTCTATTTTTGTGGTAACTGTTAAACCGTTTACTTGAAATAATTGTCAAACGTAAACAATGCATTACTTTTAATTGAAACTTGATCTGGAAAAGTTTGAAGAATGGAACTTTTCAGACACTACATCACAAATAAATAATGCACCATTTCATAAAAATTTATCAAACGACGTGTATTAAACGTCAGTCTACGATGTTAATTTAATATTAGTTTTGTAACACAGATATGGATAAAAGTATGATTTTTATTAAATTGTGTTTAACTTTTGTTATCACTAAAATTTTTAATATTTATTTACGAATGTATTTTGCATTTCGAGTTAATAGAATTTATTAGTTTATTTTAATTTTTAATTTTTTCAAATTTAATTGATAAAACCCTCTTACTTTTTTATTATTATAACCACAAATAAAGCTAAATACAATACTTCTTAAAATGTACTTCGTATTCATACATGGTCATCCTAATTTATACCTGACTCATATGTTGCAAATCATAATTTGCATTCCTTTACACAATTAATCCTCTCATATGCATAAATGAATGATAAATACCGATCGAAGAATGCCATGGTTACCTTACGACTAACAATAAAATAATTTCTTCAGTTTTTGCTTGGCGCAACATTTGTGTTGGTAGTTTTAAAATTAATCTTATCGAGTGTAGAAAGAATATAAGAGTATATATTAGTTTACTCGTGAAAGTAAAGTGTATTAACGACATTTCGACAACAGAATATAATACAGATTAATATAATTTCATTAATTTTTATTTCTTACGTTTGGTTCAAAGATTCAAAGATAGCAAAAGTGCAAAATGTGGAAAAGATGGCTGTTTGACGCTACAAACTTCCAATCTTTAATGTATCCCTGCTTTACTTTTTGTCGAATTCTTGGAATATTTCCGTACAAGCTCAATTCTTCGATTTTTGAAATTTCAAAACGGCATTACATCCTGTCATCTGTCTTTATCTGCATTTTGTGCATTTGTAACGGAATAATCATTCACGATCTAATTTCTAAAATAAAAATAATAGGCATAAACAGGATTCTTGAAATTGTCTGTTTTTACACATTTAGTTATCTTGTATTGATCATTACACATATTTTGAGCGGTCCTCGAATGCGCTTGTTACAAACTATTTTGAAGATTTCCTCAAAATTACCCGTAAAGTCATATCATAAATTGTCTAAATTAATTCACATCAAAGATATGTTGAGTACCATTATCACGATTGTACAAATGGGCGTATCTTTTCCTAAATCAAAATTTTTGTACCATCAAACTCCCTTAAGTATAGTACTCATAGCTTATTACACTCTATTGATATTTCAACTGAATACACTATATGTAAATTGTGTTTATGTATTAAAAGCCTGTTTCAAAAATATTAATGACAATCTGACGCATACACAAAGGCTCGTGGTAAACGATATAGAATCATGTGCCTCCACATTGATCAACCACATACAAAATAATCAATTTTTATTAATAAAACTCAAAACCATGAAACAGTGGCATCTAATGGTTAGCGACACAATGCAAATACTGAATGTAATCTTCAGTCCGCAAATTCTTGCTACTATAGTGTTAATCTTTTCTAATACTACTTTTGAATTGTACTTCTATATTGTGCGCTGGCAAAATGGAATACGCATTATTGTTGACAAGAAATTTTTAACTGTAATTTTTATGGTTATATCACATCATGGTATATTAATAATATTGCTGGTGTGGGCCTGCGAGACTAGCAAGAATCAGGCCCAAAAAATCAGTACTACCATTCACGACCTTCTTAATCACACTACCAATAAAGAAATTAGAGATGAGGTAAATAATAAAGATACAAAATTTATATATTTTGCTCAAAATGTATCGTATATATTAATACAATTTTTTAATTAATTTCGGTTTTTAATATAAGGTGTAATTAAAATTCTTAATTTTATGCACTGATGTGTAATCATTTTACGATTTGACATTGTAGTTACATCTATTTTCTTTACAAGTAATGCACTGTAAAAACACATTTTCGACAAAAGGTCTCACTGTGGATGCAACTCTCCTCGCAGCAGTAAGGAATCAATTACTTATATTAATTAATAAATATACTTAACAGAATATATATACTTTTATATTTTTTATTTTAGATGATGGGCAGTATCACAACATACATGTTGATTTTGATGCAATTTATGATAACATTACATTCTTGTGACAAAGTAATCAATAATACATAAATAATTCAATAACATAATATTAATAAAAAAAAGATAAATTCTTCTATATTTATGTAGAATCAAATATATACATATATAAATGTATTAAAATACAATGTTTTTTTAAGTTTCGTTAATATTAAATAAATTTGTACTCGTACGTCGTTTATAAATTGTAATAAATTATTTCCTAAGAAAGAAATTGTTTTTATTTAAATAATGTTTTGACGGCTTGTCTATACTAATGTATCAACACAAAGAAAATTTTATATCAAAAATTATAGTAAACAGTAAGCGTAAACCAAAAAGAAAATTATTAAAATTATTATTGCATTTTTCATCAAATTGCTATAATATTTACATTACTTATACACTGGTATAATTTTCTGAAATTTCTTCTTATAGGCTACTATTCACAATTTTTTATATAAAATTTTCTTCTTGTATTGATAGTTTGATAACACACTTATAAAAAATGGAATTTTTAATATTTGTATTAAAATATAAAAAGCTCTCTCCGTCATTAAAACACCCAATATTTACTAATGTATTTTGGACTTTAAATCAATAAAGTTTATAATAAAAGAAAATAATACTTCCTAAATTTCAGTTCATATTTTATGTGCATATTTCATACACATACAAAATTTATAGCAGAGTCAAATGTTACAACAGTCATACTTTGCACTTTTTTAAGCCATTTATCCTTTTATGCATTAAAGAATGATAAATGCCGATCGAAGAATGCCATGGTTACTTTACTACTAACAAATGACCTCTTTATTTTTTACTTGATGCAACATTTGCTCTTAGTTTTAAAATTAAATTGGTTGAGTGCAGAACGTGGAGAAAAGAAAAGGATAGAGAGAGAGAGAGAGAGAGAGAGAGAGAGAGAGAGAGAGAAAGAAATAAAGAGAGAGAGAGTTTATGTCAGTTTATACACTCATATAATTAAAGTGTATCAATAAGATTTCAGCAATATATATAATATAGATTATTTTCTCATTAATTTTTGCTAATTAAATTCAGTTCGAAAATCGAAAAATATACTAAGAACAATGTTGAAAAGCTGGAAATTGTTCTACACAACGGATTTCCAATCCTTGATGTATCCCTGCTTCACCATTTGCCGAATACTCGGAATGTTTCCATATAAGCTTAGTTCTTCAAATTTTGAGGCTTCAAAATGGTATTATATCTTGTCATCCATAATAATCTGCATTTGGACCATTTGTAACGGATTAAGCATTTATGAAATACTTTCTAAAATCAACTTGCTAAGTATAAACAGGACTGTTGAAAGTGTCTTTTTTTATATAACCTGCAATTTCATAATAATCGTCATGCATATTTTGAGCAAACCGCGAATGCATTTGCTACAGGCTATTTTGAAGATTTCTTCGAAATTACCTTTGAAGTCATATCAAAAACTGTCTAGAATAATCAACATCAAGGACATTCTGGGTGTCATATTAATGCTTATAGGAATGTGCATATCTTTTCGTAAATCAAAATTGTTTTACTATCTAAATACCATGGTCATGATAGTCTCAATGTACTTCGTTCTTTGGATATTTTACATGAATATGCTATATATAAATTGTGTTTACATATTAAAAACCTCCTTCAAGTATATTAATGACAATCTGATTCATATGCAAAGACTTATGGTAAACGATACAATGTCATATGTTTCTACGATGAGAGATCACGTACAAAGAGATCAATTTTTGTTAATAGTACTCAAAACTCTTAAGAAAAAGCATCTGATGATTAGCGACACAGCGCAAAAGCTGAACATACACTTCAGTTTGCAAATTCTTGCTACTGCAGTTATAGCCTTTTCTAATGTCACTTTTGAATTGTATTTATATGTTGTACGTTGGCAAAATGGAATACGCTTTATTTTTGATAAAAAATTTTTTGATGAAATTTTTGTGGTCATGTTTTATAACAGTTTTCTAATAATACCACTTGTGTGGGTCTGCGAGACCAACAAGAATCAGTCCCAAAGAATTTGTACCATTATTCACGACTTACTTAACAACACGAGCGATAAAGAAATTAAAAGCGAGGTAATAAAGTTAAAATTTAAGTTATATATATATTTTTTTTCATATAATGCATGTTAATACAAAATTTTTCTTTTAAATATTATTAACTCTGTTGAGATGTAAATGTGTTTTCTAATTTTATGCTTTCGTTCTAATATTTAATTATTTTGCAATCTGACATTACAGTTACACCAGTTTTCTTTACAAATACTGCATTGTAAAAATTCATTTTCAACAAAAGGTCTTACAGTAGACGCGACGTTTCTCGCAACAGTAAGTAATCAATTATTTATTTTAATTAATAATACACGCACATGCCTTCCCTCCCATACACACATTTTCACATTTTTAATTTCATTTTTAGATGGTGGGCAGTATTACAACATACATATTGATATTGATACAATTCCTGATTACTTCACATTCTTGCGATGGAAAATTTAATAATACAATAATCAATAATACGTAATACAGTAATGTACATAAAATAAGATATTAACTGAAAAAAATAAATATTTTTTTTATTAAATGTATAAAGTTTTTTTATAAACTTACAAATATAGGATAATTCTGAGTAAAATGGCCATAATTTTTTAAATTAAATTAAAAAGTTAAATTTAAGTTAAATTAAAAAGTAACACATCTGTATTACTGCAATAAATAATTTACAAGGTGTTAGCATACTCAGTAGAATATAATATTTAAGATACAAAATAATATTTATGACAAATGATTCATGGAATGCTAATATCGACAAAAAAAGTTGCAAATGACTATCTGTCCCCTAGTGTACAGGTTAGATGGTCATATGTCAATAGTTAGTTGAACATGCCTATTAATTCAAAAAAATTTTTCTTTATGTTATTATTATTTTATATATTTTTATTGATTATTAATAAAAGCAACTATTTCTTTAAAGTTTAGTTCTTAAGAAAACTTTTCATTTTGCATAAATCGTAAGAAATGAACAAATTACAGTCGACAATTCTTCAACCGTAAGAAGAATATTCAACTATAAATCGTTAATTTCTGACATTACGATTTGCATATAATTTATATAATTAATAAATATTTTTTATGATGTTGTGTACAACAAAATAATTACATCAAAATTAAATTTTTTTTTACTCGAAATAGAAATAAAGAGTAACCATTAGATTAAAGTTTACATTAATTATTCAATTTAAATTAAAGTTATTAAAATTTAATAACAATAAAGTTATATGATAATAAATTTATAAAAATCAAATTTATACCCCTTTGTACATCTTTATATATCTTTTATACTTTTAACGCGTCTGAAAGATGTCGATTCGATGTCTACTGCTTGCCACCCCTCACTAGGTAGGATGTCCATCTAACTCTGATAAAAAAATAACCTTTTATGCCGTCTGTAAAGTTTATATGCAAATTCATATACCACATGAAACTAAACCTCGGCAAAAAATACGAACTTTGAAGTTAGGAACGCAGATACAATATGTACCTTCAGTCATTTAAGCGCGGTTACAATGTTATATCCACAAAAAGATCATATTCGGAATATATTTTTCCGATGTGTGAAAAATTTTGTAGGTTAGTAAAAACATAAAATATTTATATGCTTACAGTGACAACAATGTGTTTGTAAATCGCAAATAAATACGTTTACTCATCGTACATCTAATTCACAACTGACCAATCGACACTACCAACTAGCGTGTACGCAATGGACCGTCTATCGCATATGGCCATTTAACCCAGATTTATTTTATATGTATTTGTTATGTATTATCTAAGTAGTATACGTTTTCGAATTGAGCGCGCGTTTTCAGAAAGGACTAAGAAGATGTGGCGGCTATGTTACGATTACTCGGATCTTGCAAATTCACGCCGGAGAGCTCACGCAGGCAGTCCGTGCCGATCCGTCTCCGAGAACGCACGCTCTTCTCCGATTCAATAAACGTTTAAGAATAAATGTACGGTGTCTTATTCTTGACCGGATCCTATTACAAATTCCGGATAAAACACAATAGTATTAAATTACAAACTACTTCTAGATTTCTATTAATATTAATTAAATTTTTACTATATTTTACTTATATATACGTATATTGTTTGTAAATTGTAATAACTTGTGAAAACTAAGAAAAATATTGTTTTAATCAACTTAGACTAATAATTTTCAAAACAGCTTTTATATATCTATATTAAAATTAATGGATTTAATAAAAATGTAGCTTATTTCAGATAAAAAATAGATTATTAATATCTTGTCTATATTGATATATCGTACATTGTTATACAATGTTTAATATTAATTTAATAACAGATATAGATAAAAGTATCATTGTTATCATTACTATTATCAAATTTTGTAAAGTTTTCTCCATTACTAAGACTTTTAATATTTACTAATGTACTTTGCATTTTAAATCAACAAAGTTTACTTCTCCATTTAGATCAATTAATTAATAAAGTTCCTTCATTTTTGGATCACAAGAAGTAAGGCAAGAATAAGTAAAACTTAAATAATATTTGCTTTCGTATGTTTACTTAATTTGTTAAGTGATATGTTACAATAATTATACATTAAATGCTTTTAAGAGCTTTGTCCTTTTATACATTAAAAAGTAATAAATCGAACTGATCGTAAAATGCTATGGTTACCTCATGACTAACAAATGGCTTCTTCAGTCTTTTTGCTTGAGGCAATATGTGCTAGTAGTTTTAAAATTAAACTCATCGAGTGCAAAATATAAAGAGAAAAGATCAGTTGTTCACGGTTGGTACGGCTAACAGAACTTCAAGATTAAATTTACAAAAGATGTTCTCGTAATCGCATATGTATTAATTCTAATGTTTTGTAATATCTAGGTAATAGATTTTGATTTACAAGTGAGTTATCATTCTCTATAAATTTCCGCAAATTATGTTCTGCTAAAAAATTCAAGGATACAACAAGTGAAAAATGTTGAGAAGATGGCTATTCCATGCCACAGACTTCCAATCTTTAATGCATCCCTGCTTCATCTTTTGCCAAATTCTTGGACTGTTTCCATACAAACTCAACGCTTCGACTTTCGAAATTTCAAAACTGCGTTACATCTTGTCGTCCATCGTTATCTGCATTTGTTGCATTTTTAACGGAATAATCATTCACGATTTAATTTATAAAATCAACTTGGGAAGCTTAATTAGAACTCTTGAGACCATCTGTGTTTATATATTTAGCAGTTTTATAATGATTATAACGCATATTTTGAGCGAACCACGAATGCGTTTGTTACAGACTATATTAAAGATCTCTTCGAAATTACCTCCAAAATCATATCAAAAGTTATCCAAATTGATCCACATGAAAGACATTTTAGGTACCGTTATCCTTTTCGTACAAATATGTGTATATTTTTCTAAGACACATGTATTTGAATATTTGAATTGCTTTGTCGTAATATTCACATGATACAGCGTTTTACTGATATTTCAAATGAATATGCTGTACGTAAATTGTATTTATATATTAAAGGCCTGTTTCAAGAATATTAATTACAATTTAGGGCACATGGAAAGGTTCTTGGTAAATTATACAAAATCACGTGTTTCCATATTTATCTCTAACATGCAGGAAAATCATTTTTTTCTAACAAAACTCAAAACTTTGATGAAACAACATTTAATGATTAGTGACACAGTACAAATGCTAAACGTGGTCTTTAGTTTGCAAATACTTGCTACTATAGTTTTAATCTTTTCCAACATCACATTTGAACTATACTTCTATGCTGTGCGCTGGCAAGATGGGGTACACATTGTTTTTGATAAGCATCTTTTTGACGTATTTTTAACAACTATGATATATCACGTTATACTGATAGCATTACTTGTGGAGGCCTGTGAGACCGTGAAGAATCAGGCTCAAGAAATTTATACCACCATTCATGATCTACTCAATAATACTAGAGATAAAAAAATCAAAGATGAGGTAGTTATTTAATTTATATATTTTTCTAAAAATATTTATTCGCCTGTAGGTATATTAGCACAAAGTTTTAAACATTAAATCTACTTAGTGTATTTTCCAGTTTTACGTTTTCGTTCCTATATTAAATTATTTTACGATTTCAAATTGCAGTTGGAGTTGTTTTCTTTACAAACATTACATTGCGGGAATACATTTTCGGTGAAAGGTCTTACTGTAGATGCGTCGCTTTTTGCAAAAGTAAGTAATCAATTAATTAATTTTTTAGTAATTAATAAATTTTTTCTTATTTTATTTTAGATAGTGGGTAACATCACAACATATATGTTAATATTAATACAATTTTTGATTACATCACATTCTTGCGATGAAAATGCTATACTATCTAAATAATCCAGTTATATGTAAGAAATAATCAAAAAAAAATAAAGTAATCTATATTAATAAAAAATAGTTTATGTACGTACATACATAAGATGTTTCAAATTTAAAAGACAAAGTTGCGTTGTAAATACATTGTATGTTGTATTTTCTGTAAATATAAATTATTTTATAACATGTCTTTCACAAATAATACTTATACATAAAAATTTTAATTTAAAATAAATTTTATATTTAATTATCAAGGACGACTCATACCGTTAGCAATTTGTATTCTATTTATCAATAATTCAATTGCTTTTATTTTTGTAAATAAATTATTAAAAATTACTAATTTATATATTATTAGATTCTGCAATAGATATCTTTTATTTTAAGCAATTTATTGTATTGTTAGTACATAACAGCAATTACACATTAATTAATTATACATTAAGCATTGTATTCCACGAAGATCGAAGAACACCATGGTTACTTTACGCCTAACATCGAGTAATGTTTTACTCTTTGTCGCAGTGCTAAAATGGAACTCGTCAGATATGGATAAAAAAGTTCAATTAAACTAACCTTTAGCAGTAAAAAAATTAATATAAACTTCAAAGATATTTTTACAATCACTCTAATATTAATTTAAAGTGTGCATTTATAATGTGATTAGTAACTTTTAATATAATATAATATTATATTATATAATTTCGATATATGTTCGTCAATAAGTGGCATTTCGATAATTCTAAATATCGTAAAAATTTCCAAAAATTAAAAGCGAGATGAAAAAAGGATGGATCTTTCACGCTACAGACTTTCAAACTTTGATGTATCCTTGTTTTATGATATGCCGCATTCTTGGAATATTTCCATATAAAATTAATAATTCAATCTTCGTGATTTCAAAACTGTACTACATTTTATCAACAGTACTTATCAGCGTTTTATGCATGCTCGAACTGGAAAATTTCTATCATTTAAATGTTTTTACAAAGGCCGAGTTTGAGGTCATTACCTTGTCTTTGGAGAATAACTGCTACATTATATTGATTATTTCTATAATAATCATCACGTTCGTCTTAAGCAGTTCCCGAATGCGTTTACTCCAGACTATAATGGATATCTCTGTGAAAATATCTCCGCAATCGTACCAGGAACTATCCAAATTAATTCATGCCAAAGACATCTTTGGATTCTTGTTTGTTACTATTATAATTTTTATATACATCCACAAATATGGATTTGAAACATTGCAACTAATATTTGGAATATACTCGGTTCTATTAGTCTTTCAGATAAATATGTTGTACATAAACTGCGTTTGTATATTAAAAACTTGTTTTAAGGAAATTGAAAACAGTCTTCTATATATTAAAAAACTCGTAGTAAACGATAAACTATATGCTCCTAAAACAATTTACTACAAACAGAAAAATCCATTCCTGATAATAAAGCTTAAAACTATGAAAGAGCAACATCTGATGATTAGCAACACAGTAAAAAAGCTAAACGTGATCTTCAGTCCACAACTTCTTCTTACAATAACAATAACTTTTGGTGCAACTATTTTTGGACTGTATTTCCATTTAGTGCAATGGCATAATGGGTTTGTCATTAATAAAGACGGTTATTTCATATATTTAACATTCATAGTGCATCATGTTACAAAAATGGCGTTACTTATGTGGGCTTGCGAAACTGGCAAGAATCAAGCTCGAAATATCGGTACTACAATTCATGACGTACTTAACAATACCAAAAATAAACAAATAAAAAATGAGGTAATAAAAATAAATTAAATTATATATTTTTCTTTTAATATATTATATTACATGCTAATGTAATTTTTACACATTAAATATTAATACGTTTCATTCATTTATTACATTAAATTCATTTAAATATAAATATGTATTTTCCATACTTAACAGTTTTGCAATTTAATGTTACAGTTGCAGTTGTTTTCCTTGCAAATACTGCATCTCGATAATACATTTTCCGCTAAAGGTTTTAATGTGGACGCAGCGTTTTTCGCTAGAGTGAGTAATTTCCTTGCTTTAATTAATAAAATGTTTCTTGTAAATTTTTTTATCTTGCTTTCAGATGATAGGTACCATAACAACATATATGTTCATTTTACTACAATTTTTCATCATATCACATTCTTGCGATGAAAAGTCGAAAATCAATATTACACAAATGAAGTAATTCCACAAAAGAAGATAGATAAAAAAAAATTACTTTCTCACGTATGGAAACAGTTATTTATATATATGTACAAATATGTTACGTACGTATGTAATTTTTAACATACGCTTGATAGATTATTATCAGAATAGTTCATGTGTACTATACATATATAATGTATATGTTTCAAATTTAAAAAATAAAATAAATACATTGTATATTGTATATTCTATAAATATAAATTATTTGTAATAATACACCTTTCACGGATGATACTTAAAATTAATTTCATATTTCACTTCCAAGGACAACTCATACTGTTTACAGTTTATATGCTATTTATTAATAATTCAATTGCTTTTATTTTTGTAAATTAATTATTAAAAATTACTAATTTATTTATCGTTAGATTCTGCAATCGATATCTCTTACTTTAAGCAATTTATTGTATTCTTAGTACATAACAGCAATTATACATTAATTAATTATATATTAAGCGCTGTATTTCACGAAGATCGAAGAACGCCATGATGACTTTACGCCTAACATAAAATCGAGTAATGTTTTACTCTTTGTCGCAGTACTAAAATGGAACTCGTCAGATATGGATAAAAAAGTTCAATTAAACTAATCTTTAGCAGTAAAAAAATTAATATAAACTTCAAAAATATTTTTACCATCACGCTAATATTAATTTAAAGTGTGCGTTTATAATGTGATTAGTAACTTTTAATATAATTAATATAATATATATTATATAAGTTCGATATATGTTCGTCAATAAGTGGCACTTCGATAATTCTAAATATCGTAAAAATTTCCAAAAATTAAAAGCGAGATGAAAAAAGGATGGATCTTTCACGCTACAGACTTTCAAACTTTGATGTATCCTTGTTTTATGATATGCCGCATTCTTGGAATATTTCCATATAAAATTAATAATTCAATCTTCGTGGCTTCAAAACTGTATTATATTTTATCAACAGTACTTATCAGCGTTTTATGCATGCTCGAACTGAATAATTTCTATCATTTAAATGTTTTTACCAAGACCAAATTTGAGGTCATTACCTTGTCTTTCGAGACTAACTGCTACATTATATTGATTATTTCTATAATAATCGTCACGATCGTCTTAAGCAATCCCCGAATGCGTTTACTCCAGACTATAATGGAAATATCTATAAAAATATCTCCGAAATCATACCACAAACTATCCAAATTAATTCATGCCAAGGACATTTTTGGATTCTTGTGTGTTATCATTATAACTTTTATACACATCCACAAGTATGGATTTGAAATTTTGCGCTTAATATTTGGAATACACTCGAGTCTATTAGTCTTTCAGATGACTATGTTGTACATAAATTGCGTTTGTATATTAAAAGCTTGTTTCAAGGAAATTGACAATAATCTTCTATGCATAAAGAAACTCGTAGTAAATGATAAACTACGTGCTCCTAAAACAATTTACAACAAACAAAAAAATCCATTTCTGATAATAAAGCTTAAAACTGTAAAAGAGCAACATCTGATGATTAGCAACACAGTAAAAATGCTAAACGTGATCTTCAGTTTGCAACTTCTTCTCACAGTAATATTAACTTTTATTGCAATTATTTTTGGACTGTATTTTCATCTAGTACAATGGCATAATGGGTTGGTCATTAATCCCAATAAAGACAGTTATTTAATATTTTCAACACTTGTGGTGCATCATATTATAAAAATTGTATTACTTGTATGGGCCTGCGAGACTGGCAAGAATCAAGCTCGAAATATAGGCACTACAATTCATGACGTACTTAACAATACCAAAAATGAAGAAATAAAGAATGAGGTAATAAAAATAATTTAATTTTTACATGTTTTTTGTAATACCTTATATTATGTGTTATAATAAAATTTTTACATTCATTTAAGTATAAATACACATCTCCCAGATCATAATAGTTTTGCAATCTAATATTGTTATAATAATTTGCAATCTAATACAGTTGCAGTTGTTTTCCTTGCAAACATTGCATCTCAACAATACATTTTCCGCTAAAGTTTTTAATGTAGATGCAGTATTTTTTGCTAGAGTAAGTAATTAATCACTTTCTTCATTAATAACGTATATCTTGTTAATTTTTAACTTATATTTTAGATGGTGGGTACCATAACCACATATATGTTAATTAAACTGCAATTCTTAATTATATCTCATTCTTGTGAAGGAATACTTAAATAATTCGTGATAATTATGTGAAAAAAATTATCAGAAAAAAAATTGTAATTTATTTATGTTCATATAGAAGTTGTGTGTGTGTGTGTGTGTGTGTGTAAAATATTTTAAACTTCAATACTACGCTACAAATAATATATTCTGTAAATATAAACAAAACAAAAATTTTATATAACCATAAGTGTTTCTAAAAGTTTTGTTATCATTATTTTAAAAAGCAGAACATTTTTTATTCCAAAATCTTGTGTTAATGCATATCTTTACAAAAATAAATTTAATATCTTGTGAATTTCTTGCTTTGATTGAATAAACGTTTTTTTGCATGAATATTCAGAATAAAAATGTATTGCCAAGAATTAGTATATCGATAATTACCTTAATTAATTTACAAGTACTGTATTTGAATAAAATATAAAAGTAATTCAAAAAGTACATAAGAATATAAGATAGAATACTTTATAATAATTATAAAAGTCGAGCAATTACAGATAGAATAAAGTTGTAATTCAATTATATAAATTTAAACTAAGAAATTATAAAACCAAGTGCGCTAATTAAAATAATTAAGAAGTTAACTATAAAAAAACAAAGACTATAAATAAACTAAAGGTTTTACGAAAATGGCTTTGTTGGGCTTGTATAACGTAAAAAGACACTTCTGTATGACTGCTTGTATAATATATACATATATATTTGAAACAGTGAACAAAAATATTGAATTAAATACATACGCGCACGAGTTTATAATAAACAAATAAGTTATCGTGCGCTCTCGACGCCTATCTTGGAAAGACTAACTAAAGAATATAGAACAATTTTTCTAACTAATGTACCATCCTAAGTAGTAGACTTACCATCTTACAAGGGAACCTCCGCGAACCCAAAATTCTGATTTTAATGAAACTTAGCATAAAATGTAAAAAAATAAATACATAAATTTAGAAACTTTTTGTTAGTGTTCAAAACAGTTTAAAGGGTTGAAACCACCGTTCAAAAGTTGACGAGTTTTTGCCTTTTTCAATATATCTCGTAAATTAAACAAAATATCAAAAAATGTTTTATAAAAAAATTTTACAGCATAAATACTTTAACTATGCTATTCATTTTCTAAAAAAAATTGTTTAAAAAAAATTTTCTTTTTTTAAATAAATAATATAGTTAAATAGAGGTGTTTATATTGTAAAACTTTTGTATAAAATATTTTTTTATATCGTTTGATTAACGAAATATATCGAGAAAAAGAAAAAATGTCTCTATCTAAGGGTTTCACCCTTTTAAACCGTTTTTAAGCACCAACAAAAAAATTCTAAATTCATGTATTTACCTCCTCTACATTTATGCCAAGTTTCATTAAAATCAGAATTTTCTGGTTCGCAAGTTTCCCTCGTTAATTACTAAACAAGGCGCGGGTACAAATTGATCATGCGGTCTAACAGGCTTGTTATATCTGGTCGGATAAATAAAAGACAAATTAAAAATAAATTGAAACATTTAAAAAAAACTCTCCCCTAATAAATAATGTCAATAATAATATTATCTCAGAAAAAATGTTTTTTTCAACTCTAAATTTCGACTAGTATAAAAAACTGCATTAATTTCAATTGGAAAAATTGATTTCTATCGCTTAAAAAATCCATGAATAAGAAACAATATAAAATATTTTATAATTTAAACATACTTATTATTTATAAAAAATATATTTCTGAATAATTTCTTTTAATAATTGCACACATAAATAATTTTATTTTTTAATTAATTTAATTTATTTTCTGTCTGGAAAATATCAGCTTTCGAGAATAAAACCATAATTACGCTTAAAATGGATTTAATATTTAATTTCTAAAGACAGGTTGCACTGTATTTATTATTTAAACTTTATTTACTAATAATAATTTGTTTAATTTTCCTAAAGATGCAATGTAGTCGCAATGTAAATATTGTAATAATATTTGCATAATGTATATATCGATATATTATTTTATATTCCTCAAATATAACAGGACAGATACTATACAGCTATTTAATAAATTATACCTATTAATTTTATCATACCTATTAATCTTATTAGTTAAAAAATATATTAGTTTATTCTCGAAATAATTAGATTAATTCTAATCATGGTAATGGTATCGTTTTTACGTTATCATATAACTTGATTCATTAACATTACATCAAGTTTTTGATATTTCATTAATTATATCAATATTTCTTAAAATGTGCAATAGAATTTAATGGTACTCTGATATGTTATTTGATAAAAAAATTTAATTTATCACAAAATTCTAATAAATTTATGAGAACATTTTGTTATTATAATGAATTCTGAAATCAATTTAGAAAAATATATGGTATAATTACTTGAATTGAACATATTATCAATATATCACATAAAAAAGACCAATATTGCTTATTATTGAATTAAATAAAAGCAGTAAATGTTTTTTTATTAAAATTTGTGGTAACACATATACACATGTACAAGTTTGCCAACGTGTATGTTTTTTCTTAACGAATAAACAAAGAATATTAAATTTCAATGTCGTGATAAAAAAATAGATATTTTACAAACACTCTATAAGCACATTGAAAATGTACAATATTGAATTAAAAAAGAAAGTTATTAATAAATTTCTAAGAATTACTAATCTACTTAAAATATGTGCCCTTAATTTTGGGTAATTTAATGTACTGTTAGTACATGCAGTAATTATTACATTGAGCATTATATTTCACAGATGACAAGTCGAAGAGCGTCATGGTTACGTTATGACTAACATACGATCGAGTAATGTTACACTCGTCGCAATAATTGCTCGCAGTATTAAACTGAAACTTGTCAGGTGTGGATAAAAAAAGTTTATTTTAATTAACGCGTTTGGCAGTGAAAAAAGAAACTCAAATTAAAAAATTTTTGTAATCATGTTAGTTCAATATTAATCAAAATAGTGCTTTCATAACATTAATAATTAATTATTCTAAGAATAATATTTATATAATTTAAATAACTCTTCATACATAATATTTGTTTCATCATATTCAGAACCCCAAACAAATTTCAAAAAATTAAAGGCAAAATGAGAAAAAAATGGCTCTTCCACGCTACAGACTTTCAAACATTAATGTATCCTTGCTTTACTATATGCCGCATTCTTGGAGTATTTCCATATAAGATTAGCAATTCAATCTTCGTGGCTTCAAAATTATATTATTATTTATCAATTGCAATTATCAGTACTATATATGTTCTCGAATTGGAAAACTTTTATGATGTCAACGTTTTTACAAAGATCAAGTTTGAGGTCGTAACTCTGTCTTTACACGATAACTGCTTTATTATATTAACCAATTTCATGATAATCGTCACGTTCGTCTTCAGCAATTACCGAATGCGCTTACTCCAGACTATAATGGAAATTTCCGTAAGACTATCTCCACAATCGTACCAGAAACTATCCAGATTTATTCATACCAAGGACATCTTCGGTTTCTTATATCTTATAAGCGTGCTTTCTCTATATATTAACGCGCACGGAATCCAAATATTGCACTTGATATTTGCAGTACACAAAGTGTTATTAGTCTCTCAGATAGATATGTTGTACATAAATTGCGTTTGTATATTAAAATATTGTTTTAAGGAAATTGACAACAATCTTCTATGCATAAAGAAACTTGTAATAGACGGTAACCTACATGCTCCTAGAACAATTTACTATAAACAGAAAAATCCATTCCTGATAATAAAACTTAAAACTATGAAAGAGCAACATCTGATAATTAGCAACACAGTAAAAATGCTAAATGTAATCTTCAGCCTGCATCTTATTCTTACGATAACATTCACTTTTATTACAATTATTTTTGGATTGTATTTCCATCTATTGCGATGGCATAATGGGTTGGAAATTAATAAAGATTGTATATTTGTAATATCCATTGTATATCATATTACAAAAATGATACTACTTGTGTGGATCTGCGAAACTGGCAAGAATCAGGCTCAAAATATCAGCACTACAATTCATGACGTACTTAACAATACCAAAAATAAACAAATAAAAGATGAGGTAATAATAATACATTATATAATAAGACCGTTAAGACTGTGTTGCATATCGTATTTTTTGTTATCCGTGCGTTTATTTGATCCCTTCAGTGTCTTGAGTCACAAATTGACAAGTTAGCGAAAATTAGGTTCACAAAAGTAACGAAACATCGGTCAATTCTACGAGAATTATATGCATGTCGCGCGTACGAATGTTGAAATGATGAAACGTGCTGATAAAGTCGTGCTGGAATATTTTTTCGTCGTGATTCATGTCATCTATTAGAAAACAAAAACACCGTGGAATAATGTTAGTGCTGAAATTGTCGAATTTACTTACAAAAAAGTGACACGAAATGAACGCACATATAACAAAAAAGTAATTTAATTTGTAAATTTTTCTTATAATACATTATATTATAAACTAATGTAATTTTTACAAATTAAAATTATTTAAGAATAAATACGTATCTCTGCTCTGAGATCTGTACTTAACAATTTTGTAATCTAATATTACAGTTGCAGTTGTTTTCCTTGCAAATATTGCATCTTGATAATACCTTTTCCGCCAAAGGTTTTAATGTGGACGCAGCGTTTTTCGCTAGAGTGAGTAATTTGCTTGCTTTAATTAATAAAACGTATCTTTTTAATTTTTTATCTTGCTTTCAGATGATAGGTACCATAACAACATATATGTTCATTTTACTACAATTTTTCATCATATCACATTCTTGCGATGGAAATTCGAAAATCAATATTACACAAATAACTTAATTCCATAAAAGAAGATATATAATCAGAAAAAAATTACTTCCTTACGAAAGCAGTTCTTTATATACATATGTTTTATGCATGCTGTAACACTAATATACATGTATATAAATTTTAACAATAAATTTTAAAGTGGTATTTCATAGATGACAAGTCGAAGAGCGTCATGGTTACGTTATGACTAACATATGATCGAGTAATGTTACACTCGTCGCAATAATTGCTTGCAGTATTAAACTGGAACTTGTCAGGTGTGGATAAAAAAGTTTATTTCAATTTACGCGTTTGACAGTGAAAAAGATAAACTTAAAAATCTTTTATAATCATATTAAATCAAAGAATGCATTCTCAACATTACCGATTAATAATTTAATCACATGATAATATTTATATAATTTAAATAATTTTTCGTCCATACATGGTACTTCAATAATCGCATTCAGAGATCTATAACCTTATAAAAATTTCAAAAAATCAAAGACAAAATGAGACAAAACCGGCTCTTCCACGCTACGGACTTTCAAACGTTGATGTACCCATGTTTTATCATATGCCGCATTCTTGGAGCATTTCCATATAAGATCAGTAATTCAATCTTCGCAGCTTCAAAACTATATTACATTTTATCAACTGCAATTATCAGTACTTTATGTGTTCTTGAAGTGGTAAACTTCTATGATTTCAATATTTTTACAAAGATCAAGTTTGAAGTCGTAACTTCGTCTTTAGACAATAATTGCTTTATTATATTAACCAGCTCTACGATAATCATCACGTTCGTCTTAAGCAGTCCCCGAATGCGCTTACTTCAGACTATATTGGAAATATCAGTAAGAATATCGCCGCAATCGTACTAGGAACTATTCAGATTAATTCATACTAAGGATATTTTTGGTTTCCTATATCTTATAAGCATACTTTTTATATATACTTACATGCAAAAAACCGAAATATTGCACATGATATTTGCAATATACAAGATTCTATTAGTCTCTCAAATGGATATGTTGTACATAAACTGCGTTTGTATTTTAAAGGCTTGTTTTAAAGAAATTGACAACAATCTACTATGCATAAAGAAATACATAGTAAACGATGAACTACGTGCCCCTAAAACAATTTACTACGAACAAAAAAAACAATTCCTAATAATAAAACTTAAAACTATAAAAGAGCAACATCTTATGATTAGCAACACAGTAAAAATGCTAAACGTAATCTTCAGTCCACAACTTCTTCTTACAATAATTAAAACTTTTATTGCAATTATTTTTGGACTGTATTTCTATATAGTGCAATGAAATAATGGATTGGTCATGAATAAAGATGATTATCTTATATTTTTAACATTCATGATGTATCATATTATAAAAATGGCATTACTTGTGTGGATGTGCGAGACTGGCAAGAATCAAGCTCAAAATATATGCATGACGATTCATGATGTACTTAACAACACCAAAAATAAACAAATAAAAAATGAGGTAATAATAGTTCAATATGTAACAAAATCGTTACGCCAATATAACCATATTTTTTGTCACCCGTCCGTCAATGTGTGGCTTCTTGAGTGTCTTGAGTTGCAAATGTATAGGTTAGTTAAAATTAAGTCGCAAAAGTAACGAAACGTCGCGCGTCGGTCAACTCTGCGAAAGTCACGATATGTGTGTCGCGAGATGACGCGAATATTGAAATGATTAAACATGCTGAAAAAGTCGTGCTGGAACGTTTTCCGTAACGATTCACGCTATTAATAAAAAAATAGGAACTATGCAAAAATGTTAAAATGTATAAATTGGCGACTTTACTTATAAAAAAGTAATACGAACGAAACCACTTTTGACGCACTGGTATGACAAAAAAGTAATTTAATTTGTATATTTCCTCTTATAATACATTATATTATATATTAATGTGATATTTGTACATTAAAATTATTTTAGTATAAATTCATACCCCTCATATCCATACTTAATAATTCTGCAATCTAATATTACAGTTGCAATTGTTTTCCTTGCAAATATTGCATCTCGATAATACCTTTTCCGCCAAAGGTTTTAACGTGGACGCAACGTTTTTCGCAAGTGTAAGTAATTTGCTTACTTTAATTAATAAAACATATCTTATTAATTTTTTTATCTTGCTTTCAGATGATAGGTACCATAACAACATATATATTTATTTTACTACAATTTTTTATCATATCACATTCTTGCGATGGAAAGTCGAAAATCAATATTACATAAGTAACGTTATTCCATGAAAGAAAATAGAAAATCAAGAAAAAATGACTTTCTTACGTATATGAACAGGTATTTACACACACACACACGCGCGCGCGCGCGTGCGTTTTATGTACGCAATATTATTAACGGAATATGCTTGGTATGACCAAAAAACGTCAAGATTAAATTTATAAAAAATGTTCTTGTAATCACACATATATTAATTCTAATATGTTTGTAATATCTAGGTTTAAATAATAGATTTTGATTTACATGTGAATTATCATTTTCTATAAAGGACGATGTTAAAAATCGGCCGATTTTTGCTCCCAAAGGTGTAAGTAAAAAAAAGTAGTGTTTTTTACAGATTTTGACCTCCTAAATACAAAACAAAATTAAGGGCGTTGGGAAACGTGAAAATTGAACAAGAATATGGTAAATTGTAGAAATTTGAATGATGGATTAAGCCATTACAAAACCCATCTGTATGAGTTTTTTGAGGAGATTAAAATGAAAAAAGTTAAAAAAAGGTATGTTTGTGTGTGTTCGTAAGGGAAAATGTAAGCAATTAAGTGTGGGAACGGAGGAACTTGCAAAAATCTGCAAATAACTTGAAGAATAAGAACTTTTGATTTGTGTATACAAGATGTTATTTTCTTTTAATTTTATTTTTTATTTTCTACTTAATTAAAATGTGAAAAAGAAGAGAAAAATAGAATAAACAAAAAAAAAATATATAAAAATAAAAATACAAAACATTAAAAAACGAAAAAGAAAAATGGAACCAATATCTTGTCGCATCCTCGTTCCAGGTTCGACTCAGAACGAGATTAAAAGAAGCAAAAGATAAAAGAAGATAATTTTGGGAAGATAAAATGGACAAAGCATACTCACATACGGTTTACAAAATCATAGCAAGTTTACAAAATGACATAAGTTATATTAAATAAATCAAAGAACCTACATAGACAACACACATGTCTAAAAGACATCGAAAAGATGTCTGAAAAGAGACGTTTTTAAGACACTGCCAAAAAGACGTCTTTAAAACAACTTTTGGTAATTTCTTAAAGACATCAAGAAGACATCTTAAAAGAGATGTCTTTAAGACGTTACTGAAAAAACGTCTTTAACAGGACTTTTAGTAAAATCTAATAGACATCCTTTTTTAAGACTCTGAGATAATAGGTTAATTTTCTGACAGCTGTCAATATGACATATACGTACTAGGTAACGTGTAATTATATATTTACACTTATATACACAATCAGAAGTTTAATTGCTTACATTATCACTTACAAACGCACACAAAATATACCTTCTTCTTCCTTCCTTCTCTTCAACCTTAAAAAAAACTTATATGGGTTTTGTAATGGCTCAGCTCAATACACCATCCTTTCTACAATTTACCACTTTCTTTTTCTTGTTCAATTTTCACGGTGTTCCCGAACGCTCACATACTTCTCAATATTTTTTTCGTATTTAGGAAGTCAAAATCTATAAAAAATACTATTCTTTTCATTTACACCTTCCAAGGCAAAACCATTTTTAACATCTTCCTTTCTGTTAATTTTGTTCAGTTAAAATCCATACAACAAGTGCAAAGTGTGGAAAAGATAGTTGTTGCAGCCACGGACTTCCAACTTTTAATGCATCCTTGCTTCATCTTTTGCCGAATTCTCGGACTGTTTCTACAAACTCAACGCTTCAACTTTCGAGATTTTTAAACCGCGCTATGTCTTGTCCATTGTTATCTTCGTTCCATTTTTAACGAAATAATCATTCACAATTTAACTTATAAAATCAACTTGGGAAGCTTAACTAGAACTCTTGAGATAATCTATGTTTATATATTCAGTAGTTTTTTATTGATACCGCGGCGCGAATGCGCATTTGCTACAGACTCTTTTAAAAAATTCTTCGAAATTATCCCCAATATCAAAACATATCCAAATTGACCCACATGAAAAACATTTTAGGTACCATTATCCTCTTTGTGCGAATATGTATATATTTTTATAAAATATATGCCTTTGATTATTTGATTTGCTTCATCGTAGTGTCCAGTGTATTATACAGCGTTTTGCTAATGTTTCAAATAAATATGCTGTACGTAAATTGTACTTATATATTAAAGACCTGTTTCAAGAATATTAATTATAACCTAAGGTACATGCAAAAGCTCTTAATAAATAATACAAAACCATGTGTTTCCGTGTTTATCTCTAACGTACAAAAAAATCAATTTGTTTCTAACAAAACTCAAAACTGAGTCAATAGCATTTAATGATGAGTGACATTACAAATGCTGAACGTAATCTTTAGTTTGTAAATTCTTGCTACTAATAATCTTTTCCAACATCACATTTGCACTGTACTTCTATGTTGTACGTTGGCAACATAGAATATACATTGTTTTCTATAAGAATCTTTTTGAGGTATTTTTAATAATGATGATATATCACGTTATAGTGATAGTATTACTTGTGTAGGCCTGTGAAACGGATGAAAATCAAGCTCAAGAAATCTATACCACCATTTATGATCTACTCAATAATACTAGGAATAAAAAAATCAAACATGAGATATAGTTATACGTGTAATTTATATACTTTTTTAAATATATAACGTGTAGGTGTATTAGCACTAATTTTTAAACTTACTGAATGCACTTTTCAATTTTATGTTTTCGTAATGCACAATACTTCGTATTGCACATTGAAAATGTACGATACTGAATTAGAGAGTTGTTAACTAATCTTTAAGAATCACTAATATATATAAAATATGTGTCCGCAATTTTGGCTAATTTAATATATTGTTAGTACATGAAGTGATTATACATTATTACATTGAGCACTGTATTTCACAGATGACAGATCGAATAGCGTCATGGTTACGTTACGACTAACATACGATCGAGTAATGTTACACTTGTTGCAGTAATTGCTCGCAGTATTAAACTGGAACTTGTTAGGTGTGGATAAAAAGGAAAATTGTTTGAATTAACGCGTTTGGCAGTGAAAGAAATAAGCCTAAACTTAAAATCTTTCGTAATCATACTAATATTAATCCAAAGAGTGCATTCATAACATTAATAATTAATAATTATAAAATTATAGATATATAATTTAAATAATTCTTCGTCTATACATAATATTTAATTAATTGCATTCAGATCCCTATAAAATTTCAAAAAACCAAAGGCAAAATGGGAAAAAAATGGCTGTTCCACGCTACGGATTTTCAAACATTGATGTACCCTTGCTTTACCATGTGCCGCGTTCTTGGAGCATTTCCATATAAGATTAATAATTCAATCTTCGCGGTTTCAAAACTATATTATATTTTATCAGTTGCAATTATCAGTACTTTATGTATTGTTGAACTAGAAAACTTCTACGATTTCAATGTTTTTACAAAGATCAAGTTTGAGATCGTAACTTCTTCTTTTGAGAATAACTGCTTTATTATATTAACTACTTCTATGATAATCGTCACGTTCGTCTTCAGCAGACCCCGAATGCGCTTACTTCAGACTATAATGGAAATTTCCGTAAAAATATCTCCGCAATCGTACCAGAAGTTATCCAGATTAATTCATACTAAGGACATTTTTGGTTCCCTATATCTTACAAGCATACTTTTGACATATATTTACGTGCAGAGAATCGCAATGTTGCACATGATATTTGCAATATACAAGACTCTATTTATCTGTCAGATCGACATGTTATACGTAAATTGCGTCTGTATATTAAAAGCTTGTTTTAAGGAAATTGACATCAATCTTTTATGCATAAAGAAACTCATAGTAAACGATAAACTACATGTTCCTAAAACAATTTACTACAAACAGAAAAATCCCTTCCTGATAATAAAGCTTAAAACTATAAAAAAGCAACATCTGATAATTAGCAACACAGTAAAAGTGCTAAATGTAATCTTCAGTCTGCATCTTCTTCTTACAATAACATTCACTTTTATTGCAATTATTTTGGGACTATATTTGCATCTATTGCGATGGCATGATGAGTTCGGCATAGTGGTCATTGATAAAAACGGTTATTTTACATTTTTTACATCCATTGTGTATGAGATTATAAAAATGACACTATTTGTGTGGATCTGCGAGACTGGCAAGAATCAGGCTCAAAATATCGGCACTACGATTCATGACGTACTTAACAATACCAAAGATCAACAAATCAAAGATGAGGTAATAATAGTAATATTGCATACCGTATTTCTTGTTATCCGTGCGTCGATGTGTGATCCGATTGAGTGTCGCTATTTGACAGGTTGGCCAAGATTAGGTTAAGTTTACGAAAGCAACGAAACATCGGTCAATTTTGCGCGAGTTATCATATGGGTGTCCCGAGATGACGCGCGCGCATATAAATTTTGAAATGACTAAACATGCTGAAAAAGTCGTGCTGGAATATTTTCCGTAACAATTCACACTATCAATTTAAGAATAAGAACTATGCAAAAATGTTAAAATTCTGAAATTGGCGACTTTACTTATAAAAAAGTAATACGAACAAAACCACTTTCGACGCATATATAACAAAAAAGTAGTTTAATTTGTATATTTTTCTTATAATACGTTATATTATATACTAATGTAATATTTGCACATTAAAATTATTTCAGTATAAATACATACCCCTCATATCCACACTTAATAGTTCTGCAATCTAATGTTACAGTTGCAGTTGTTTTCCTTGCAAGTATTGCATCTCGATAATACCTTTTCCGCCAAAGGTTTTAACGTGGACGCAACGTTTTTCGCTAGTGTAAGTAACTTGCTTGCTTTAATTAATAAAACATATCTTGTTAATTTTTTTATCTTGCTTTCAGATGATAGGTACCATAACAACATATATGTTCATTTTACTACAATTTTTTATCATATCACATTCTTGCGATGGAAAGTCGAAAATCAATATTACATAAGCATTGTAATTTCATGAAAGAAAATAGATAATAAAAAAAAATTACTTTCTTACGTACATGTACAGGTATTTACACACACACACACACACACATACGCGCGCGCGCATTTTATGTACATATATATATTTTAATAGAATATACTTGGTACGTCGAGATTAAATTTATAAAAAATGTTCTGGTAATCACATATATATTAATTCTAATATGTTTTGTAATATCTAGGTTTAAATAATAGATTTTGATTTACATGTGAATTATTATTTTTTATAAAAATAAATGTTAAAAATGGGACAATTTTTTCCCCAAACGTGTAAGTAAAAAGAAAAGTGTTTTTTTTACAGAATTTGATGTCCTAAATACAAAAAAAGTTCAGTTTGTGGACGTTGAAAATTGCCGTGAAAATTGAACAAGAATATAATAAATTGTAGAAATTTGAATGATGTATTGAGCCATTACAAAACCCATCCGTATGAGTTTTTTTGAAAGGTTAAAAAGAAAATGTTAAAAGGAGGTATGTTTTGTGTGTTTGTAAAGGAAAATGTAAGCAATTAAGTGTGGGGACGGAGGTACTTGCAAAAATCTGCAAATAACTTGAAGAATAAGAACTCTGATTTGTGTATATAAGATAAGTTATTTTCTTTTAATCTTATTTTTTATTTTCTACTTAATTAAAGTGTGAAAAGAAGAGAAAAATAAAACGTACCAAAAAAATAAAAATATATAAAAATAAAAATACAATAAACTGAAAAACAAAAAAATGGAACCAATATCTTGTCGCATCCTCCTTCCGGATTCGGCACAGAACGATATTAAAAAAAGCGAAAGAAAAAAGAAGATAATTTTGGGAAGATGAAGTGGACAAAGCATACTCACATACGGTTTACAAAATCATAGCAAGTGTACAAAATAACATAAGTTATGTTAAATAAATCAAAAAATCTACCCAGACAACACACATGTCTAAAAAAACATCGAAAACACGTCTGAAAAGAGACGTTTTTAAGACATTGCCAAAAGAACGTCTTTATGATGACTTTTAGTAAAATCTAATAGACATCCTTTTTTAAGACCCTGAGATAATAAATTAATTTTTTGACAGCTGTCAATATGACATATACGTACTGCGTAACGTGTAATTACATACTTACACTTATATACACAATCAGAAGTTTAATTGCTTACATTTTCACTTACAAACGCACACAAAATATACCTTCTTCTACCTTCCTTTTCTTCAACCTTAAAAAAAAAACTCATATTGGTTTTGTAATGGCTCAAAACATCATCCTTTCTACAATTTACCACATTCTTCTTCTTGTTCAATTTTCACGGTGTTCCCCAACGCTCACAAACTTCACAATATTTTTTTCGTATTTAAAAGATCAGAATTTATAAAAAAAAAAACATTATTCGTTTTATTTACACGATCGAGGGTCAAATCGGCCCATTTTTAACATCTTCCTTTCTGTTAATTATGTTCAGTTAAAAATCCAAAGATACAGCAAGTGCAAAGTGTGGAAAAGATAGCTGTTGCAGGCCACGGACTTCCAACCTTTAATGCATCCCTGCTTCATCTTTTGCCGAATTCTTGGACCACTTCTATACAAACTCAACGCTTCGACTTTCGAGATTTTTAAACCGCGCTATGTCTTGTCATCCATTGTTATCTGCATTTGTTGCATTTTTAACGAAATAATCATTCACAATTTAACTTATAAAATCAACTTGGGAAGCTTCACTAGGAACTCTTGAAAAATCTGTGTTAAGCAATTTTATATTGATACCGCGGCGCGCATGCGCATTTGCTACAAACTTCTTTAATGATTTTTTCAAAATTACCCCCGATATCAAAACATATCCAAATTGACCCACATGAAAAACATTTTAGGTATCATTATCCTCTTTGGAATATGTATATATTTTTCTAAAAAATATGTATTTGATTATTTGATTTGCTTCATCATAGTGTCCAGTGTATTATACAGCGTTTTGCTAATGTTTCAAATAAATATACTGTATGTAAATTGTATTTATGTATTAAAAACCTGTTTCAAGAATATCAATTATAATCTAGGGTACATGCAAAAGCTCTTAATAAATAATACAAAACCACGTTTCTAAGTTTATCCCTAACGTACAGAAAAATCAATTTGTTTCTAACAAAATTCAAAACTGAGGGAATAGCATTTAATGATTAGTGACAGTACAAATGCTAAACGTAATCTTTAATTTGCAAATTCTTGCTACTAATAATCTTTTTTAACATCACATTTGCACTGTACTTCTATTTGTATGTTGGCAAAATAAGATATACATTGTTTTCTATAAAAATCTTTTTGAAGTACTTTTTATAATTATGATATATCACGTTTTATTGATAGCATTACTGGTGTAGGTCTGTGAAACTGATAAAAATCAAGCTCAAGAAATCTATACCACCATTTATGATTTACTCAATAATACTAGAGATAAAAAATCAAAGATGAGATATAGTTATACGTGTAATTTATATATTTTTTTAAATATATAGCGTGTATTAGGTGTATTAGCACAAATTTTTAAACCTACTGAGTGCACTTTTCAATTTTATGTTTTCGTAATGCACAATACTTTGTGTTACACATTAAAAATGTACAATACTGAATTAGAAAGTTGTTAATTAATCTTTAAGAATCACTAATCTATATAAAATATGTGCCCGCAATTTTGGCTAATTTAATATATTGTTAGTACATGAGGTGATTATACATTATTACATTGAACACTGTTTCATAGATGACAGATCGAAGAACGTCATGGTTACGTTACGACTAACATATGATCGAGTAATGTTATACTCGTTGCAGTAATTGCTTTCAGTATTAAACAGGAACTTGTCAGGTGTGGATAAAAAGAAAAATTGTTTCAATTAACGCGTTTGACAGTGAAAAAAAAGCCTAAACTTAAAAATCTTTCGTAATCATACTAATATTAATCCAAAGGGTACATTGATGACATTAATAATTCTAAAAATAATAGATATATAATTTAAATAATTCTTCGTCCATAAATAATATTTGATTAATCGCATTCAGAACGCTATAAAAATTTCAAAAAACTAAAAGCAAAATGGGAAAAAAATGGCTCTTCCACGCTACGGATTTTCAAACATTGATGTACCCTTGCTTTACCATATGCCGCGTTCTTGGAGCATTTCCATATAAGATTAATAATTCAATCTTCGCGGTTTCAAAACTATATTATGTTATATCAGTTGCAATTATCAGTACTTTATGTGTTGTTGAACTAGTAAACCTCTACGAATTCAACGTTTTTACAAAGATCAAGATTGAGATCGTAACTTCGTCTTTAGAGAATAACTGCTTTATTATATTAACTAATTCTATGATAATCGTCACGTTCATCTTCAGCAGTCCTCGAATGCGCTTACTTCAGACTATAATGAAAATTTCCGTAAAAATATCTCCGCAATCGTACCAGGAACTATCCAGACTAATTCATACTAAAGACATTTTTGGTTTCCTATATCTTACAAGCATAATTTTTACATATATTTACGTGCAGAAACTCCAAATGTTGCGCATTATATTTGCAGCACATAAAATTCTATTCGTCTTTCAGATCGACATGTTGTACGTAAATTGCGTTTGTATATTAAAAGCTTGTTTTAAGGAAATTGACATCAATCTTTTATGTATAAAGAAACTCATAGTAAACAATAAACTACATGTCCCTAAAACAATTTACTACAAACAGAAAAATCCCTTCCTGATAATAAAGCTTAAAACTATGAAAGAGCAACATCTGATAATTAGCAAAACAGTAAAAATGCTAAATGTAATCTTCAGTCTGCATCTTCTTCTTACAATAACCTACACTTTTATTACAATTATTTTTGGACTGCATTTCCATCTATTGCGATGGCATGATGGATTGGTCATTAATAAAGACGGTAATTTTATACTTTTTACATACATTGTGTATCAGATTATAAAAATGACACTATTTGTGTGGATCTGCGAGACTGGCAAGAATCAGGCTCAAAATATCGGCACTACGATTCATGACGTACTTAACAATACCAAAGATGAACAAATCAAAGATGAGGTAATAGTAGTATGTTGCATACCGTATTTCTTGTTATCCGTGAGTCAATGTGTGGTCCCTTGAGTGTCGCTATTTGACAGGTTAGCCAAGATTAGGTTCGCGAAAGCAACAAAACATCGGTCAATTTTGCGCAAGTTATCATATGCGTGTCGCGAAATGACGTACGAATGTTGAAGTAATTAAACGTGCTGAAAAAGTCGTGTTGAAATAATTTTCGCCATGATCCACGTCATTTATTAGAGGACAAGATCCGTACAACAATGTTAAAAGTGCTAAAATTGGCGACCCTACTTACAAAAAAGTGACATCAAAGGAACCATTTTCGACGTATATATAACAAAAAAAATTTAATTTGTATATTTTTTTATAATACATTATTAAATAAGCTAATTTAATTTTTTTACATTAAAATTATTTGTTAAATATGGATCTGAAAGATACGTATTTAAGTATACTTAAATACGTATCTTTCAGATCCATATTTAACAGTTTTGCAATCTAATATTACAGTTGCAGTTCTTTTCTTTGCAAATATTACATCTCGATAATACTTTTTCGGCCAAAGGTTTTAATGTGAACGCAGCGTTTTTCGCTAAAGTGAGTAATTTGCTTGCTTTAATTAATAAAATGCATCTTGTTAATTTTTTTATCGTACTTTCAGATGATAGGTACCATAACAACATATATGTTCATTTTACTACAATTTTTTATCATATCACATTCTTGCGATGGAAAGTCGAAAATCAATATCACACAAATAACGTAATTCCATAAAAGAAGAAGATAATAAAAAAGAAATTACTTTCTTATGTATGTAAGCAGTTCTTTACATATGTATGTTTTATGTATGTATGTAATTTATTGTGCATGCTGTAACACTAACATATATGTATATAAGTTAAATTTTAACAGTAAATTTTCAAGAAAAATAAGAGAATGAAAAAAAGAGAGAAAGAGGAAAAAAAGTGTATAAACTTAAATATTAAATATATCTTGAATATTTTATGTATTTAAATGTATTGCTGCACTGATAGAAAAATATATGATATTTACGGCTATAATTGCATAGTAAAATAATTATAGTTAGAAATATCATTTTTATAGTAATTATTACTATAATATTGGTAATAATAACTATATATTTATGGTAAATGCTTATAATGATCATTTTATGCTACAACTAGTGTATAAAATTTTTATAAAAGTGTAAAAAAATTTTAATTTTGATTTATAGCAACCATATCATAAGTTACATAAACTAATATTATGGTTATGAGAACTATAATATAGTTTAAACCAACTATAAATTTATGGTCCACTGGCACCTCAACTATATTTTATAGTTATTCAACAATATAAATTAAAGTTATTATTACCAATATTATAGTAATAATTACTATAAAAATAACATTTCTAACTTTATAATTATTTTACTATGCAATTATAGTCGTAAATATTATATATTTTTCTATCAGTGTGGTATATAATGCGATAAACACTTAAAAAAGATGTATACAGCTTTTAATTCATAAAAATATCTTAAATATCAAATATTTTAGTTATTTTTACATTAAAATTATATTAACCAATGCAGTTGATACAAATATTATAAAATCAGAAATATGATATATTCAAAATACGTGTTGCTTCTGTCCAGTGCTTGCATTTCTTTTGTATTGTATGATTGACATTGTTAAAAAAATATAAATAATAACAATTTTTTTTTTTTAATTAAAACTTTTATATTTTTTATGACAACACAGCTCTATACAAGATCTTAGTGAAAGATACACATTTAAATTTCATTCATCAATGATAATGTGACTAAATTTTCCGAAGCACATAACGTGTCTCTCAAACGATAATAGAGTTCATCATATCATATTTTAATACATTTATATGAATAATTTATAATTATACGCTCGCATGATTCTCTATTTAAGTTTATCCATATTAAGTTTGAAGATAATTACCAATGCTAACATACTTTTGATTCAGCTAAAAATTATTGAATTGTTTTTCAATAAGAATTATGATAATACATAGAATATTCTTAAACATCCTGTATGCACAAAAAATATGTAATACAGAATCGGATAATCATTAATGCTTAAGAATTATTAATTCTAATATATAGATAGTATAATGTCTCCTGTTTTGAATATGTCCACAATAATTGATGTATAGTCGGTACGCAAAAAAATATAATTTCTTTATGCAGTTCACTTCGCGAGTGACAAGTACAGATCGAAGAGCGCCATGGTTACTACATGACTAACATATGATCTCTAAGGCATTCCTCGCTATACTTGCAACAGCTACTCGCAGTTTTCAAGTTAAATGTGTCAGATATAAATCGAAAAAAAAAAGGAATAACAGTTATAAACAGAGTTTTCGGAATTACGTTCATAAAATTTAATGTAGTGTATTGATAAGGTAATAAATAATTTTTAGAGACTGTGCATATTTAAATTGTTCTTCTTCCGCAAAATTTCGCTCTGATCGCAGACTTAGTTTCATCACTAAAATTCCAGAAACAAGCCAAAAGCAATATGCGAAAAGGATGTCGGCTCTTCTACGCTACGGACTTTCAATCTTTGATGTATCCTTGCTTCACCTTCTGCCGTATTCTAGGAATATTTCCGTACAGAATCAACAATTCGACTTTTGAGGCTTCAAAATTATGTTATATTCTGTCGACCATTGTATTCTGCGTTTTCTGTATCTGCGGAATAATTACTATTTATCAGTTGGATGTTTCTGGAACAATACACCCCTTAACCGTACCTAGATCTCTCGAACGTCACAGTTTTTTTGTGCTCAGTACTTTTGTAGTGATTGTCACGTATGTCTTGAGGGGTCCGCGACTGCTCTTACTGCAGACCGTATTAGAAATCTCATCAAAATTGCCATTAGAATCGTATAAAAAGTTGTCCAAGTTAATTCACGTCAAGGATATTTTCGGTTTTCTTTTCCTTGTCGGCATGGGATTGATATGCTGCATTATGATGCCTCTCAATTTAATCTTATCAACAATATATTTAACATATACCGGCATGTTGCTATTTCAAATGGACATGTTGTATATAAATTGTGTTTGTGTATTAAAAATTTGTTTCAAAAAAATTAACAACAATTTAGTAAAGGTGCAAGAACTCGTAATAAATGACAAGCCGCATCTACTCAGGCGAACATACCACGAACAAAAAAACCCATTCTTGCTGATGAAACTTAAAGCCTTGAAGAAGCAACATCTGATGGTTAGTGACACAGTGCAGATGCTGAATACAATTTTCAGTTTGCAGCTCGTCGCTACCATAGTCTTAAGTTTCGCTGAGATTACTTTCAATCTGTACTTTTACATAGTCTTAATCATGTCGAAAGAGAAACAAGAGTTATGGAATTGGGTGTTCATCATGTGCATTGTATATTATACTATAAAAATAGTGTTGATAGTGTGGGCTTGCGATAGCGGTAAAGATCAAGCTGCTAAGATTGGCATCACAGTTCACGATTTGCTTAATAGTACCAACGATAAGCAAATCAAAGACGAGGTATTAAAATGTAAATTAATTTGTATATTTTGTAATTATTATTTTATTTGTACATTTTTAAAAATCTTGCATACTAATGCATTTTATGTATTAAATAGTCGGATTAATAATTATGTATACAAATTATTTATCATACATTGTTCTCTTTTCCATACATTTACATATTATTTTATTTATTAACTTATTACGATGTTACAGTTGGAACTATTTTCTATGCAAATACTGCACCGAGAAAATGTGTTTGCCGCAAAAGGTCTCACTATAGATGCGATGCTTCTCACTGCGGTAAGTAGCTAATTATTTATTTCAAAATTATTTAATACGTTATTGTTCATTCTTACAATTTTTTTTTTAGATGGTAGGCAGCATCACTACATACCTGTTAATCTTAATACAATTCTTGGTTACATCCCATTCTTGCGATAAAAAAGCTATTAGTATTTATGAAATAGCTTAATAAGTAGAAATATGTAAAAATTATTAATAAAAAAGTTAATATTTTCACGTAGTAAAAATATTCTTTTCTATTATTATAAATTTCTATTATTATAAATGGAATGTATTATAGCTGCTCTGTATTTTATGCTTGATATATGTATATCATATGTATTATAATATTTAAAAAATTTTATATCACTTTATAATGATAGAAAATTTCAAATAATATTCAAATAATATTTTATGTATGATTTACTTTAATTATCAAATTTTTACACTTACTGTGTTATAATATACATATTTGTAATAAATTGTGTTTGGTGTGAAAAAATGTTGCCTTGGATTTATTATAAATGTTTACATGTTCTGCGTTGCAAAAAAAAGGATTGATTGCTACAGGAGGTATACTTTTCAGACATTTTTTTTCATTATTATTTTTATTTTTTCTTATTACTAAAAAATACTCCATAAAACTTTTGTTTCTATTTTCAATTTGTTTGTACAAAATTGTAAAGTTTCTGTTATTTTAAAATATACATTAGAACTATATATTAAGTTAAATTCGTTTCTTGTAGATGTAATACAGAAAAAAGCTATAAATGAAATATAAACTAAAATTATATTTTTTAATTATCTATGCAGATCATGTTCTTATTAAGTAATTAACATTAATACAGTGTTTAGTTTTTGAAAATGTCACTTTAAAAGACTTATATCAGTATTAATGAGCTCCTTCTATACATGGTTTTTTTCAGATTAATATTTGTCGATCGAAGAATGTCATGGTTACTTTACACCTAACACATTATCCTTTCAGTTCTCTTTCACTACTTAAAGTAGCAATTGTTTGCAGTTTTTAGTTGTAACTCATAAAGTGCACTTGTCGTTGAAAAACTGATTACATAATTTATCGTAGAATTATTATATTATATAAATACTATAAAGTGTTTAAAGAATGTAATCAATAATTTCTAAATTGTCACTTGTGACTTAAATTATTCTGCATAATATATACTTCGATGATGGTCAGGTCATCTTGCCAGAGGCAAACAAAAATTAAATTTTGGAAAAGGTGGCAGATATTTCACGCTACAGATTTTCAGTCTTTGATGTGTCCTTGTTTCATCATTTGCCGAATTCTCGGAACATTTCCGTACAAGATCAATGCTTCGATGATAGAAGCTTCTAGACTACGTTACATTTTGTCAACCTTCATTATTTGCGTCTTTTGCATTAGCGAACTGCTAATTTTTTATAAATTTATTATTATTAAAACAATCGACTTTGGAGAGGTAACCAGTAATCTTGAAGGTACATGTTTCTTTGCACTCGGCGGTTTTATGGTAATCACTACGTATATCTTAAACGGTTCAAGAATGCGTGTATTACAAGCCATGATCTCTTTGAGACTACCTTCAAAATCGTATCAGAAACTGTCCAGTTGGATCCACATGAAAGACATCTTATGTTCTTTCTATTTATTCATGCAAGAAAGTGCATTTTATTCAAAAAATCAAGATCTCTTCATCGCTGTGTTAGCCATGTACATTTCCTTATTTGTGTTTCATATGGATATGCAGTATGTAAATTGTATTTGTGTATTAAAAATCTGTTTCAAAAGAATTGACGACAATTTGCTGCGCATGCAAAAGATCGTAGTAAATAATGAGTCATATTCTCCCAGATTGATCTGCCATACACAAAAAAATCAATTCTTGTTGATAGAACTTAAAACTCTGAGAAAGCAGCATTTATTAGTTAGTAACACAATGCAAACGCTGAACGTAATCTTTAGTCTACAGCTCCTTGCAACTACAACCTTGACTTTTACTGATATCACCTTTGAAACGTATTCTCATATAATGCGATGGCAAGATGGATTGTCCATTATTACGGAAAAGATTGACGTATTTTTTCTAATGGCTATAGCGTATTCACTTCTAAAGTTAATATTGATAGTATGGGCTTACGAAAGCAGCAAAAATCAAGCATTTCAGATCGGCATAACCGTTCATAGTGTACTTAACCAGACTAACGATAAACAAATAAAAAAAGAGGTAAAAATATAATCAGATTTATTTATATGTTATTTGACAAATGTTCCGTTCTAACGCAATTTTATGCGTATTGAATCTTTTTGTTTCATAATTATGTTTCCCAGTTTTTTACTTTGCCATCTGATATTGCAGCTGCATCTATTTTCCTTGCAAATATTGCATCGCAAAAATACATTTTCTACGAAAGGTCTTGCCATAGACGCGACACTTCTTACTACGGTGCGTAATAGACCATTTGCTTTCACAACTATATATCTATTGTTTATTCTTTTTTTGCTTTTAGATGACGGGCAGCATTACGACATATGTATTAATTTTAGCTCAATTTATGGTTACATCACATTCTTGTGATAAAAAACTTACAGGCAATATTACCCAAATAACCTTATTAGAAAATACGTAACAGAAATATTTCTTCAACTATTAAAAATTTTATTTTCTATTGTTGTGTTTAAAATATGATTACGTGATGCTTTATATTTGTTTAAAAGCATTTAGATATTTATACGTACACACACACACACACACATACACAATTAACAGTATAAAAATTACAATTAAATATATAAAATATAATAACAGAAAATAAAATATCTTTAGAAAAAATAAATGTAAAGATACTAGACATCTTCTATAGAATATGGAATTAAACAGTCATTATTAATAAATGATTAAAAATTTATATATGCATAATGCAATATTTGTTTCTTTTGTACACGTATGATTTAATGAGCTGCATGTTACAGAAATTATATATCATTATTTTATATGCGGTTTTCTTTCAGAACAACATTTGTCGATCGAAGAGTGCCATGGTTACTTTGCGACTAACATTTAATTCTTTCAGTTCTTTCTTGTCACTTGAAGTAGCAATTGCTGGCAGTTTTAAAGTAAAAATTGTTATAAAATTAACAGAACAAGTAGAAATTAAGTAGTTGATACACACTGGAATTGATACATTGATACGCATTGATTGTTGAAAAGTGAATTGAATAATTGTATTTCTAGTAAACACTTAATGAAACAAGATTGAAACAAGATTGAATACTGTGAATAGATAATGTAATTATTAATTAATATTTAGACTGTCATTTGTGATTTAAACTGTTCTTCATAACTCCAATAATGTTCAGCTCATCATTCAAAAAGCAAATAAAAGATAAAATGTCAAAATGGCAGCTATTTCACGCCACAGACTTTCAGTCTCTCATGTATCCTTGCTTCATCGTATGTCGAATTCTCGGAGCATTTCCGTATAAGATTAACACTTCGACCATTGAGACTTCTAAACTGTACTACATTCTGTCGACCTTTCTTATTTGCGTTTTCTGCATTAGCGAATTATTAATGCTTCATGGAATTTTCATCAGTAAAACAGTCAGCTTTGGAGACGTAACCGCTCGTCTTGCGTGTACCTTTTTCATTGTATTCGGTGGTTTCACAGTAATTATTACATACATCTTAAGTGGTCCAAGAAAGCGCGTGTTACAAGCCATGATCTCTTTGAGACTATCTTCCGAATCATATCAGATGTTGGCCAGATGGATCCATGTAAAAGATATTTTAATTACTTTCTTTATAATCATACAGGAAAGTCTATTTTATTTAAAAAATCCATCTCCCGGTGTCAGTATGTTCATATTCTCAATATACATTTCTCTACTTACATTTTATATGGATATGCAATATATGAATTGTATTTGGGTATTAAAAACTTGTTTCAAAAAAATTAATGACAATTTGGTGCATGTGCAAAGAATCGTAGTAAATGATAAGCAATATGCCTCCAGATTGATCTACCATACACAGAAAAATCAATTCTTACTAATAGAACTTAAGTCCTTGAAAAAGCAGCATTTAATAGTCAGTGATACAGTGCAAATGCTGAATGTAATCTTCAGTCTACAGCTTCTTGCCACTACAACTTTGACTTTTACTGAAATCACGTTTCATATATATTCTCATGTATTGCAATGGCAAGATGGACTGTCCATTATTCTAGATGAAACTTATGACGTCTTCTTTTTAACGGCTGTAGTATATGAATTTTTTAAGTTAGCATTAATAGTATGGTCTTGTGAATCCAACAAGAATCAAGCATTTGTGATCGGTACCACAGTTCATGACGTACTTAATTGTACCAGTGATAAACAAATCAAAGAAGAGGTAACTAAAATTAATTTAATTTGTCTATATTTTATGAAAAATTATATATTCTTACTAATACAATATATATATATGTATATATTAAATTTACTTTTATATAATAATATTGCCTAGTGCTTTATCATTTACAATTGCAGTTGCAGCTATTTTCCTTACAAATATTGCATCGCAAAAATACGTTTTCTACGAAAGGTCTTTCCGTAGACGCGACACTTCTTACTGCAGTAAGTAATAGATCATTTGCTTTAATAAAATATATATTATTTACTCTTGTTTTTTTTAGATGATGGGTAACATTACAACGTACATAATAATCTTGGCTCAATTTATGGTTATATCGCATTTTTGCGATGAAAAGATTGCAAGCAATATTACTCGAATAGAGTATTAAAAGAGATATAATAGAAAAAGAATATCTTTTTAACTTAAAAATGCTCTTCTCTATCGTTGTGTTTAAAATATAATTATGTAATGCTTTCTATTTGTTTATATACATATATACATACATATAAGAGCAATTATATTTTCATTTTATTAATATAAAACTTTTTGATAAATGCTTAAGTTCGATCAGACTAATTAACCAAAAGTAATTTGCACAAAATTATTTTTCTAAACAACAAGAAATATAAATTTTCAATACAATATTACATTCACAAATTAAGTTTGGATTATTATTTAAACAAACATAAAAACAATTTATAACACAAGTCTACTTATACAAATTGAAGCTGAAAAACATTAAGAACAATTTGTTTTTTTGACAGAAAAAATGTACGTCGATATTTTATAATAAATTGAAAGTATAAAATATATAAAAATTATAATTATCATATAATATAAAAACAAAACTCTAGAAACAATAAGTATAAAAATATCAGAAATTTCCTATAAAATATAGAATTAGAAATAATCTTTAAGAATAAATCATTTTAAAAATCTAATACAAACATATAGACACAAAGCATATAATAATTGTTGCTATTGTATATTGTACGTTTGATTTAATAAGCTACATGCTACAAAGACTATACATCATTACTTTATACGCAGTTTTTTTAGAATGATATTTGTGGATCGCAGAATGCCATGGTTACTTTACACACCTAACATACGAACCTTTCAGTCCTTCTTCACTACTTGACATAGCAATTGCTTGTAGTTTTAAATTGAAAATTGCTAGGTGTAATTAACAGGATAGATGCAAATTAAGATTTTTATTGATACGTACTTATTAAAAAGTGAATCAAAAAGTAAATTAAATAATAGTAAGTAAATTGAATAATTGTACGACAATTCCAGTAGAACATTGTAAGCTCAAGTGTATAGATAATGTAATTAATAATCTTGTCATTTGTGAGTTAAACTATTCTCTATAATACTTCGATAATTCAACTCATCGTTCCAAAAGCAAACAAAAAATACTAAAATGTGGAAAAGATGGCAGCTATTTCACGCCACAGACTTTCAGTCTTTGTTGTATCCCTGCTTTACCGTCTGCCGAATTCTTGGAACATTTCCGTACAAGATCAATGGTTCAATCATTAAGACTTCTAAATTGGGCTACATTCTGTCGACCTTCCTCATCTGCGTCTTCTGCATTAGCGAACTGCTAATTCTTCATAAAATTATTATCAGTAAAACAATCAACTTTGGAGAGATAACTGATAGTCTTGAAAATATGTGTTTTTTTTTATTTGGTGGTTTTACAGCAATCATTACGTATATCTTAAGCGGTTCAAGAATGCGCGTATTACAAGCCATGATCTCTTTGAGACTACCTCCAAAATCGTATCAAGAACTATCCAAATGGATTCACGCCAAAGATGTATTTATTACTTTCTTCGTAATCATAGAGGAATGGGCATTTTATTTAAAATATCAATATCCCGTCATTATGTCCATGGTATCAATGTACATTGCCTTACTTAGATTTCATATGGATATGCAATACGTAAATTGTGTTTGCGTATTAAAAATTTGTTTTAAAAGAATTAACGACAATTTGGTACACATACAAAAGATCGTAGCAAAGAGTGAACAATACGCCCCCAAATTAATTAACCATACGCAGAAAAATCAATTCTTATTATTAGAACTTAAGATCTTAAGAAGACAGCATTTAATAATCAGCGATGCAGTACAAATGCTAAACGCAATCTTCAGTCTGCAGCTTATTGCAACTACAACCTTGACTTTCACTGGAATCATCTTTCAAATGTATTCTCATGTAATACGATGGCAAAATGGACTCTCCATTATTCTGGACGTGTTATTTTTAATTGATGTAACATATGAACTTTCAAAGTTAATATTAATAGTATGGGTCTGTGAATCCAGAAAGAATCAAGCATTTGAGATCGGTACCACCGTTCATGATGTACTTAACCATACCAGCGATAAACGAATAAAAAAAGAGGTAGAAGAAAAATGTAATCTAACTTGTATATTTTTTGCAATTTTATGTATACTAAATTTATTTGCTTTATTAATTACATATTCAAGTTCTTTATTTTGCGATCTAACATTGCAGTTGCAGCTATTTTCCCTACAAATATTGCATCGCAAAAAAACATTTTCCACAAAAGGTTTTTCTATAGATGCGACGCTTCTTACTACTGTAAGTAATAGATTTACTTTAATAAAATATCTATTGTTTACTGTTTTATTTATTTTTAGATGACTGGTAGCGTTACAACATACATATTAATCTTTGCTCAATTTATGGCTATATCACATACTTGTGATGAAAAGACTGCAGGCAATATTACAAAAATAACCTAACTAGGAAGATGTGTAATAAAAAAGAAGAAATATAATTTAAAATATTAGAAGCTTTCTGTTCCATCGTAATTAAAATATAATAAAATTAGGTTCGCGAAAGCGTCAGTGAATTCTACGAAAGTTATCATATGCATATGTCGCAAGATAACATTTATATGAGTGCTGAAACGATCAAACGTGCTGATAAAGTCGCGCTAGAATGCTTTTTGCCACGATTCACGCCATCTATTAGAAGACAAAAACGTTGCAATAATATAAAAGTGTTGAAATTGGCGTCTTTATCCACAAAAAGTTATAAAAAGGGAGCACTTTCGACGCACATGTAACAAAAAATAAATATTCATGCCAACTTGTCTTTAAACAAACTAAAAATGTAATGACAGTTTCATATTAAAAATTACATAATAATGTATATTAAAATATAACATTAAATTTTGAAGTAATTTTTGAACATTGAGTATAGAGTAAAAATATGTATATGCATTACGGACTCAGTCATTATATTAACTGATTTTAAGCAATATTAATACATAAATAATTGCGTAAATAATAATTTCTGTATTATGTGTGCATATAATGTTGCTGTATTTCTACTATGTCATAACAATAAAATATTACTTTATGCCTTGCACTTTCAGAATGACAAATGTATAATGCAGATGATCAATGAACGTTATGGTTACTTGGCTATTAACATACGATTTTTAAGTTACCTCATTACTCGATATTGCAATTATAGTTTTAATTTTATACTGATTAAATGTAAAACAGTATAAGATTTACTTATTTATCTTGAAAAAAGCGATGTTAAGTAAATATTAAAAAATTACATTCAAAAAGAAGTTTTATAATCATACTTTCATTAATGTTCATGTGCATTAATAACAAATTAAGAATTTTTAGATTGTTTATAATATAAAATGTTCTCTCTCGATAATTGCTCTATAAAGGCATTCCATTATTTATATTTAACTCGAAGTACCAACATTAAGATATAAAGAGAAAGAAAAGAAGAAAGATAGCTCAGACCACTTTTCAATCTTTATTTTACCGCGTAATGTTACTAGCATATAATGTCTACGTTTTTAGAATAAAACTAATTAAGTAAATCAAATAATCTGCTCAACAATCTCTATAAGAAATAAATAAGTATAAGAAATAAATAAAGTTTTGACCAAGATCATCATTTTCATGTACTCCTTTTATTACAATTAGTATTTCTTAAAAAATATATAATTTTAATCTATATATTTACATATACGTATCAAGAACTACTAAAAACTAATAAAGTTTTATTTACTATAAATCACATTATTGAATCTATTATCGGATCATTACAAACTAAAATTAAAAAATAAATATGATCGATAGTATATTCTTAATTCAAAATATATATAAATAGTTTTAAAAATTATAACAATAAATATCAAAATAGTCACAGATGTCAAAATTATAATAAAAACAGCAAATATGTGACTTTTTATTTTATGCAATCGATACTTCCTAATGCTTCCTTATACATATCTTCCATTACTTTCAACTTAATGTACTAAATAATAAACCGTATGTCAACAATTACTTCATTACTCTAAATGTCATTTTATCCTAGAAAATAATAAACGATAATTAAAAGATATAATTTAAATTACTTTGCAGTTCTCACAAAAGGCCTCTCAGTCATATCTTGCTATTCATCGCAGCAACTATCTGCTATTTTAAAATAAACTGCTAGCAGCTTTAAATTTAATTCGTAGTACATATACAGATTACGATAAGTGTATGTGAAGTATTCATATATTTATAAAAAATTCAAAGTAAAAACTACACATTTAAAAAGAAAATGTTTGCAATAAATCGTAAAGCCAAAGTGCATCAATAATGATAAAATACATAATAAATTTAAAAGGCAAGTTATCTATATAATATCTACATTTTTTTGTTCTCTCACTATTTTCATTAATTATATTTGTCGCAGAAATTCAAAGGTCATGTTCAGAACTAGAAAAGGGAGAAGATGGCGGCTATTCAACGCAACAGATTTTCAATCCTTAATGTATCCTAACTTTATCTTAAGCAAGATTCTTGGAATATTTCCGTATAAGATTAAGATTTCAATTTTCGAGGCTTCTAAACCGCATTATATTCTATGGACTATCGTTTTTTGCGCGGTCTGTGTCCATCAGCTAACATTATTATATAAACTCAATTTTTCTGGAAGAATCAAAATTGACGTACCCAAGACTATTACGTTGAATTTCTCTTTTATATACGGATTGTTCATAACAGTGGCCACATATATTTCGAGTGGATCAAGAATGCGCCTACTCCAAACCATATCAGATATTTCTTCAAAACTGCCCCAGCAGTATTATCAAAAAATATCTAAATTAATACATGCTAAGGACATCTTCGGTTTCTTCTTTGTACTTTGCATGGGAATAACGTATATGAAAAATTCTGATATGATTTTCGGTATTCCACTCGAGATGTTGAGAGGATACACAACTTTTCTTGCGTTTCAAATGGATATGCTGTATGTAAATTGCGTTTGTGTTTTAAAAGCCTGTTTCAAAGAAATCAATAACAATCTGAAGAATTTACTTGTAATGAATAATATCCCCAGCCTCTATCATCAGCAGAGATATCCATTCTTGCTAAAGAAACTCAAGAGTTTGAAGAAACAATATCTAGTAATTAGCGATACAGTGCAGATGCTAAATGTAATTTTCAGTCCGCAACTTCTCGCTATCATAATCTTATCCTTAAAGAAGATCATCTTCCACGTGTATTTCTATGTAGTACAATGGCAAGGCAGACTAACGTTCAATCTGGATAATATTTATAATACATATTTCATAATGATAATACTGTATAACTTTATCAGAATAACATTGATAGTGTGGGTTTGTGAAACTGGAAAAAATCAAGCAATAAAAATACGCACTACCATTCATGATGTGCTTAACAGCACTAACGATGTGCAAATCAAAAATGAGGTAATGAAGAAAAATATAACTGTTTTGTTCCAAATGTCCCATACATGCTGTGTGACTTTTACATGTTAAATCTAATCAATTTATACTTAAGTTTTTCATCTTTGCGTATTTATTATTTTTTAATAATAAAAATATTTTTTGTTGTTATAGTTGCATCTATTTTCCTTACAAATATTTCATTGTAAAAATATATTCTCTGCAAAAGGTTTCGCTGTAGATGCGACACTGATTACTACGGTAAGCAATCAAAAATGTGCCTCAAATAATGTATTATTTACATATTTCATTTTTTGATTTTAGATGGCGAGTATCGTTATCACATATCTATTAATTTTAATACAATTTTTAATTATATCACACTCTTGTGACGAAAAAAATACAATTCATTATACACAATTTAATTAAAAAAGGAGATACATACAATTTTATTTTGTTAAATGTGTCATATTAGACATAATAAATAAATAAAAATGTGTTTAAATTAAATATACACAATCTATCTATTCAATTCTTTATATGTTAAAATTAAAATATAAGTAAAATAGCAAATATTAAAATAACAAAATTTCTTAATTTATATATTTCTGATGTACAAAGATGTATACAATTAATATTTCAATAAATGTGGTTTGTTACGTATATATCATTCTGTAACTATGTGACAATAATTTAATAACATAATTATGAATATAAATTCAATTAAATTATTATCTTATCAATATCATATTGAAACAAAAGTTAATAATAAAATCAGTCTTTGATCGCTAAAGTCTCGACAATCTAAGTTGCAAAAAGTTTGTAACTAAGTTACATATGTAGCTTTTAAATAGTTTATTAGTATAATAAATAATAGTACTGTTTTTTTGCATCATAACTACGTTTATGACAGTCTTAGACATTTCCTTTTTATTGCCAATTTTTCTCAAAACAAGTGCAATGTACACACACACACACACACACGCACGCACACACGCACGTACGCACGCACGCACGCACGCACAATAAAATATGACAATACTTCAGTATAAAATATTTTATGAGCAAGTAGAACTTAATTTATTAGAAATTTATATATTTTAGTTTGTCATTGTTAGTAGTTCAAATAATTTATTACAAATATACATATATAAATTGATTATATTTTCACAAAAAAACCACATACACACAATATCGTTACTTCATTATTATAATGAACAAGTTTATGCTTTCCGTCACATTTTTTTATTTCTATTGTCTCTAAAGTACATTTAGTTTATTGTCTCTACAAAAACAAGCGTTTTGGGATAATATCATGTTGAAATAATGTATCATACTAATTTCTTAAAGTACAAAAAAATTCAATTTAATTATAATTTAGATAATTTGATAATTAGTTCTAATCGAAATAATAGCATTGTTTTTGCATGACAATTCGATTTATTAATATTAGTTTATTAGGTACTTCTTTTATTGCAATATAGTGCATTTAAAAAGATGCAGATAATTTAATATTTTAGAGTGCAATATACTTATATGTACAAGTAATCTAATTTATTTAAATTTTATACAATTTGTAATTATTACAATTACAAATTAAGATTTTAAAAAATATAGCTTGTACAGTAATATATTTTTAATCAAAGATTTATAAAGTTTCACACTAAAAATTATAATAATAAATATTAAAAATCAAGATAAATACACGTCGATATTATGATCAAAAGAATGTTTTAATTTTTATTTTATGCAATCACTTTATATACATATATATTATTTTTAATTTAAATGTGCTGAATGATGGGCCATGTATCAGCAATGACTTTATTATTTTATATATTCTTATGTCCAACAAGATAACAAATAAAAGATGTCATTATTGTATTGCTAACAAATGGCCTCTTAATCATGACTTGCTATTCGATGCAATAACTATTATTTTCTAAATTAGTTCGCCAGAAGTATGCAGACAGACTACGACCAGTGCAAGTCGATTTACATACTTATAGTGATTCGAAATTAAAGACTACATATTTGGAAAAGGAAGATTTGTAATAAAATTTGTATTAACATCAAAGTGCATCGATAATAATGAAGTACTGAATAAATTTTTTGCAACAGATGTAATTAAGTAGTGTAGCAAAAACCCATTATAATTGGCAAAATTGTTAAAAATTTTTTTTGTTAATCTTGAATTTTGAGTTTTATAATCAGCCGATTCGATTCATATTTTGCCTTCATAAAACTAAGTCTTTGGATACCTAATAGCAAAAATAAAGTTTAAAAAAGTTAAGTCGTTTAAAGAAATTTTGTAGATAAATGAATAGACAAATGGACGGCCAGCTCAATACTATAAAATTGTAAAATAGCTACGCTGCACTACTTAATAAATATAACTAAGTAGTAACTAAATATATTAAATTGCTATTTTCTTATTTCAATATATTAATTACATTTAATTTGTCGCAGAAATTTAAAAGTTAACTCAAAAACCAAAGAAAGAGTGAAAAAATGGAGGTTGTTTCATGCTACAGATTTTGAATCCTTGATGTATCCTAATTTTATCACAAGCAAGATTATTGGAATATTTCCATACAAGATTAAGACTTTGTCTTTCGAAACTTCTAAACCGCTTTTTATATTGTGGACTATTATTTTGTTCGTGTTCTGTGTTTATGGGCTGACGTTATTGTATGAATACAATCTTCCTGAATTTAAGCTGGAGGAAACCAAGATTATTTCGTATACTTTCAGTTTAATATATGGAATATTCGTAATAGTCATCTCGTATATCTTGAATGGTCCACGAATGTATTTACTCCAGACTATATTAAATATTTCTTCGAAATTATCTCAACAGTCATATCGGAAACTATCTAAATTAATACATGCAAAGGACATCTTTGGTTTTTCCTTTGTATTAGGGATAGGGTTAATATATACCATACATCAAAATATTTATCATAATATTTACAAAATTCCATATGAACCGTTCAGAACGTATATCACTATATTAGCGTTTCAGATGGATATGCTATATATAAATTGTGTTTGCGTGTTAAAAGCTTGTTTTAAAGAAATCAATGACAATCTGGAAAATCTGCGAGATCTCATGATGAATAATATCCCCAAATGGATCTGTCACAAGCAGAGATATCCATTATTGCTGATAAAACTCAAGGCTCTAAAGAAAGAACATCTAATGATCAGTAACGCAATACAGATGTTAAATGTAATTTTCAGTCCGCAACTTCTCGGTACCGTAATGTCATACTTCATGTTTATCATATTCGATGTATATTTCCAATTAATACAATGGCAAGATGGAATATCCTTCAATTTAAATAAAATTTATAATGGGTATTTTATATCATTTATGTTGTATTACTTCACAAATATGATATTGATAGTGTGGACTTGTGAAACTTGCAAAAATCAAACAACAAAAATCTGTACTACCGTTCATGATATGCTTAATAACGCCAACAATATGCAAATCAACAATGAGGTAATAAATAAAAATGTAATTAAAAAAAATTTTTATGAAAATTTTTTTATAAAATTACGCCCATTATGCGACTTTATATGTACACACATACAAACGCGCGCGCACATATACATACATATATAATTTAATCAATTTAAGTTTATTAGTATTTATTATTTTTTAATAATAATAATTTCAAAAATTTAATATTCTCTTATTACTTTTCAATAATATACTAAATATTTGTCTACATATAATAATAATAAATTTTTCATTATAGCTGCATCTATTTTCCTTGCAAATATTTCATTGCAGAAGTATATTCTCCGTAAAAGGTCTCACTGTGGATGCAACATTGCTCACTGTGGTGAGTGATCAAATATGTATCTTAATTAATAACGTTTATATTATTTACATAAACTGCTTTTTAGATGGCAAATAGCATTATCACATATCTATTAATTTTAATACAATTCTTGATTGTATCGCATTCTTGTGATGAAAAAGAAGTACAAAAGACGAGTACAAATTATACACAAGCGATTTAATTATAGAAGACATATAACCAAAGAAATGCGTTTAGAAATATTGCTATAATTGTATGTAAATCAATTTTTTAATTTTCTATTAACTCTTATAAGTTTAATACTACTTTTTTGGCATTGTAAATAGAATCGTTCAACTTTTCTATTTTTATGGAAACATACAAATACACATATATTACGCACATACAAAGGTAAAAAATCTTATAGCACATATATGTTAATAATCACAATGGTATGTAAATAAAAATGTAAAATTTTATTTTATTAAACATATCATATTAAACATAATAAATAAATAATTAATTAATGTGTATAAATAAAATGTATTATACAATCTTAGTTGTTTGATTGTTCTTACATCGCAGGCAAAATGTAAAATTACAAATTTTAATAAAGTAATAAAATTTTTTAATTTATATACTTTTGATAACAAATATGTATATAATTAATATTTTACATGTTATTTATGACAGTACGTCGTTTTGTAACTGCATAATAATAATTTAAGCATATACAATTATAAATGTAAATTTAATTAAATTTTTATTTTATTCATATCATATCAAAGTAAAAATTTGTTAATGAATTTTGTTATTGGTAGCTAAAGTACAATCTAATGACGTTTTCAATTAAAGCTGGATTAACCCGTCTCAGGTTCTTTTTCTCTAAAACTGGCCAATCAGTTATTCCATTCTTCATACGAATGGCTGTAATTGGTCTTATGACGTCATTAATCGCTCCCGGAGCGATTAACCTAACCCGGTCAAAAACGCTATAAGTTGCAAGAATAATTTGTAAATAATGATATATGGTAAGTTTTAAACACTTTTATCAATATTTTAATTAGTAACTCTCGGACTTCTATTACTTAATTCTAATGTAAATAATAAATAGTAGCGTTGTGTTTGCATCATAACTTAGTTTATGTGACACTTTCCTGAATATTTTTCCTATTTTAATTTTTTTTAGACATGTATCACATAATGGCAATACTTTTGTATAAGATATTACATATAAGTTAAATTTAATTTATTATTTTATGTATTACAATGTATCACCGCTAAGTAGTTAAAATAGTTTGTTTATAAATAAAAATAACGTGTTAATTATTCACGTTTTATTTATAATTTGATAAATTGATATTTTTTAATAATATCATTAACTCATTATTATAATGAATAGACTTTTTGTCATATTTTTATTTTTATTGTGTGTAAAATACATTTAGTTTAATATCGCTAAAAGAATGAGTATCTTGAGATAATTTTTTGTTCAAATGAATAAATTATTTAGATTCAAGGAGAAATTTCAATTCAGTTCTAATTTAGATAATTAGTTAGATTAATTCTAATTGAAATAGTAACATAATTCATTTTATTAATTTATATATACTCCAATTCTGATATTAGTACCTTTACATGGAAATTACATCTTTACAAAAAATACAGTGTAATTTAGCAATATTTTAGACTGCAATATATTTATGTAAAAATAAAGTCTAAATTACTTCAAATTTTATATAATTTATAATTAGAAATTAAAAAATAGGAAAATATAAATAATAATATATTTTTGACCAATTATATATAAGTTTTATATTAAAACTTACAATAATAAATATTAAAAAACAAAATTGTTATATGTCAATACTGATAAAAAGAGTGGATACTTTAATTTTTATAATGCAATTATTTTCTGGTTTGTAAAAATATTATTTTTAGTTTAAATGTGCTGAATAAGTGTTGAATGAGCCGTATGTCAACACAATTACTTCAATACTTTACATATTCTGATATTCTATAGAAAAATAACAAATGAAAGATATCATTATTTCGTTATTGGAATAAAAAGGGGTTCTTCATCATGCCTTGTTTGACGCAACAATTATCTATTGTTTTTTTCAATTCGTCAGAAGTATATAAACGACTAGTGTATATCGAGTTACATACTTGTAGTAGAAGGTTCGAAATCAAGAAATTACATTTATTAAAAGGAATACTTTTAATAAAACTTATATTAATATCAAAGTGCATCTATAATGATGAAGTACTTAATAAACTCTTTGCAAAGAATGCAAGTAAGTAGTGCAGCGAATAATCGTAAGTGGGAAAACTTCGTAAAAAAAATAGTTAAGCTTGAATTTTGATTTTAAGAGTCAATTGAATTTACTTATGTTTTGCCTCAGTGGAACTAAGATTTTTAAATATTTACTAAGAAAAACAAAGTTTGAAAAAATTAAGTCTTTTCTAAGAAATATTATTTAAGAAATCTTGCAGACGGACGAAAAGCCAAACAGATCGACAATATAAAATAATAAAGTAGTTTGCTATGCTGCACTACTTAATATATTTAAATATTAACTTTATTAAATATATCATACACTTTCTACTGCACTTACATTAAGATTATAATTTAATAAAAAACAAATATTATACACATAATAAGATAATAGAATTTCTTAATTTATAGATACATATTTCCGTTACAAAAATGTAATTAATATTCAAAAGCCGTTTATGATAACATAGGTATTATATACTGTTCTGTAACTATGTAATTTTTTATTATAATAATTGTTTGTATTGTTCGTATCAAACAATTATAAACAACAATTTAAATAACAAAAAATATTTTTTAACTACTAAAATAGATGTAAATTCTAATAAATATTTTACGCTATTTTTATATCACTAGCAATTCTAATGTACCGAATATTGGCTCGTACGCTAACAATTACTTTATTAGTTTATATACGCGTACGCCTCAACCATAATACATGCTGATTGAAGAAAGCCATTTCACTTCATAGATAACAAATTATTTCTGAGTCGTGTTTCGCAACTCAATGCAACAACTGTTTCGCAATGCCCTTAAAAATTTGCCAGTTGTAAATATATCACAGTGCATGTCAATTTACATATTTGTGATGAGAAGACGAAATTAAAGAGATTATTACAAAAAAACGATAATTTGTTTACGATAACATGTGTATTAATGTTAAGTGCATCAATAATGATAAAATGATTAACAAACATTAGAACTATACATATACATCCATTAATAACAAGTAAAGTTGTTGTTTTCCAATAAAATTCTATTATCATGTTTACTTATTGTAGAAACTGCAAGCAGTCAAGTGATAAAAAACGGCTATTCCACGCCACGGACTTTCAATCACTGATGTATGTCAACTTTACTATCTGCGAAATTCTCGGAGTATTTCCATACAAGATCAAGGGTTCAACTTTCGATACTTCAAAATTACAATACGTTCTATTCACTATCGTTACCTGTGCTGCCTGTTTTTATGAACTGATGATGTTCTATATACTCAACCTCTCCGGAAGAGTCAAGCTTGAAGTGCCTAGAATTATTTCATACAACTTTCACTTTGTACTTGGAGCATTTGCAATGATTGTTTTGTATGTTTCAAGCGGTCCAAGAATGCGTTTACTCCAGAATATGCAAGAAATTTCTTCAAAATTACCCCCAAAGTCATATCAAAAGCTTTCTAAATTAATCCATGCAAAAGACATCGTCACAATGTTTTTTTTGTTGTGGCCACTAATGGTGGTGATAGTTTACAAAAGAGAGATGGTCATTGATACTTCACTCGAGCCGCTAAGATTATATATCGCCATAATAGTATTTCAAATGGATATGCTGTATATAAATTGTGTTTGTGTCTTAAAGGCCTGTTTCAAAGATATCAAAAATAATCTGGAAGATCTGCAAAAGTTCATGGTGAACGATATCTCTAGTGTCTATCATGAACAAAGAAATCCACTGACAGAACTCAAGGCTCTGAAGAAACAACATTTGATGGTCAGCAATGTAGTACAAATGCTGAACATAAACTTTAGCTTGCAGCTTCTCGCTACCATGTGCATAACCTTCAAACAGATCACTTTCTTCTTATATTTCCATGTAGTGCAATGGCAAAATGGAATATCCTTTACTTTTGACACGCAGGTTAATAGTGATTATTTTGTATCGCAGGTAATGTTTTATATTACAAGAATGTCACTAATAGTATGGGCCTGTGAAACTGGCAAAAATCAAGCCACAGAAATCAGTACCACTGTTCATGATGTGCTTAACATCACTAACAATGAGCAAACAAAATATGAGGTAAGTAAAAAAATGTCAATCCGTAAATCTTTAAAAACATTTAGCTGCAATCTTTATATTAAATTTAGTAAATTTATAAATTAATATTTTTACAAAAAAATAATTTTTCCTTTTATCTGTCGTTGTAGTTGCAACTATTTTCTCTGCAAATACTTCACTGCAATAATATCTTTTCTACGAAAAGCCTTATTGTGGACGCAACACTTCTTACTGCGGTAAGTAAATAATAATTCATTTTATTTAATTAAACATACTGTATAATTTATAACTTTAATTTTAGATGATAAATACTATCATTACGTATCTATTAATCTTAATACAATTCTTGGGTATTTCGCATTCTTGCGATGAAAAGACTGCAATCAATGTTACAAAAGAAATTTAATTAAAAAATAATATGTAATTAAACAAATAAATATACGTGTGTAAATATTGAAAACTTTAGTTAACATATTAAACAGTTTCTAATTAAAATTCATTTATTTGATTTTTCTACTTCTGCAGAGATATACATCTAAACATACATGACAAATTTATCACAAATACAACTTTACGTTAAATAATTAAATGCATCGTTAAAAATTTGATAAATAAATTGGTAAAAAGTATCACTTTTCAAATTAATTTCCTTCAACTATGCAACGATTAAAAAAAATTTCCCATTTTTTAAACACTATATTTGACGTCCGCCATTTTGTAAAACGTTTGTTGTAACTCAATTTTAGTTCTATTGGTTTTAAGAGAAAGGTTTAAGCTTTAATTTCAGCTTTGGTTAATCTCAATCCAATAACTTTTTGCGGAGTTATTGCTGTTGAAAGATATTAAAAAATTTGAAAAAAATTAAGTGGCTTGTTTTTTATGCCGGTGTATATACAAAAGTATATGAAAACCTTGTATCACATATACATTAGCAATCAACGAAATTTTAAGATTTTATTTTATTATATTATTAAGTATCATGTAATAAATAAATAAGAAATGTGTTTAAATTAAATATATCATACAATCTGTCTTTCTATTGTACTTACGTTAAAAGTATAACATAATAAAATAATAAATATATAATAATAAAATTTCTTAATTTATATATTTCCGTTGTATGTGTAATTGTATTTCAAATGTCGTTTATAATAACATGTACATACGTAACTGTATGATAATAATTTAATAATACAATAAATATAAATTCAGTTAAACTTTTATTTCATCAATACTATTATTACATTATCTCGAAGTAAAAATTTAATAATAAATTCAGATTTTAGTAGTGTTTGATTGTTAAAGTACCTTGACAAATATTTAAATTTAAATTATAAAAATAAATTGCAACTTGTGTTAATAAACACATTAGTGTTAATTTAATAACTCTACGACTTTTATTGTTACTTAATTATAAGGTAACTATGTCATAATATAATTTATATAACTTTTTCAGTCATATCTTTCTTATTGCGACATTAAATTATTTTTTATCACATTAGATTAACTTAACTAGACACTTAACAAATAAATTTTAAATATACTTAAATTAAGTATAGTATCCATTGTACCTATTTAATTGTCTTCACTTCAAGGTTACAATGCAATAAAATAGTAAATATGTAGTAAGATAATAATAATTTTTTAATTTAGAGATAAATATTTTTGTTACAAAAATAAAATTAGTATGAATTTAATAATTGTTTATATTATTTGTATTAGATTACAAACAAAAATAAAAAAAAATTTAAAGCTATTAATATATAAAAATTCTAATAGATGCTTTTCATGCTTTCTATTTTTATATTACTGGCAGTTCTAATATAGCAAATGATGACTCCTACACTGACAATTACTTTATTAGTCTATATGCGCCATAACGATAATACGTGCTGATCGAAGAAAGCCATTTCACTTCATAGATAACAAATTATTTCTGAGTCGCGTTCCGCAACTCAATGCAACAACTATGTTTTGCAATGCCCGTAAAAATTTACCAGTTGTAAATATATCGCAGTGCATGTCAATTTACATATTTGTGATGAGAAGACGAAATTAAAGAGATTATTACAAAAAAAACGATAATTTGTTTACGATAACATGTGTATTAATGTTAAGTGCATCAATAATGATAAAATGATTAATAAACATTAGAACTATACATATACATGTATTAATAACAAGTAAAGTTGTTGTTTTCCAATAAAATTCTGTTATCATGTTTACTTATTGTAGAAACTCCAAGCAGTCAAGTAATAAAAAAAAAAGGCTATTCCACGCCACGGACTTTCAATCATTGATGTACGTCAACTTTACTATCTGCAAAATTCTCGGAGTATTTCCATACAAGATCAAGGGTTCAACTTTCGAGACTTCAAAATTACGATACGTTCTATTCACTGTCGTTACCTGTGCTGCCTGTTTTTATGAACTGATGATGTTCTATATACTCAACTTCTCCGGAAGAGTCAAGCTTGAAGTGCCTAGAATTATTTCATACAACTTTCACTTTGTACTTGGAGCATTTGCAATGATTGTTTTGTATGTTTCAAGCGGTCCAAGAATGCGTTTGCTCCAGAATATACAAGAAATTTCTTCAAGATTGCCCCCAAAGTCATATCAAAAGCTCTCTAAATTAATCCATGCAAAAGACATCGTCACAATCTTTTTTTTGTTGTGGCTAATAATAATGGTAGTTTACAAAAGTGAGATGGTCATTGATACTTCACTCGAGCCGCTAAGATTCTATATCGCCACAATAGTATTTCAAATGGATATGCTTTATATAAATTGTGTTTGTGTCTTAAAGGCCTGTTTCAAAGATATCAAAAATAAACTGGAGGATCTGCAAAAGTTCATGGTGAACGATATCTCTAGACGTGTCTATCATGAACAAAGAAATTCACTGTCAGAACTCAGGGCTCTGAAGAAACAACATCTGATGGTCAACAATGTAGTACAAATGCTAAACATAAACTTTAGTTTGCAGCTTCTCGTTACCATATGCATAACCTTTAAACAGATCACTTTCTTCTTGTATTTCCATGTAGTGCAATGGCAAAATGGAATATCCATTACTTTTGACACGCAGATTAATAGTGATTATTTTGTATCGCAATTAACATTTTATGTTACAAGAATATCACTAATAGTATGGGCTTGTGAAACTGGCAAAAATCAAGCCACAGAAATCAGTACCACTGTTCATGATGTGCTTAACATCACTAAGAATGAGCAAACAAAATATGAGGTAAGTAAAAAAATGTCAATCTGTAAATCTTTAAAAACATTTAGCTGCAATCTTTATATTAAATTTTGTAAATTTATAAATATTTTTACAAAAAAATAATTTTTTTCTTTTTTGTCGTTGTAGTTGCAACTATTTTCTCTGCAAATACTGCACTGCAATAATATCTTTTCCACGAAAAGCCTTATTGTGGACGCGACACTTCTTACTGCGGTAAGTAAATGATAATTCATTTTACTTAATTAAACATACTGTATAATTTATAACTTTAATTTTAGATGATACATACTATAATTACGTACCTATTAATCTTAATACAATTCTTGGGTATTTCGCATTCTTGCGATGAAAAGATTGCAATCAATGTTACAAAAGAAATTTAATTAAAAAATAGTATGTAATTAAACAAAAAAATATACGTTTGTAAATATTGAAAACTTTAGTTAACATATTAAACAATTTCTAATTAAAATTCACTTATTTGATTTTTCTACTTCTGCAGAGATATACATCTGAATATACATGACAAATTTAGATAAAAACACATTACGTACATTTTAATAATTAATATCACAAATACAACTTTACATTAAATGATTAAATGCATCAATAAATAAATTGATAAAAAGTATCACTTTTTAAATTAATTCCCTTCAGCTATGCAACGATTAAAAAAAAACTTCCCATTTTTCAAACACTATATTTGACGTCCGCCATTTTGTAAAACGTTTGTTATAACTCAATTTTAGTTTTATTGATTTTTAAGAGAAAAGTTTAAGCTTTAATTTCAGTTTTTGTTAATCTTAATCCAATAACTTTTTGCGGTGTTATTACTGTTGAAAGATATTCGAGAATTTGAGAAAAATTAAGTGGCTCGTTTTTTTTGCCGATGTATATACAAAAGTATATGAAAACCCTGTATCAAATATCTATTAGCAATCAATGAAATTTAAAGATTTTATTATCTTATTAAGTATCATGTAATAAATACATAGAAATATGTTTAAATCAAATATATCATACAATCTATCTTTCTATTGTACTTACGTTAAAATTATAACATAAGAAAATAATAAATATATAATAATAAAAATTTCTTAATTTATATATTTTCGTTGTATGTGTAATTGTATTTCAAATGTCGTTTATGACAACGTGTACGTATGTAATAATTTAATAAAATGATAATAATTTATTAATACAATAAATATAAATTCAATTAAACTTTTATTTCATCAATACTATTATTTCATTATCTCAAAATAAAGATTTAATAATAAAATCAGATTTTAGTAAGTTTTGATTGTTAAAGTATCTTAACAAATATTTAAATTATAGAAATAAATAGCAACTAGTGTGATCAAACATATTAGTGTTAATAATAACTCTACGACTTTTATTCAATTATAATGTAATTATATTATAATCTAATTTATATAACTTTTTCAGCCATATCTTTCTTATTGCGACATTAAATTATTTTGTATCACATGAGACTTAACAAATAAATTAAAAATGTACTTAAATTAAGTATAGTATCCATTGTATCTATTTAATTGTCTTCACTTTAAGGTTACAATGCAATAAAATAGTAAATATTTAATAAGATAATAAGAATTTTTTAATTTAGAGATATATATTTCTGTTACAAAGTGAAATTAATATAAATTTAATAATTGTTTGTATTGTTTGTATTGAATAATTACAAACAAAAGTTTAAAAAAATTTTGAAGCTACTAATATGTAAAGATTCTAATAGATGCCTTTCATGCTTTTATATTAGTGGCAATTCTAATATACCGAATGATGACTCGTACACAATTACTTTATTAGTCTATATGCGCGTGCGCCATAACGATAATGCGCGTTGATCGAAGAAAGCCATTTCACTTCGTAGATAACAAATTATTTCTGAGTCGTGTTCCGTAACTCAGTGCAACAACTATGTTTTGCAACGTACTTAAAAATTCGCCAGGTGTAAACATATAATGCGCATTGCATGTTAATTTACATATTTGTAATGTAAAGACAAAATTAAAAACATTATTATAAAAAACAGTTTTAATGATAACACGTGAATTAATGTTAAAGTGCATCAATAATGACAAAGTGATTAATGAACATTAGTACCATATATACACATCTATTATTAACAAATAAAGTTGTTATCTTCCAATAAAATTCTGTTATCGTGTTTATCTATTGTAGAAACTCCAAACAATCAAGTGATGAAAAAAAGGCTATTCCACGCCACGGACTTTCAATCACTAATGTATGTCAACTTCACTATCTGCAAAATTCTCGGAGTATTTCCATACAAGATCAAGGGTTCAACTTTCGAAACTTCAAAATCACGATACGTTTTGTTCACTATCGTTATCTGCGCTATCTGCTTTTACGAAATGCTGATGTTCTATATACTCAATTTCTCCGGAGAAGTCAAGCTTGAAGTGCCCAGGATTATCACATATAACTTTCATTTTATACTTGGAGTATTTGTAGTCATTGTTTGGCATGTTTTAAGCGGTCCAAGAATGCGTTTGCTCCAGAATATACAAGAAATTTCTTCAAAATTGTCCCCAGAATCTTATCAAAAGCTCTCTAAACTAATCCATACAAAAGATATCATCACAATTTTCTTTATATTGTGGCTATTGGTGACGGTAATTCACAATAATGACATGGTCATTGATGCTTCACTCGAGCCACTAAGATTCTATATCGCCACAATAGTGTTTCAGATGGACATGCTGCACATGAATTGTGCTTGTGTCTTAAAGGCCTGTTTCGAAGATATCAATAATAATCTAGAGAATCTGCAGAAGTTTATGGTGAACGATATCTCTAGACGCGTCTACCATGAGCAAAGAAATCTACTGATGGAACTCAAAGCTCTGAAGAAACAACATCTGATGGTCAGCAATGTAGTACAAATGCTGAACATAAACTTTAGCTTGCAGGTTCTCGTTACCATATGCGTAGTCTTTAAACAGATCACTTTCTTCTTGTATTTCCATATAGTGCAATGGCAAGACGGGATATCCATTATTTTCGACAAGCAGATTAATGGAGAATTTTTTGTAACGCATTTATCGTTTTATCTTACAAGAATATCGTTAATAGTATGGGCTTGCGAAACTGGCAAAAATCAAGCCACAAGAATTAGTACCACTGTTCATGATGTGCTTAATGTCACTAATAATAAGCAAATAAAACACGAGGTAATTTTTAAAGTTATAATCCGTAGATCTTTAAAAATGCACAATTTAATTTTTATATTAAATCTAGCATATTTTTAAATAAATTTTCAAATGAAAAAAGTAACCTTTCTTTTATCTGTCTTGTAGTTGCAGCTATTTTCCTTGCAAATATTGCATCGCAAAAATACATTTTCTGCAAAAGCTCTTCCCATAGACGCGACACTTCTTACTACGGTAAGTAAATGATAATTTGTTTTACTTAATTAAATATATTGTATAATTATTTTACTTTTAGATGATAAATACTATCACTACGTACCTATTAATCTTAATACAATTCTTGGGTGTTTCGCATTCTTGTGATGGAAAGACTGCAATTAATGTTACAAAAATGAGTTAATTAAAAGAAAGTATCTAATCAAACAAGAAAATGTACGTTTGTAAATATTAAAAACTTTAGTTTTCACATATTAAACAGTTTCTAACTAAAATTCCGTCATCCGTTTTTTCTACTTTGTTAGGATTCTCTTCCCGAAATATTATTTTTTTAAATAAAAAATGACATTTGCATTTAAAATAATTTATATAAATGCAAATGCAAACAACACGATTGTTATTCAAGTTTCATTTATCAATAAAAGTTTAATTAAATTTTTGTTGAAAAAGGTAAGATGATAAATAAGTTTATTACAATAATGAGAGAAGGTGAAAGAAAATATAACATCCGATTTTTTAGTACTTTATATGATTTTACTAACAAAAAATCAACCGCCTTAAAATAATTTCTTATTCATATATTAAGTACATTTTAATTTTATATCAATCGAAGAAATACACTAAGCATTTCTAATTTAAATATTAATTAGCTTAATTTTAATTTAGAAGATAACACAGTTATTGCGTTATAATTCGACTCAACATTATTTCTTTTGTAATTTGCTGAATAATGTATCGTATGTCACAGCGATTATACTTCATTACATTATATGCTATACTCTCAGGAGTAATAAGTAATAAGTCGAAGAGCGTCATTTTTATTTCAGGAATAACAACTCATTCCTGTCTCATTATTTCATACAACAACTACTCCTAATTATAAGCTTAAACTCTTCAAATATAAACCACTAGTAAAGAATACGTATTAATTTATTGAACAAAAGGTAGTCTTAAAGCTCACATTTAAAAAAATTATTTAATTAATCATTTTTATTAATGTCAAACTGTATCGATAATTTAATAAGTAATTATTATACCATTGTTTATATAACAAATATCTATTTGAATTATAGTTTGCACGTGACATTACATTGATCATGTTTAATCCGTCGTGGAACTTTCAAAGACGAGTCAAGAGCAAAATGTGGGAAAGATGGCAACTGTTTCACGCTACGGACTTTCAATCTCTAATGTATCCTTGCTTCACCATTTGCCGTATTCTTGGAATATTCCCGTACAAGATAAGCACTTCAAGTTTCGAGGCATCAAGATCGCGTTACGTAGTACTGGCTATCATCAGCTGCATCACCTGCGTTTATCAACTAGCAAGATTTTATGAAATCAACATATTAGGAGAAAAAAGGGATAGTACAGCCGCAAAAATTCAAGACAACTGTTATACTATGCTTGGAAGTTTCGTGCTAATCGTCTCGTTTATTTTGAGTGGTCCACGAATGCGCTTACTAAAGACCATATTAGAAATTTCTACAAAATTACCTCCGAAATCGTATGATAAACTATCCAAGTTAATACACACCAAAGACATATTTGGTTTTCTCTGGTTAATCGGCCCAACGTTGCTATCATTTCTACATTTCTATCAAGATGTCAATCAAAATCTCAGTGTGTTTTTAACATTAGGAATAATGGATCATTACATTAGCTTACAATTATTTCCAATGGATATGTTATATATGAATTGTGTTTGTATACTAAAAGCTTGCTTTAAAAGAATTGATGACAATCTGATCCATCTACGAGAGATTTATCTCATAGTAAATGATAAGTCGCGATTTCCTAGATTGATCTATCATCAACAAAGAAACATATTGGAAGAACTTAAAACTTTTGAAAAACAATATCTGTTGGTTAGCAACGCAGTGCAAATGTTAAATATAATTTTTACACCACAGCTCCTCGCAACTTTTATTATAGTTTTCATCGAGATTACTTTCGAAATATATCTGCATACGGTGCAATGGCAAAACGGACTGTCCATTAATCTGATGGAGCAGATTCATAAACCATTCTTTGTGTCTTACATTATGTATCATAGTATAAAAATAATGTTAATAGTATGGGCTTGCGAAACCGGTAAAAATCAAGCTATAAAGATTACCACCACCGTTCATGATTTTCTTAATAGCGCTAATGACAAGTATCTAAAAAATGAGGTAATATTATAATAAAAAAATTTAATTCCCATATTATTAAAATAATTTCTTATGTATAAAATGTAACAGATTTACAGTTACAGTTCTAAAATCGATTTGTAATTTATTTTAACATATTATCTACTTTACGTTGTAGTTGCAGACGTTTTCTTTACAAATACTGCATCGCGATAACACATTTTCTGCGAAAGGTCTTACTGTGGATGCGACTCTCCTCACTGCGGTAAGCAATCAATTATTTAATATTAATATAAATTGAGATTTAAATATCTTAATATTAAACTATATTTATTTTTTACTTTTATTTAGATGGTGGGTACAATTACCACGTACCTCTTAATTTTAATTCAATTCTTAATAACGGCCCATACTTGCGACGCAAAAACTGGAACTTAACATTAAACAATCTAATTTGAAAAGATGATGTAAAATTTGAAAAGATGTAAGTATAAATTAAAGGAATATAATAATAAATTTTTGTATATAAGCATATATGTATATATAAAAAATAAGATAAATGAAGATTAACATGTTTGAAACCAAAGAACTACAAAAAGGATTATGTAAGTTAGCACGAAACTTAGTATGCAATAATTATAATCACTCTGCTATTATCACATTTTTAAAAGTTAAATAATTAATATAGCGATACAATCCGACAAAAAATAAAATTAATAAAAATGTGACTCATTGAAAAAAAAAACATTAATTTAATATGTATATAACAGTCAAAATAGGAAAAAATAATAATAAATTTAAACAAAAATACGAAAACTAAAAATGTAAATTGTCAAATCATATTTTTATCATCCAATCTTTTAATACCATATTTGTTCTTATTGTCAATGAAGAACAAAAGAGTCAACCACTTCATAATAAAATTCTCATTAATACATCACACTTGTTAATTTTATATCAATCAAAAAAATATCAAGTAATTCTAAATATTAGATTAATTCTAATTTAGAAAATAACGTTGTTCTTGCATTACAGCTCAATTCACATTATTTTTTCTATCATTTATTGTTTAATAATATTAAAAACTTTATTTTTCATAAATATAATTCATAAACAAATTTTATATTTTAACGAATAAATAAATATAATAAAGAAAAAATAATTGAAGAAATAACAGTCACTTGTAAAAGTTTACTTTGTAAAAAATAATTATCGGCGGCTTACTTAAGTAAAAAATATATTATTACATATTATCATTTAAATATTGTTACGGCTAATATTAAATATTATCATATAAAATAATATGTCAAGAAAACAAATTAAATATAAAATTTCAAAGTGGCATAACGTACATTCTTCTTTTATAACAATTGGACAATCATTATTGACAATGTTTTAAGTTCTGTGCTGATAACATTTATCCGCGCGTTTTATACATAGTTCACATAATTTATCCGTATGACCTACATGCTAGACGTGTCATATGTCATAGCGGTTACATTTCATTATCTGCACTGTATCAAGGGTAATAAGTCTAATAAGTCTAAGAAGAGCGCCATTTTTATTTCAGGAATAAATAATTCTTGAGCTGTCATTTCATATAATAACTACTCGTAGTTTTAAACTTAAACTCCTCAGATGTAAACCAACAATAAAGAATAAAAATTGGTTTCTTCTTCGTAAAAATAGTTTTAAAAATTATATTCAGCACACGAACATTTAAAACCATTGTATTAATGCCAAAATATCAATAATATATATAATGAATAATTATTACACTGTGTCTATAACTTAAAGTGTAGTTCGTAAGTGTCATTACGTTGATCATGTTCAATTCTTTGTGGAAATTTCAAAGCCGAGTCAAGAACAAAATGTGGAAAAGATGGCAGCTGTTACACGCTACAGACTTTCAATCTTTAAGGGGTTATATACACTTGGAAAGCCGAAAAAAACGTAATTTTTAGGAATTTTTTTTTTTTTAACTGTAAGACTTACAACAAAAACTTTTTGTACATTTAAAAGGATATATTTTTAAAAGTTTTACATATTTTTTTTATTAAAAAATATTAATAAATAAAAGAGATATTATTATTTTTCTCAACCTCCGTTTTAAAAATTGGTTTTGCGGTGACCACTGTAGTTCGGATTTGGATCATCTGAAATAAAAAAATCAAATATATTTATTTAATATATTAAATTATTTAGTCCTTGAACGAAGGATTTTTTAAAATATTGATTTGGAACAAAATGGCGGACCTTTAAAGTTAAAGTTCGATTTTCGATGAAAAAATCACTCATTCTTTCGCCAATAAAAAAAAAACTTCGCATCGGAAAAAAAAATCCTTCGTTCAAGGACTAGTTTTTTATATCTAAAATAAGCCTGTAAAATTTGAAACAAATCGATGCAGTAGTTTTCGAGTTATCTTGGTCACCGATTTTGAAAATACGGTTTTGAGAAAAACGCATTTAAAGTTTCAAGACAAGTATACACTTAAATAAAATATTAATTTTTTAACTTACACAAAGTCATCTATTCCAGGCCCATATAATAAGTTTTCGCCCGAAGTTGAAGCCTCCAAAATATCAAGTTGCTGCTGGCGACGAAGCATTCTTGCTTCTCGAGTACTCTGCAGCGCACGGTCGTCTGCTATTCTCATTCGATTTGCATCTTCTGTAATAACATATTGATGCGCATTTGGGCCACTGTGAACTCCCATGGCTTCAAACATTTGCAATAATGTTTTGGAACCTTCATTAAATATGCAGGCAGAGGTGTATGCCGCAAGTTCGATAGGTTTTAATCCACTAGGTATAATTTTTGGACTGATTTTCCATATTAGTTGATTATAACTTTCATTGTTATTTTGATTAAAACCGCCGACGCATCTTTCTAGTAATTCTTGTTTACTAAGATCCTTGTATATTGGTTCTATAGCATCCAAAACATCTTTAGGTAAAGCGTTGTAATCGTGTTTGAAAGAGGCAAGTTCACCCTTTGCGGAAGCGCACTGCCACGCGCACCACGAGTCAACTCCGGTCGGGCATTTGCTGTGTTGCGGATGTTCATCTGTTGAACTGTAGTGATAATATGTGGCCCATATCGCATCTCTCATTTTATTTGTTGAATCACAATTTCGTCGTATCGCTAAACCATAGTAAACTGTTAACTTATCGATCATTTTGCCAGTCAGTTTATTTTTTCCTCCGAGGTTTTTATTTTTCTTTTTACATTCACGTAATCGATGCCCCATTCTTTTTTGTACATGGCCTATACATTCCTTCTTTATAATGGAAGTATCATCACCGTAAGGACTAGATTTTATAATATCATTATAAGTCTTCGAGTCGCCATCACCAATATAATTAATGTATTTAACACCATACTTATTCTGTGAACGTTTAAACATTTCAACGATAGCGTCAACTTCCATCTTCCCAGATGATCCTTCGTGATTTGCTAAACAGTTGTTACTATGTGTTTCAAACCATTCTGCGTATTCATCTGTATCTTGTTTCTTGTTCCAATACTCGCAGGCTTTACAATATGAACTTTTTACGAGAATATCAAGTATTTTTCCACTATAATACCCGATAATCGATGAAACTCCATACAGTGATGTAAAACCACGTTTTTTCCAAGTCCCGTCACCTGATACAGTTAATTCGTTCGTTTCTTCTATGTTTCTTTCTTTACATGCTTCTTTTTTCTCTTCATTCACAGCATTTTTAAAAAGTTTATCGGAAACTTCTTTAACACAGTTGAGTATATTATTTATAGTAATGTCATAAGACGTTTGAAAAATAAAATGTGGCATGTCCATTAGTCCGCAAAACTTTTGACAACTTTTTAGACCAAGTCCTAGCACTCTCATAGTAAAAATAAAACGCCTGTTTATTTCATATGAGCGTCCAATATAAGGGCACGAAGGAATTGATTGAGGCGCACACGTTTCGCATATCACTATAATATTAAAACCAAGTCCACGCATATTTGCTGCTTGAAATTTAATATCACCATTACATACTTTGCATTTAACAAAATTTGAAATTGCAGCAAATACAGTGATAAAGTTCAAAATTCTATATTCTATAGAATTATCTTGTGGCACAATAATATCTTCTTGAATCTTTATTTTTTTCGCAAAGGTACTAAAACTACTTTCGTCGGTCTCAACAGTTTTTGGATTAAAATATTGTTTTCTTTTTTTTGTTCTCGATTTTCGAACATTTTCTGTCTTTCGTAACTCTCTGGAACCCTTAGATTTATCCATAGTGAATTCCAAAACGGAGATACGGTTTTAAGCACGATTTTATATATGAACGTTCGACCGTACAGCTCGATGCCAACCGTTATACTAAGGTTATAGCATAAGGACACGAAGAAGGGGAAATAACAATACAAAGAAACAGGTTTTTAGAAGAGATTCACACAAGTAAGAACAGTGTACATGTGCGCGTGTGAAAGGATCTCTATCCCGCGCTACGCTATACCTGCTAACGGTCGAACGGAGCATCCTTTGAACGCGTATAACTTCGTCAATTTTATTCAGATTAACTTGAAACTTTCAGGGAATATTTTCAAGATGTTATACTTAAAGAAAATGTAAAAACCCAAAAATCGATTTTTTGAAAGTTTCTAAGTGTATATAACCCCTTTATGTACCCTTGCTTCACCATCTGCTGTATTCTTGGAATATTTCCGTACAAGATCAACGCTGCGATCTTCGAAGCATCAAGATCGCGTTATGTAGTATTTACTGTCATTAGCTGTGTCACCTGTGTTTATCAAATAATAAGAATTTATGAAATTAACATGTTATCGAAAAACAGGAATAGTACAGCTGCAAAAATTCAGGACAACTGTTATTCTATACTCGGAAGTTTTATAGTAATCGTTTCATTTATTTTGAGTGGTCCACGAATGCGCTTATTACAAAAAATATTACAAGTCTCTACAAAATTGCCTCAAAAATCATTCGAAAAACTATCCAAGTTAATACACATCAAAGATATATTCGGTTTTCTTTTTTTAATGGTCCAAAATGTGGCGTTGTTAAAAAGTAGTTTCTATCAAAACGTTTCTAAAAATATCGGTATGTTTTTAATAACAGAAGTGATGGAACATTACATCAGCGTACAAATATTTCAAATGAATATGCTGTATGTGAATTGTGTTTGTATATTAAAAGCTTTTTTCAAAAGAATCGATGACAATTTGACAAATCTACAAGAGCTCATTATAAATGATAAGTCGCATGTTCCTAGACTAATCTATGGTCAACAAAGAAACCCATTGGCAGAACTTAAAACTTTTGAAAAACAGCATCTGCTAGTTAGCAACGTAGTGCAAATGTTAAACATAATTTTCAGTCCACAACTCCTTGCAACTTTTGCCATAGTTTTCATCGAAATTACTTTCGAATTATACATAAATATGGTGCAATGGCATAACGGGCTGTCTATCAATTTCACTAAGCAAATTCGTAATATACTTGGTATGTCGTATATAATGTATCATATTATAACGATAACGTTAATAGTGTGGGCCTGCGAAACTGGCAAAAATCAAGTCAAAAAGATTAATACAACTATTCATGATTTTCTTAATAGCACCAGCGACAAGCAACTAAAAAATGAGGTACAAATAAAAAAATTAATTTCTTTATATCATTAATATAATTTTTTATGCACAAAATATAACCAATTTACAGTTTTATTTTTCAAATTAATTTGCAAACTTATTTAAAATATTAATCTGACATTGTAGTTGCAAACATTTTCTTTGCAAATACTGCATCACAATAACACGTTTTCCGCAAAAGGTTTTATTGTGGATGCGACACTCCTCACAGGCGTAAGCAATCAATTATTTATGTTAATATAAATTAAGATTTAAATGTTTTAAAATTAAATTATAATATTAATTTAATTTTTATTTTTATAGATGATGAGTATTATTACCACATATCTCTTAATTTTAATTCAATTCTTAATTACGGTGCATTCTTGTGATGGACAGCCTGAAATCAACATTAAACAATCTGATTAAAAAAGATACTGTAAGTATTATTTAAAGTATCATAATAAAAAATGTATTTATAAAAATTAAAAACAAAATATTAAAAAATAATATAATTCAAGATTTACAAGATGGAATTAAGAGCATTCAAGATTGTAATGTATTAACACATCTATGAACATGTTGCCGGAGTACAATAGTGTCTAAAATAATGGTCAATCACAAAAAACAGTCAACTCTCACTGTCTTATAAAATCAAAGAATAAAATTATTAACAAAAATGTGAGTCTTGTTACTTTTTGAGTAACTGTAAGTGTAATTGTAACAAATTACTTTTAAAAATCAGTAACTAGTAACAGTAACTAGTGACTTTTTAAAAAAGAAAAATTGTAACTGAAACTAGTTACTTCTACAAAGTAATTTTCCCAACCTTGATAATTAATATAGATATAAGGTGTATTCGATATTTCCTGTACTGTTCAAATATGCTTCTCCTAATGATCTAGAAGTATAACATAATGAGTCATACTGATTAAAGAAATTATATTCTATTATTTAATACTTATACTGCAAAGGAATTTCACAAAGCTCCATGGTTACTTCATGGTAACAAATAGTTCGTAAGTCATATCTTATAATTCACAGCAGCAACTTGCAGTTTTAAACTTAAACTCATCGCGAAGTGTCTACATTAATTTCCCTATTTGTAGCAGCAAAATCAAGGTAAAAGCTACACTTAAAAAGGACGTTTTCCTAATCATGCTTACATTAAAACTAATGCTCTCTTATCGAGAATAGAAGATTCGTATAATTAATGATGAAATAACAATTTTCAAGCAGCTCGTCTATAAAACTTAGATGACCATGCTCAGTTTGTTACCGAAATTCCAACGAGAAATTAAGGACAGGAAAGAAAGAAAGAGATGGTGGTTATTCCATGCTACCGATTTTCAATCCTTGATGTATCCTTGTTTTATTTTTTGTCGCATTCTTGGAATATTCCCGTACAAGATCAACGCTTCATCCTTTGAGACTTCCAAATCGTCCTACCTTCTATCAACTATAGTTATGTGTATTTTCTGCTTTTGCGCAATAATAATAATAATGGACGTATCTGGATGGTTCAGTATTCAAAATTTACACGAAACTATTCAACTTAATTCCTTCTATATGTTTGGCAGTATCATAATGGTTGTCACGTTCGTTTTAAGCGGTCCACGAATGCGTTTGCTTCAGACCATACTAAAAGTCTCTTCAAGACTTCCTTCGCAGATTTATCGGAAGCAGTCTATGCTGATCCATGCCAAGGACATTTTTGGGTTTTTCTTCTTGCTCGTGCAAACATTCATCTTTTATAACAACATGCAACTCTCTGTCTTGGTCAAGGTGAATTCATTGTACATCAGTCTGCTAGTGTTTCAGATGGATATGCTGTACATAAATTGCGCCTGTATATTAAAAGCTTGTTTCAAGAGAATCAACGACAATCTGGCACATTTATTCATAAACGATAAATCTAATTTAATTAGATGGATCAACCATGAATACAGAAACTCACTTTTGCTGGTGGAGCTCAAAACTCTGAAGAAGCAACATTTGATGGTTAGCAATGCTGTGAAAATGCTAAATATAATTTTCAGTCCGCAGCTCCTCGCGACCATAGCCGTAATTTTCATCATGATTACTTTTGAAATATATTTCAATATGGTGCAATGGGAAAACGGATTGTTTATAAGTTGGACTAAGCAAATTTATCATATCATTAGAATACCTTATATTGCATATTATCTTATAAAAATAGCATTGATAGCATGGACCTGCGAATCTAGTAAGAATCAAGCTATAAAGATTAGCACTACCGTTCATGAGATTCTTAACAACACTGACGACAAGCAAATTAAACACGAGGTAATTAAATTCTGTTTATCTGTTTTAATATCCTATATCCCGATACCATTTTTAATTAACAATGTAACATAAAACTACATAATTTACTTTTCCCAAATCTATTTGTAATTTTTTTTATTCAATATTGCAGTTGCAGTTGTTTTCTTTGCAAATAATGCACCATAACAATATATTCTCTCCAAAAGGACTTAATCTTGATGCAACGCTTATTACAACGGTAAATAAATAATTATATGCCACAATTTAATAACTTTAAATTATATTATATGATAAGATTTACTTCAAAACCTTATTGTTTTTCAGATGACAAGTACTATCGCTACATATGTTTTAATTTTGATCCAATTCTTGATCGCGTCGCACTCATGTGACGAAAAGACTGAATCAACCTTATACAAGCAATTTAAATCAACATATGCAGGCTCGTAAAAAAATATACAACTGATATAAAAATTTATTTAAACTTCTTTCTTTTTTATCATTATGAATGAGTAATCTAATCATGTAATGTTTCATTTATTTCTTTTATATGTCAAACAAAGATAAAAATAAATTAATTAATACAATTCTTTATATTCAACAAGACGGCAAACATACGTTTTTATAAAATTTTTGCTTAAATTCATTCGTCATTAAGTTCGTCATTTAATTATATGTTTTATTTTTTATTTCAAAATTAAAACAATATAAATATAAATATTAATACTTAATCAATATAATTTCGAATTTACATATTTCTTTCTTCGTGGAAAGTCGGGATATACAAGTTATTAGTAAAGTTCTATTTACCACATAATTGTTACATTTTTATTTTGGAAGAAAGGAAAAATGTTCTAACTACTATATAATAAAGGCTTGTCTAAAATCAGGCATTCATTAGCACTCGGTAATGATATTAAATTCATATTTTGTGCCATACTTTTAACATGACGTCAAACTAAATGTACGTAATATATGCATTGCGGAATATAAGTCTTGCGAAAAAGCATAAGGTATAATTACAATTTGTATAAATGACAAAAATGTTTTACATTAAAGTGAAAGATTTCTAGAATTACTTGTACACATTAACTTATATGTATATGAATCCTTATATACATTAATCTTAACATGCATTTAACTTCATACAAATTATTCGTTAAACAAAAAAAAATGGTAGCCTACTATGCTAGTTTTGGGACCCAATTTTTCAAACGTTAATTTTGATTATGTTATGGAAACATTAATTATTACAAAATATAAAACAATATAAGAATTGTTTGTAAAACTGCTATGCCATCTAATAGAAGACACTTTTCAATTTATATTTGTTTTTAAAGTTTCATTTTTAGTTTTTATTCAGAAAATGTTAACAAAAAACAAAAGAACATGACAGTATTGTAACATTCCTCTATGTACCAAATAATAAAACTAAGTTTAATCTAAAAATGTTATGTAATTTTAAAATGTTGTATAATCCGGCTTCAAATTCGATAATCGATATTACTGGGTCTTTAAGAAACTAATAATGTAGATAATGTTTATTCAATAATGTACTTCCTATTTTGTTCAAATATGATTCTCCTAATGAGCGATCTAGATATGTAGCTTAATGAATCGTAATAAATGCAAAAATTACATTCTGTTATTTTATGCATTATCCCAAGGACAAAGTGCTATTCAAAGAATTCCATGGTTACTTTATGCCAACAAATGATTCACGAGTAATTCTTCAAGACATAGCAACAACTTACAGTTCTAAAGTCAAACTTCTTGCGGAATGTCCATGCTATTTTCATTGTGAAAAAAGTAAGATAAAAACTACTTAAAAAAAAAAAAAAGATTTTCTCAATTATGCTTATGTCAAAGTGCTTATTATTAATAACGAAGTATTCTAATGGATCATAATGAAATAAGATTAACAATTTTCAAACAAATCTTCCATGAAACTTAACGGATCATGTTCAGTCCATTATTGAAATTTCAACGACAAACTAACGGCAGGAAAAAAATAGAAAAATGGTGGCTATTCCACGCCACAAATTTTCAATCATTAATGTATCCCTGTTTCACTATTTGCCGTATTCTGGGGACATTTCCGTATAAGATTAACGGTTTATTCTTCGTTATTTCTAAACCTTACTACATTCTATCGAATATAATTATGTGTGTCTTCTGCTTTAGTGCATTGATGATACTTTATACAATAAACAGTGATCAATGGTTTAATGAGTATAACGTACGCAGAGCTATTGAAAATAATGCCTTTTACATAACCAGCAGTTTCATAATAATCGTCACATTCGTTTTAAGCAGTCCACGAATGTGTTTGCTACAGACCATAATGAAAATTTCTTCAAGACTACCTTCAGAATTGTATCAAAAACAGTCTGTACTAATCCACACAAAGGACATTATTGGTTTCTTCTTGTTATTCGCGCAAGCATTATGTTATTTAAAAGTGCAAATCCCTGTTTTATTCAATGTGTTGTTTTTGTACAGCGTTCTACTAGTATTTCAGATGGATATGCTGTACATAAACTGCGTTTGTGTATTAAAAGGTTGCTTCAAGAAAATCAATGACGATTTAACAAACTTATTTATAAACAAATTATATTTAGTCAAATGGATCAACCATCCTCTTTTGTTAATGGAGCTCAAGGCTTTGAAGAAACGACATTTGATAATTAGTGATACAGTGCAGAAGTTAAATATACTTTTCAGTCCACAGCTTCTCGCAACCATAGTCGCATCTTTCTTCGAGATTACTTTTGAAGTGTACTTCAATTTAATAGAATGGAATAATGGGTTGTCTATCAATTGGGCTAAGAAAATTGATCACACTTATGCAATGTTCTATGTTGGGTATCATTTTATAAAAATAGTGTTGATAGCATGGGCCTGCGAGACTAGTAAAAATGAAGCTGTAAAAATTAGCACTACAGTTCATGACATACTTAATATCACTAACGACGAGGAAATTGCATTTGAGGTATAAAAGAAATTTAATTTCTATTTACATTTCTTAATATGTCGTATTCTAACAGAATTTTTTTATACAAAATATATAAACACAATTCAATTTCCTCAAATTTATTTGCAATTTTTCTTTATTTTCTTATTTAACATTATAGTTGCAGCTGTTTTCTTTACAAACAATGCATTGTTGCAATACATTCTATGCGAAAGGTCTCATTCTCGATGCAACGCTTATCACAACGGTGAGCAATTATTTGTCACAATTAAATGTATTAAATTAAGTTACAGCATTTACTAATTTATAATATTGCTTTTTAGGTGATGGGTACTATTACTACATATCTTTTAATTTTGATACAATTTTTGGTCATAACACATTCTTGTGATAAAAAAATTGCAATCAATAGTACAACATCCTAAATCAGCATAAACAATGTAATACAAAATACATAATCCATAAAACAAATTGATTTTTAAACGCTAAATCTTTTCTTTTTATGCGTAATATCATACAATAATTTATATGTGTACGTAAATGTATCAATTAAAAATATATAAGTTTAGTAGATATAGTTACTTATGTTAGTATACAACGTGTTAGTATAAACAAAAATAAATAAATTTTCATAAGTATTGCTATAAATTCCTTAAGTTTATTACATAATTAATTTTTCCATTTTCTTGTTTCAAAATTAAAAAAATATAAATATTAACGTTTAATCATTATAATCTGATTTATTTCTTTATCCTTTTTTCTTTTATGAAAAAAATATACACGTTAATACTTGAAAAAGTTTGCGTACATTTGTTAGCATAAGTTTGCTAATATTTGTAATAGCAAAACGCATACAACTACTTAATAGTATATAACATTATACATATATGTAATAATATTCAATATTATACAAAAATTGAAATTAATTTTTCGTTAGTCTATGATTTAAAAAAAGGCATCACTTCGTTATAAATTGAGTTTATAAAATAAATATATGCAATTATTTTTAATAAAACAAAAAATATAAACTTTTATATTAGACATAATACTATTATAATTTAATTTAAAAAATTTCATTGCGTATATATTGAATAATAAAGAAAAGTTTAATCTCAAATGTTAAATTGTAAATGTTGCATATCCCAAATTAAACAAATGGATTTTTAAGAAGTTAATAATTAATATAGATAGCATGTTGTCGATTTCCTGTATTTCCTGTTTGGTTCTAATATTTTCCTAATAATCTAGATGTGCAAATTAAACATTCATAATTACAGAAATTACATTCTATTAATGTATACACTATCTCACAAAGGTAACACGCTATTCAAAGAACTCCATGGTTACTTCAGGCCAACAATTCGCAAGTCGTCCCGCAATAACTCGCAGTTCTAAACTTAAACTCAATGCGAGTTGTACATTGCTATTCTCATAGTAAAAAAATTAAGATCGAAGCTACAAAAAAAAGTTTTCTCAATTATGTTTATGTTAAAATTAAAGTGCTCATTACTGATAATGGAACATCTTAAAAAGACATCCTAATTGATAATTAAATTAACAATTTTCAAGCCGTTTTCCCACAAAATTTAACTGATCATGTTCAATTCGTTAGTAAAATTTCAAGGACAAGTTAACGGTAGAAAAACAAGAAAGAAATGGTGGCTGTACCATGCTATGGATTTTCAATCTTTAATGTATCCCTGTTTTATCTTTTGCCGTGTTCTCGGAATATTTCCGTATAGAATTAACGGTTTATCCTTTGTTATTTCAAAACCTTTTTACATTCTATCACGTGTAGTGATGTGTGTCTTTTGCTTTAGTGCGCTGACAATGATATATATGATGAACTTTTATAAATGGTTCGATGGTCAACATGAACATAACGATATTGCAAGTAACTTATTCCACATAACTGGCACTTTCATAGTGATCATTACATTCGTTTTAAACAGGCCGCGAATGCATTTGCTACAGGCCATAATGAAAATTTCTTCAAGACTGCCTCCAAAATTGTATCACATGCTATCTGTATTAATCCACACGAAAGACATATTTGGTTTCTCCTACTTATTTGTGCATGAAATGTACGGTTACCATAAAATGGAAATCTCTCTCTTGATCAGACCATTGCTGTTATACACCGTTTTGTTAGTGTTTCAAATGGATATGTTGTACATAAATTGCATTTGTATATTAAAAATGTGTTTTAAAAGAATTAATGAAGGTTTGGCAAACTTATTCATAAACGATGAATCGCATTTAATTAAATGGCTCAATCATAAACAGAGAAATCCTCTTTTAATAGAGCTCAAGGCTCTAAAAAAGCAACATTTAAGAGTCAGTGATACAGTGCAGAAATTAAATGTAATTTTCAGTCCACATCTCCTCGCAACAGTAAGCTTATCTTTTATCAGCATTACTTTTGAACTGTACCAAAATGTACAGTGGAAAAATGGGTTGTCTATCAATTGGACTTTGCCAGTTGGACGAACTTACGTAATATTGAACACTATGTATCATTTTATAAGAATAGCATTGATAGCATGGGCCTGCGAAAGTGGCAAGAATCAAGCTATAAAAATCAGTACTACAATTCATGACGTGCTTAATAGCACTAACGACAAGGAAGTCACACTTGAGGTACTAAAAAAGTTTAATTTCTATTTATTATTTTCCAATATGTCGCGTATATTAATAAAAAATTTTTATATACAAAATATAACAACACAATTTACTTTTAGCGGATTTATATATTTGTAATTTTCTTTTTAATATTGCAGTTGCAATTGTTTTCTTTGCAAACAATGCATTGTTATAATATATTCTCTGCAAAAGGTCTCACTCTCGATGCGACGCTTATCACAACGGTGAGCAACCATTTGCCACAATTGAAAGCATTAAATTAAATTAAATTACTGCCTTTCATTACTTTATAATTCTGGTTTTTTTTAGGTAATAGGTACTGCTATTACATATCTTTTAATTTTAATACAATTTTTTGTCATGTCGCATTCTTGTGACGAAAAAATTGCAATCAATGTTACACAAGAATTTTAAATCAGCACAATCTCATACTCAAAAAATACATAATCCATAAAACAAATTAATTTTTAAACACTAAATCTTCTTTTCTTTTTATCATCATAATATTATCCAACAATTTATATGTCAGCATAAAATTGAAAATAAATAAATTGACATAGTTACTTGGTTAATATACTAAACAAAAATATAAATATGTTTTTATAAAATATTGCTTTACATTCATTAAGATTGTCACATAATTAAAACTTTCAATTTTCTTGTTTCAAAATTTAAAAAAATCAATACGAGAATATAAATATTCGTATTAATACTTTATCAATATAATGTGAAATTTAATAATTTCTTTTTTCATATAAAAGATGTGTAAGTAAGAATCTATTTACATCGCATAATTGCCGTATTTTATATTAAAAAGGATAAAAGATTTTTTAGTTGTAATAGAGTTTAACCTGAAGTCTGGCATTCTTTAGTAAATACAAATCGGTAATAAATGTACATCTTGAGCGATATATTTAACGTTACAAACCAGATTTAAATATTATAATCAAATATAATAGATATTGCGCGTCTTTTTTCGATAATAGTTCATAATAGTATTTATTTCATTATCAAGCAATTTAAATATTTGCCATCATAACAAATTTTTTTTTACGGACACTTACGCGAAATCGAATAACAGATATTTGGTCATTGGTGAAACTAATATACACATTACGCGAGTCTATAAGGATGTTTCGAATGTGGCACAATAGTGAAAGTTACGTATATAATATATTTTCCTTAAAAAAATTGTATAATAACTCTATCATTGTTAATTTTGCATTCGTTCTGTATATGTCATTCGTTATCAACGTTTAGCAAAACCCATACTATTGTTTAGTAGTATATAATATTATGTAATACAGTAATATTCAATATTGTACGGAAAAAATAGAAATTAATTCTTGATATGTGTCAATAATCCCCCCTCCCCCAATTGTTTATAATCATCTCGCTAGAAATTAAGTTTTTACTTTATTAAAAGTAATTCGCATGTATTTATAAAATTATGTAAACTTTTATATCAAATATTATAATATTTATAATCATAATTCAATAAAAAATAAAACTTTAATGTATTTTATATATTGAGTAACAAAGTTTAATTTAATATTTTTTCTTGTAAATAATCTAAATATGCAGATTAGTCAGTTATAATAATTATAGAAATTACATTTGATTATTTTATGCGCTGTTCCGCAAGAGCAATATATACTATTCGAAGAACACCATGGTTACTTCATGCCAACAAATAATTCGTGAGTTACTATGATACGTATCATAACTTGCAGTTCTAAACTTAAATTCATTGCGAACTATTCACGTTATTTTCATTGTGGGAAAATTAAGGTAAAAACTATTTAAAAAAATGTTTTCCCAACACTCACGTTATAACTACAGTGCTCATCCTTAATAGTGGAATATCATAATTGTGCGATATCACATAATCGATAATAGGACTAATAATTTTCAAGTTGTTCTTCCAGAAAATTTAATTGATCATGTTCAATCCGTTATCAAAATTTCAAGGACAAGTTAAGAGCAAAAGGGAAAGAAAGAGATGGTGGCTGTTCCATGCCACCGATTTTCCATCTTTGATGTATCCCTGTTTTATCTTTGGACGTATTCTCGGAACATTTCCGTATACAATTAACGGTTTATCCTTCGTCATTTCTAAACCTTTCTACATTCTATCAAATATAGTGATGTGTGTCTTCTGTTTTGGTTTGTTAATACTAATAGTTATAATGAATTTTTATAAAAAGTACGACAACGGCAACAATGAAGAAGATATTATTGCAAATAACTTTTATAATATAACTAGAAATTTTATAATAATTACCACGATCATCTCAAACAAGCAACGAATGCGCGTTTTACAAACTATAATAAAAATTTCTTCAAACCTATCTTCAGGATTGTATCAAATGTCATCTGTATTGATTCACGCCAAAGACATTTTTGGATTCTCCTACTTGATCATGCATACATTATATGGTCTTTATATAATGCAAATTCCTTTTTTACATAGTGTGATGTTATTGTACATCAATCTTCTAGTGTTTCAAATGGATATGCTGTACATAAATTGCGTTTACGTGCTAAAAGTTTGTTTCAAAAAAATAAATGACGATTTGGCAAATTTATTAGTAAACAACGATGAATCGCATTTAGTTAAATGGATCAATCATGAGCAGAGAAACCATCTTTTGTTAGAGCTTAAGACCATAAAGAAACAACATTTGATGATCAGTAATACAGTGCAGAAGTTAAATATAACTTTTAGTCCACAGCTCCTCGCAACATTAGGCTTATGTTTCATCAGCATTACATTTGAACTGTACTACAATATACAGTGGAAAAATGGATTGTATATTAATTGGACTAAAGAGTTTGATCACACTTGGATAATGATAGACGTTGTGCATTATTGTATAAAATTAGCAATGATAGCATGGGCTTGCGAAACTGGCAAAACACAAGCTATAAAGATCAACACTACGGTTCATGATATGCTTAATAGTATTGACGACAATAAAATTTCACGTGAGGTAAAGAATTATTAAATTAACACTTATCCTTTTTATTATTTTATATGCTATATAACTTCTAATATATAAAATATATAATTATATAATTTATTTTTTCCAAATGCATTTGTAATTTCTCTTCTATTTAACATTGCAGTTGCAGTTGTTTTCTTTACAAATAATGCATTGTGACAATACATTTTCTGCGAAAGGTCTCACTCTCGATGCGACGCTTATCACAAAGGTGAACAATAATTTATCAACAATTGTTTATATACCTTTAAATTAAATTACACTATATATTTTATAATTTTGCTTTCAGATGGTCGGTACTGTCGCTACACATTTTTTAATTTTAATACAATTTTTGATTATGACACATTCTTGTGATAAAAATAAAGAGCAAATGGTACACAAGCAACCTAAATCAGTATAAGTAATCTTATAAAAAATACATAATCCCCAAAAAATTAAATTTTAAGCATTAAATTTTGTATTTCTTTTTTATCATAAAAATTATGTAAAGTAGAAAGTGTAATGTAACAACCCATTTATATTTTGTATAATACCTTTGTTAATAATCAATATTTTAAATTAAAACTTAACAATTATATTCATCAAAGTGTAGTGCATTAAATTTTAAATTCAAAATTGTAAAATATTTACTATATTACATATTATTTATAAAAACGTAGCAACATTAGATTAAATTATAATTTAATTACAATTTTTAATAAACAATTTCAACATAGTATGTATTGAGAAACAAAACAAATTTTAATCTCAAAATGGTAATTTGAAAACGTCGTACATCTTAGTAAAATTGAAACGATAATAAACTTTTAAAAAACTAACAATTAATATAGATAACATATACTTGATTTTTCACACCCCAAAAAATTATTTATTTTTAATGTCACCACCAAAATGTATCACTAATTTTTGTACCTGCTATAATTTTGGTTGTCATGTATAGAGATTGTGAATTCTACTTCTATCAATTAAATTAATTAAATGTAACACGTATACATATCACAGTATTTGCTAATCATTTATCTACCTTATTTCATTATTTTTCGCATTATCTTACAAAGGTAATAAGCTATTGAAAGAACTCCATGGTTACTTCATGCCAACAAATGATTCGTGTGTGAGTCATACCCTGATGTCCTGCAATATGTAAAGTCAACTTGTAGTTCTAAACTTAAACTCATTGCAGATTGTCTATGTTATCTTTATAATAAAAAAATAAAAGTAAAGGCTATTTAAATAAGAAATTTTCCAATACATACTAACGTTAAAACTAAAGTGTTCATTCTTGATAGTGGAACATTGTGTGTCTTACTCAATAATAGAACTAACAATTTTCACGTTAATCTTCCATAAAACTTAATTGATCATGTTAAATTCATTATCAAAACTTCAAGAACAAGTTAGGGACAGGAGAAAAGGAAAAAGATGGTGGCTGTTTCATGCTACGGATTTTCAATCTTTAATGTATCCCTGTTTTATTTTTGGTCGTATTCTCGGAACATTTCCGTATAAAATTAACGATTTATCCTTTGTCATGTCTAAACCTTGCTATATTTTATCGAATATAGTAATGTGTGTTTTCAGTTTTGGTGCGCTAATAACGATATTTATAATGAATAAACTGTTCGACAATGATCGTGATATTATTGGAATTAACATTATTTACATAACTAAAGGTTTTATAGTGCTCGCCACGTTTATTTTAAACAGGCCACGAATACATTTGCTACAAACCATAATAAAAATTTCTTCAAAACTACCTCCAGAATTATATCAGCTGTCGTCTGTACTAATCCACACCAAAGATATTTTTGGTTGCTCTTATGTACTTGTGCATATATTATACGGTTTTTATAAATTGCAATTCTCTTTTTTACTTAATGTGTTGTTACTGTACGTCACTCTTTTAGTGTTTCATATCGATATGATGTACATAAATTGCGTGTGTGTATTAAAAATTTGTTTCCAAAAAATCAATCTGGACTTAGCAAACTTACTGATAAACAATGAATCGCATTTAATCAAATGGCTCAACCATGAACAAAAAAATCTTCTTTTAATAAAGCTCAACGCTCTCAAAAAGCAACATTTGATGGTTAGTGATACAGTGCAGAAATTAAATATAATTTTTAGTCCACATCTCCTCGCAACAATAGGTTTATCTTTCATCAGCATTACTTTTGAACTGTATTTCAATATACAGTGGAAAAATGAGTTGTCTATTAAGCGGACACTAAAAGTTGGGCACTTTTACATAATATTAGACATTGTGCATTATTTTACAAAAATAGCATTGATAGCATGGGCTTGTGAGACTGGTAAAAAACAAGCTGTTAAAATTACCACTACAATTCATGAAGTACTTAATAGCATTAACGATAAGAAAATCGCACGTGAGGTACTAAAACAATTAAGATTTTATTTTTTAATGTTTTGTATGCAAAAAAATAGAATATTTTATATACAAAAAATATAATGACACAATTTACTTTTCGCAAAGTTATTTCATATTTTCATTTTATTTCTTTTAAATTGCAGTTGCAACTGTTTTCTTTGCAAACAATGCATTGTGACAATACGTTCTCTGCGAAAGGTCTCATTCTCGATGCCACACTTATCACAAAGGTGAGCAATGATTTATCAACACTTGTTTAAATATCTTTAAATTAAATTAAATTTCAACATTTAATTTATAATTTTGCTTTTAGGTGATAGGTACTGTCACTACATATCTTTTAATTTTAATACAATTTTTAATCATGGCGCATTCTTGTGATAAAACAACAATAATTAATGGTACACAACCAGCATAAGCAAACCAAAAAAATTATATAATTTGAAAGAGAAATTGTTTTTTAACCATTAAATCTCTTATTGCCTTTTTATTACAAAAAATACGTAGAGGCAAAGGTGTAATATAAACATCTATTTCCATATTACACGTTCATTTTATACAATAAGAACAAAGTTTAATTTAAAATTGGTAATTAAAAAATGTTTTATATCTTAGTAAAACTGTACAAACAATAATAAATCTTAAAAAAAAATAACAATTATTGTTGATAATATGTATTTGATTTTTCATGCTTTCATCAAACATATTTCTAATAAGTGATCTAAATGTGTAGATTAATCGGTCATAATAAAATTACATTCCATTTTATGTATTGTCTTACAAAGAAAATACGCTAATTAAGGGATTCCATGGTTACTTCATGCCAACAAGTGATTCGCGTGTGAGTCATATTCTGCAATACGTAGAACTAACTTGCAGTTCTAAACTTAAAGTCATGCGGATTATCCACGTTATCTTCATTATGAAAAAATTAAGGTAAAGACTTTAAAAAAAAGTTTTCCCAATCAAACTCACGTTAAAACTAAAGTGTTCATTCTTAAAAGTAAAACATTGTGGGATGTCATCATCGATAATAGAACTAACAATTTTGAAACTGTTTTTCCAATAAAACTTATTTGATCATGTACAATCTATTATCAAAATTTCAAGAACAAATTAAGGGCAACAATATAAAAAAGAGATGGTGGTTATTTCATGCTACGGATTTTCACTCTTTAATGTATCCTTGTTTTACGCTTGGCCGCATTCTCGGAATACTTCCATTTAAGATCAACGATTTATCTTTCGAAATTTCCAAACCTTGCTACATTTTATCGAATATAGTGGCGTGTATGTTTTGCTTTGGTGTGTTAATAATGATATATATAATGAACTCTTCTAAATGGTTCGATACCAACAATGAAGAAGACATTATTGCAACAAACTTTTTTTTCATAACTAGCAGTTTTGTAATGATTACCACGGTTATTTTAAACAAGCCACGAATGCATTTGCTACAGACTATAATAAAAATTTCTTCAAGACTGCCTTCAGAAATGTATAAGATGCCATCTATACTAATCCACACAAAGGACATTTGTGGTTTCTTCTTCTTATCTGCGGAAATATTATACAATGATATTCAAATACAACTTCCTATCGTAATCAGTGCGTTGTTATTGTATACCGCCTTGCTGATATTTCAGATTGAGATGCTGTACATAAATTGCGTTTATGTGCTAAAAGTTTGTTTCAAAATAATGAATGACGATCTGACAAACTTATTCATAAATAATGAATCGCAGTTAGTCAAATGGGTCAACCATGAACAGAGAAACCATCTTTTAATGAAGCTCAAAGCTCTCAAGACGCAACATTTGATAGTTAGCGATACAGTGCAAAAATTAAATATAATTTTTAGTCCACAGATCCTTGCAACAGTATTGTTATCTTTCGTTAGCATTACATTTGAACTGTATTATAATATAGAATGGAAAAATGGGTTGTCTATTAATTGGACTAAGAAATTTGATCACACTTTTGTAATAATAGACACTATACAATATTGTATAAAAATAGCAATAATAGCATGGGTCTGTGAGACTGGCAAGAAACAAGCGGTAAAGATCAGCACTACGGTACATGATATGCTTAATAGTACTAACGACAAAAAAATTGCGCGTGAGGTAAACAAATATTGAATTCATATTTATCTTTTTTAATATTTTGTATGCTATATAATAAAACTTTTTATATATAAAATATGTAAGTATATAATTTACTTTTTTCAAATGCATTTAATTTTTCTTTTATTTAATATTGCAGTTGCAACTGTTTTCTTTACAAATAATGCATTGTGACAATACATTTTCCGTGAAAGGTCTCACTCTCGATGCGACGCTTATCACAACGGTGAGCAATGATTTATCACAATTGTTTAAATGTCTTAAATTAATTACAACATTTATCTTATAGTTTTGCTTTTAGATGATAGGAACTGTCGTTACATATCTTTTAATTTTAATACAATTCTTAATCATGACGCATTCTTGTGAGGAAAAGGCTTCAAACAATGTTACAGAAGCAATCATATAAAAAAGTACAAATATACATAAAACTGGTAAATAAAATTCAATTTCAAACGTTAGAGCTATTTTCTTTTCATCACTGCGTAAACATTAAATATTCTATATGTATTTGTACTTTTAACGTATACAAAAATATTGTAGCGTATGTATATCTGTATAATAATAATATTGACTTCTTTCATTATTGTACTTTACTTTATTATCTTTAAAATGTGAAGGAATAATTATCTTAAGATAATTTTTGTCTCTAGAGCCTGAGAAAATATTAAAATTAATAAAGTTGTCAACTATTACATTAATTTACTTTAATTTAGATAATTATTTAAATTATTAAATAATTATTCTAGTATAAATAATAACACTGTAACTCATTGTAACTCGTTGTAACTCATTTGCAATAATTTTGTACTGTATATAGCTACGTTCATTATATAATATTAATTAAACAAAAAGTAATTAACTATTTAATAAAATATACACACTATTAGATGAACTATAATGAACAGTATTACATAAAAATCAATTAATTTATTATTTTAATTTCTTGAAATATAATTTGTAACTCACAATCATCTTAATGAAAATTAAGTTCGTAAGATATATATTAATGGTAATTTAAGTGCTGCAGTATAATGAACATAGCATATTTCATCGAAAACTCCATCGTCATTTCATGCTAACAAATAGCTAGTGAGTCAAGTCTTATAATCCATAACAGTAACTTGTAGTTTTATACTTAAATTTATCAGATATTCCATGTCAGTTTTCAAATTCGTTGCGAAGAAATAAAAGTAAAAGCAACACTTACAAAAAAAAGCTTTCACAATTATGTTCACATTAAAATTCAAGTGATCACTAAAAATGGAATATTTATACAAGTGATAATGTGATTGACGACTATTAATGTAGTTCATTCATGATCATTTCGCTGATCATGTTCAGTTCACTATCGAAATTCCAAGAACTAGTTAAGAACGGGAAAGGAAAGAAGCTATTCCATGCCACGGATTTTCAATCCTTGATGTATCCTTGTTTCACCTTCTGCCGAATTCTCGGGATATTCCCGTACAATGTCAACGCTTCGGGCTTCAGAACTTCTAAGCCATGCTACTTTCTTTCGATTATAATTAAGTGTGTTTCTTGCTTTTGTGCGCTGATAATAATAATAAACATTTCTGAATGGTATAATATCCCAAACGAACGCAAAATTATTGAAGTAATCTGCACCAACATACTCGGCAATTTCATAATGGTCTTTACGTTCGTTTCATGTGGTCCAAGAATACGTTTGCTTCAGATGATACTAAAGATCTCTTCACAACTTCCTTCGGAAATGTATCGGAAGCAGTCTATGCTAATCCATTTTAAGGACATTTTCGGATTCATCTTTTTACTCGTTTATACACTGATCTGTTATTGTTGTCTGCCAATGTATTTTTTACTCAAGGTGTATTTATTATATATCTGTCTGCTAATGTTTCAGATGGATATGCTATACATAAATTGTGTTTGTGTATTAAAGGCTTGTTTCAAAAGAATTAATGACGATTTAGCAAACTTATTCATAAACAATAAATCGTCTTTAATTAAATGGGTCAATCATGAGCAAAAAAACTCTCTTTTGCTAATAAAACTCAAGACTCTGAAGAAGCAACATTTAATGATAAGCGATATAGTGAAAAAATTAAATATAATTTTCAGCCCGCAGCTTCTCGCAACCATAACCTTCATTTTCATCCACATTACTTTTGAAATATATTTCAATATAGTGCAGTGGCAAAACGGATTATCTATCGGTTGGACTAACCGGAAATATAGAGATTATGTGGTACCTTATATTGTATATTTTCTTATAAAACTCGCATTGATAACATGGACCTGTGAAACCGGCAAAAATCAATCCATTAAAATTAGCACTACAGTTCATGATGTGCTTAATATCACTACCAATAAAAAAATAAAAAATGAGGTATTAAAAAATTTTACTTCTATTTATTTATTCTTTCATATTCCATATATTGATACTATTTTTAAATCTAACTGAATCTATGTAATTTATTTCTTGAATCTATGTAATTTATTACTATTTTTCGTAAACTTATTTTTACATATTTTTTCCTATCTGACGTTGCAGTTGTATGTGTTTTCCTTACAAATACTGCATCACGACAATACATTTTCAGCAAAAGGTCATCCTATAAATGCGACTCTCCTTACTAATGTAAGTAATTATTTCTCTTAATATAAATCAATTTAAATGTAGATCTTAAAATTAAATTATGGTATATATTTTATTTTTTCAGATAACGGGTATCATCACTACATATGTTTTAATTTTGATACAGTTTTTGATTGCAACAAATTCATGTAATGAAAAAACCGAAAATGTTGCACAATAAAAAAAGATCAGCATAACAAATCTAATACAAAATTTCATAACTGATAAAAAAAGTTTTTACATATTAGAAGTTTTTTATCGGAATTATGTGAAAAGATATCCGATATTAAATAAATACACTGTGCGCGCACACATAAACACACACACACACACACACACACACACACACACACACACACACACACACACACACACACAATTTTATATAAATACTCATTATATACATATATGCCAATATATTGTAAACAACTTAATATATCTATTAATTTAAATGTGTTGGAAGATTGCATCACAACTACTAATTTAGATAATATATTATTCAGATTATTTAATTCTACTGTCTCCTAAATTATATATATGTATAGTCAATATATAAAAATAATAGTAATTAATATAGTCAGTAACATAATATATCTACAACTCAACGCATTACAATACCTTTTTATTAACTTTGTACTCAAAATAATTACTTAAAAATGTTGAATTTTTATGTCTCAAAATTTAACATTTAATATTATACAAAAAAATCTTTTAGAACTTAGTAATTTACGCAAGTACTACATATTCAATGCTTTTAATTTTATATGTGTAAATGTGATAATGAATGATATATATACAAAGTAATTACAATTATATTCCATTATTTCCCAAGGATGATACGTGCTACTTAAAGAACTCCATGGTTACTTCATAGCCAACAAACGATTCCTGAGTCATGTCTTATAATCTATAACAGTAACTGTCAGTTCTAACTTTAAACTCATCAGGAATAGATCAAAAAAGTCTATGTAAGTTTTTCCAGATATTTTGGAGGTAACAAAGCAAAAAACTGCAAAAACGACCTATTGTACAACTATTTAAAGATAATACATTGTATGTAACAAAGACATAAAATCGACCTTTTGTTAAGACCGTTACGCTCGTGTTGCATGTATTTTTCGTTACCCGTGCGTCGATGTGCGATTCCTTAAGTAAGTTCTTGCAAATTGTCAGGTTAGTCAAGATTCGAGAAAGCGACAAAACCTCAATCAATTCTACAAAAATTACCATATGCGTGTCGGTAGATGACGCGCATGCGAGTGTTGAAATGATCCAAACGTGCTAAAATATTGTTCGTTACAATTCACGCCATTTATTTAGAGGACAACTATACAATAATGTTAAAGTGCTGAAGTGAATGACAAATATATTTGCGATCGCTCACATTAAAATTAAAGTGGTATTTATATAATTAGTTGTGGAAACAACAATTTTCAAGTAATTTTTCCACAACAATTTTGGTCATGTTGAGTTCACCATAATTCCAAAAACAAATAAAGAGCAAAAAAGACGAAAAAGATGACGACTATTCTATGTCACGGATTTTTAATCTCTTATATAAAAATCTTTTATCTATCTTTTTCCTGTTTCACCTTTTGGTTTTCTTGGAGTATTCAGAAGATTAACATTTTATTCTTCAAAATTTCTAAACCATATTACATTTTTATGATTGTCATGTATTATCTGCTTTTAATTTAATGTATGTTTTATATTATATATTATATTATATATTAATAATAATGTGTAATATCTCTGCATGATTCAGGATCAAAGGCTTACGCATTATTAAGCTTAATATTTTCTATATATTTGAGTTTTTATAATGGCTGTTACGTTTGTGAATGATCGATGCATTTGGTTTAAACTATCAACAATCTCTTCTGAACTGTTTTCAAAATATATCATTAATCTATAATGTATGATCCATGACGAAGACAGTGTCGGTTTCATTATTTTATTAGTAACAAGCCAATTAAAAATAAGGTAATAAAAATTTAATTTGTATAATGCTTAAAAAATGTAATGTTATCGATATATATATAACGACGTTTTGTACGTTTAAGGCAGTTCATTTCTTATTAATACAGTTAATTATTCACTTTTTACATTTATATTAATTTTTTTGTCTCATGTTGCAGCTGTTTTCTTTATAAATACTGCTTACTCGCCAAAATATATTCTCCACGAAGAGTTTCTACACTACAAATATGCCGCTTTTTGCTATGGTGAGTAATCAACCATTAACAAATTATTACAAAACAATTTACAGTTTACAACGTTACATATACAAATTAGTTAAATGAGGATATAAAAGATGTATGAAAGCATTAAAAAGCATATATATGTCAATAATATATGTCAATAAGACAATAGAAAATAAATGTTTCTTATATTAAAATTAAAATAAATTTCTTATATTATTATCCATCAAAAACTTATTAGCCATTATAATTTGATGGTTGCTCATTTCACCAAGTTTGCTAGGAAAAAAAAATTCTTTCTCTGTTCAATAAGAAAATATTTGTGTGATATAAGACAAGATTGTTCCACATTACGAGTGTCGATGATACGATATCGAGGGCGAATGAATTTCATTACAGCCGACGGACGCGTTTAATGCAGAGCAGCTCCGACGGTCGAAAGGCTGGATAGGCCAACTCAGCACCCTGATATTTCTTTGAATAGAGATCTGTGCCGTGCGATAGGCTCATATAAAAGACGGGGATGAAGACGGAAGGAACTTCACCTCTATCTTACCCTTTCACTCGCCCACTCCACGTCGCTATAGTTCTGATGTCACTTAGCATATTACCACTCTCTGTTCCTTTAGACTCGAATTTTCACGCTCTACCTCTTATAGACAAATCCCGTAGCCCTAAAGCCATTAGCAAACCGACCTAATACTCATTGCAGGTGACATCAAGTGTGAAATGAAGTAACGCAATCTTGAAACGAAACGTGTGCGCCGTCATAATTAAAGTGCTAGCTAATATCGGAGGAGATCTCGTTACATTACTTAATATAATTTCAGCAAAATTTCTATTACATAGATTATTAATTAAAATATGACATATGTGAAATCCAAATATACTACATGTCGTTATATAATTATTTAAATTCGCAGTATAGCTCAAATATGATTTATATTTCTTCTTGTTATTATTACAAGAATTCCATTTCCTTAATTAACCAAATCTAGCTGCTAAATTTTTAATTTGCCTTTCCCAATCTTTCGTTACTCGCTATTATCTCTGTACCGTTATTATTTAATTAATCCCCACATCGTGCTCGAAAGGGATTAATCTCCCGGGACGCAATAAACGTTTTATGTCTACGTCTACGTCCGATCGTGAGCGAGGTCGCGTCAGAACCGCGGAATAGCAGTGAACTCGACACAAGTAACCCGGGAATAATCCGTCAACGTAAAAACTGCGCCCGCTACAAGTCCCAATGGCGGGACGGCGAGGACATTAAATCCCGGCAACATGAGGCGTTAGACCGGATGGACGACGCGGCAGGGAAAGTGAACCGCACGAAGGGTATACTAGCCGAACTGGGAGCGGAACGAAAACCCGCGGCAAACTCAATTTTCCGCGTTAACTCGGCCGACGAGGAGGTCGTAACGAAAGTCCAGCCCGATCGCTTAATATTCATGGGGAAGTGGCAAGCGGGCTTTAGCGTTTCTCCTCGGCGCGCCGGCCCGGCCGGCCGGCCAAGTGGGTTTATGACTGTTTCCACTTCGAAACGGCCCGTCGCGAATCGGACGAATCAAACGACGCGTTACACCTGCGAGAATTCGCACCCCGACACTGTACCTTTACCTACTCGCGGGACTGCGTTTGTAGAAAAGACTTTTTGAATAAGCCACGCGCGTGTCAAACGAGAAAAAAGAAACAGTTTTTGCAGCGTCTACTTTTCACTTTAATCTTTGCGGCTCTTTTTTTAGATAGAATACATATTATTTAGTTATTTCTAAAAGTTTGGGAATTTGCTGAATACAAAAAATGAGATCAGAATATAAAAATTTGAACTGGTAAAACAAAAGAAATAAAATATTATTAAGTTGTAACAAAATAATTTATTAGAGACATTTTGTTCTTACATCTATAATTGTTAATCAATAGCGTTTTTTGATCAATTACTTTTTTCATCATTAAAATACGAAAGACTCAAAAATTACGCGCATTTACATTATACATAGTATAAATATCAGAAATTTATATTATTAACTGTATTTAAATAATCGCTATTCAAAAGTAATACTATTATGTTAAATCTTCTATTGTTAGACCTACAAGAACTCTTTTCAATTTTACTATGTACTACTATTTTATATTTTGATCGTATTTGCATTACAACATATATGTATTTTTTTTTTCAATTATTAAAGCTTAAAGAATTTCCTTTAAAACAAGTCTAATTAAACTAAATAGTTTAATATTTATAAAAAATAATTTTTTTAAGACACTGGTACAAATATATAACACTAGACCAGAAAGATTACTTATCTTAAGCACATAATTACTATTATTAACCGAATGTTTCAGATTAAATGTACGATTCATAGCAGTGAGAAATGGCATTCATCTTTGTCGGCATGTATCATCGTTGATTGCTGAAAATGCAAGCGTAATGACTGTTGCAGTGATTTGGTTGATCAACATTGCCAAACAATACGCGACATAATCGGTACACCTTTCGCCAATAACAAACAGCCGATTCGGATTGACTATTAAAATACCATTTAAAATTATAACACTAACTAAGAGTTAGTTGTCCAGTTACATTTCGTGTCACGTTAATGGGATTTCGTATGGAATTTGAAACATTCGAGTATGATAACAGTGAAATATTTCATTCTTATGCAAAAGCAAAAACGGAAGCATTGAAAGCTACTATTAACATCAAATATCGCAATAATATTACTTTTAATTACCATTCAAATGTTAAATTGTTTAACAATTATTCTGATCATTTATTTCAGTCTTCTGAATTATTCATTCACTGATTGATTTATTATTCAACGTTCGACAGTTTTACATAGCGCTTTTCGATACAAAAATTTCTTATATATTTTTCGTAACTTTCAAATAAAAAAAGAAAAAAAGAAAATATTATATAATTGAATCCTCATTTATTAGGAATTATTTGTCAGTATATGTCGGTATGGTAAACGTATTATGTTGTAGTTACTAAAATCGCGCGGGTATTCATAACTGGCGTTTTAGATTTGAAAAAACGCCGCGGTTACCAGATGCGAATTTTATACGCTTGGATGTTAAGAGTAGATTTTTTATGTCACTTCTCATGCAAACCGGCGTTTTCCGGAAAAACAGGAAGCCGAGTTCTGTCGCACATCGCAGATGCGAAGGTCTTTTGTGCGCTTCGAGAGGTACCGACGAATCGGTATTCGCGCAACGAGGACGAAGGCGACGTAGCTGTTATTAAATGGGGGGATAAAAACCGAGGTCGAGGAAAATGATGACAATAGTGAAACGGGATCCCAACGAGCGCGGATATTATCATCCGCGAATTTCTATCTCGCGACTATCTCGCGATTAAGGTTGTATTTTTAATTCCCCGCTCGTTATCGCTGTAAAAATTTTCCAACATTTATAAACATGTTTCAATTTAATAGAAAAATATTGTCTTTTTTGGATTTAAAAATCTAGTTAAATCCTGTTACAATTTTATGATTAAATACGTAAGTGTGTAGTATTTAAAATATTATTACAGTGAAGCAGAAACGTTGGAAGCTTCATGATAATTAAATTAATCAACATAAAATTTAGAAAGATTGATAATTTTCATATTTTAATTAGTCTGAGCTATAGTTAAGATAACTCTTACATTCATAATATCATTTTAGAAAATTAAAGCTCGAATAATTACTGTATCTAAAGACGGCAATTTCATATTATAATTACTTCTTAAATATAAATTTCTTATTTATAAATTCATATACTTTCCATTTATCGTATTTATTCTAAATATATCTGTATTATACATATACATGTACGTAAGTAACGATTTTTTTATTCATCAAGACGCGAATGATTGTTTTTACTATCTAAATCTGAACCAAAGTAATCTTATTGATTTACTATACTCATCACAACATGTGATTATCAGTGACTATTACCAATGACTTCAATGTTTCCGTTTAAGAAAAGAATTCACTCACACAATCAATGTATTATCCTAAAAGACAAATATATCACTAATTGTTATAGCTATAAATACTAAAATTAGACTACCAAAATCCTGTTAAAGACATAAGAGAGAGATGTTAAAAAAAAGTTTAAAATAAAATTGAAAAATTAAAATAAATTAGCATTATAGATATCTTATTCTATTATACTTTAATCGAAATCAATTAAAATTCTCCATCGAGATCTATTGAATAGATATCACAAGTTTGACATATTAATTGCCATTCGTTACGGAATAACAATTACACGTGCGAAGATTGCTCCCGGTGTAACGTCAGGCTCAAACGATTTGTTTCCTGGTTTTCTCAAACGGGGTCAACGAGAGTCGTAAATCAAAGAGCAAACGATAGCGTGGACGTTACCAATCAATTAGGCGCATTCGTGAAAGAAACGATTTCATTGATCGAATCATTCTCGTTATTTTCTGCATAACGAACGAAGCGGTTCCTTTGAAATCCCAATGCAGTACCACGCATACTGCCCTTCGATACCGCCGTTGAAAAAGTGTCACGTGAAAGCGCGCCTCCGCAATTTCGAATATTTTTTTCGCGCAAAAGAATCTTCTAATATTTTTAAAGCAATTACTAAAATAAACCTTCAATGCAAATCTTATTATTTTATAATAAGAAGTAAAGCATATATTTCAACCTCTTTACAAGAATGTCTCCACTAAATATTTTATTTCTTTTTATTTCTTCTTGCTTTATAAACACTTAATATAAAATTGTTCATTTTTTTAAAATGCTTCTTAAATTTAATTAAAAAAAATTATGATCTCTCTCTCTCTCCTTAAATATTTTAGAAATATTTAATCGACATTTATCTCATGAAAAATAATCTCTGCTTTTGGAAATATAAAACTGGATTATCACGGAATTATGAAAAATAATATTTTTAATCAAAACTGTACTTGCTGTTTTAGAATCTAAACTATATGCATGCACGAATAATCACTTTAGAATTATAAGTTTAAATTAATTATCTTTTAAATGTAAATTAATTATTTAGATGTCATTTTTTTTAGTCTTTATTTGTTTCGCTACTAATAAATTAATTTAATTCATAATTAACTTTAAATAGAAATTTGTCCCTCTTAAAACGTTTCATCTTATGAAAAAATGTTATCACTGCTAACTAATCCATGTTGTGTGGGTGGTACGTAAATCTTTCTTTCGTCGGAAGATATCGCGTGTAGCTGATATAATCGCGATTGTAGGTCGTAAAGGTTGCCTCGTAGTTGCAGCAGAAATGAAATTTCTTCGTGCGAAAAAGATTTATCGGCTGTAGCATTCTATACGAATGGATGGTTGCTACTCGCCACGCATTTATACGACGCGGTTAGGAAAATTGCACACATTAGAAAGATTGCAATGCGCATGAATAAATTGCTATTGTTTTAAGTAAAACTATGGAGTATTAGAAACTTTATTTAATTATTATATATATATATATAACTATAATAAATAAAACTGTACGTCATTAAAAAACCTATTAAATAAAAAGACACTTTTATCGTTATTATTCACTATTCATTTTATTTCTAAAAATGTTACTTTTTAAATAAAATAATAGATAATTTAATCTCTCTATATATATATTAATTAAATAAAATTCTATTTTATAAAAAAAGCCATTAAATAAAAAAGAATTCTTTTACCGTTATTATTTTATTCCAAAAAAATTCTTTAACGAGTTTTAGCTTCATTAATATTTCGCAGTTATTTGCGTACGTCCAAATTAATATTAAACTGAAAAAATTACGTAAATTCTTATTAATTTAAAGACTCTCATATAAAGATTACTGTTGTCAAAAGAATAATATAAAATAAACATTAGTATAAAATAAATAAATAGAATTGATATTATGTGCTGCAGTAAACATAAATAAAGTATTACTCTATTATTTTTTTATTTTGCAAAAAATAATTTTGGAATAAGAAAATTGAGATTTGTGCAAGTGCAATCAGCGCAATTATTAGCTTTTGATTGGTTTCTAATGTTTCTAACGTTTTCGTCGAGCCACTATTGATCTTTAATGCATATTAGTTCGACGTAATCGAACGGCTTCGTAATTGGTGAGACTCCTAAAGTTGGTACATACCGTTAAATACGTCATTCGATTAGCGCTCGTTGACGAGGGCGTATAGTTTCTAGGTAGCCTAACCGGCCAATAACGAGTGATCAACAACATCATGAAAATTGGGACACCCTCAGATCAATTGGCAATTAACCGTCGCGCCCAGGACGGACTTTATGAAATCTCGATTCGGTTACATCGAAGTGTGTACTCTGGCCGGCGCGCGGAGATTGAGCGTCACCGTTGCCAATGGCGGAAAATTGGAAATTTACCTAAGCAATTTGCCAGGCGCGTTCACCTGATCGTCGTCGTCGTTGGCGGCGGCCTCCTTCTCTTCCTCGATCCTCGCGATTCCCTATTATTTCCAAGTAGGTCACCCGCACGACCTGTTAAAATTTTCAGCACTGCGGCACGTTTCAGCAACTATGACGCTTTAACGTGTCTTAAAACTAGACCGCGTGTCAGTAAATTTCGTACAGATGATGTTTAGTATGCTATAAGTTCCGACTGAAACTTTGTTTCGTCGATATTAGGAAAATTCGTACGGATATATACGACCCACATTTATTACATACCCGCAACGTTACAGATGATGAAATCAGTGTATTTATTAAAATTATCAGCATCACACGGTATTTAAATAAATTCAATATAAAATATGAAGAGAGAAGGTTTTATCTTGTTCTACTTTCAATTATCATCAATCATCAAACATTGGAACAAATCGACGATGAAAAATGAGAATATACGCGATAGATCGCAACAAACGCTTGAACGCTAAAATGTTATACGTTCGTTGAAGGAATATCCTTCCTCTTTCAAACAATATGACGGATAAAACGCAGTATTTTCCGTTGTTCAACAAAGAAATGAGAAACCTTAAAAGAACGATGCGCCTTTATTTCCTTAAATACGAAAACTTTTTTTCATTTTCACCACCATTACTCGTTTGTATAGCTCAATCCGCCCCTTGCCCACGATGCACACGGAGGTATATACGCGGATGCCGATATTAATAAAGTAGAAGGAAAGTAGTTCGCGAAAAATATAAAGGATCCCGGTATTCGCAAAAGAAAAAGGGGGTGAAAGAGACGAATCCAAGAGAGAGATAAAAATTGAAAAAGACGGAAGCTCAACGAAAAAAGAAAACACGCGTAGAAGAAAGCGCATACAGGAAAAGCGAGAGAGAGAAAGAGAAAAGAGGAGGACAGAGAAAAAGAGAGTTCACTGCAAAATGGTCGGCTATCCGTCAAGCATTGAAGACACACGAGATAGAGACGTATTGAGAAAACCGGGACAAAAACCTATTGTTAGGCACATGCTGCAGGAATATAGTACCATTGATACTTGTCACCTTTCTACCCCTTTCTAGTTCCACTCGTATAAGTGCCAATCATCAATGCGAACATGAAAGACGGAATTGTATCATTGGCGTGAAATTGCATACGACGTTGGAAATCGACGGCAATTATTGCTGTTCGATCGCTTCACCCAGGAGAATCAAAGGTTTCTTCATTTCTCTCGACTCTTATAATTCTTAAGATCAAAAAATCAGTTTTTTTTTTCAGAAATTTATTGTTACAGTAAAAAAAAGATTTCATACGTAAAGCACAAATTATATTTCGAAGGTTTTAATTATAAGCAATATAATTTTTTTGGTTTAAAAATTGTTCCAAGATTCTTGCTTCTATTATACAACAAATCAAATCAAAATGAAAAAGAAAGTAAAGAGAAAAAAAAACACGTTTAATGTATGTTTTATTGCAGGTGCGAATTTATCAAGAATATTTCATTAATTAAGGTCTGGTTAATAATTGCAAGCCGTTTTTATCCAGATTGAAAAAGGAGATTATGAGGATAAGCTTGAAGAGCACACAATACTTCATAGAGGCATATGTAAACTATTCAGACCATTAATTACAAAACTTTATAGGTAAGATCGACGAGTGTCATTATATCAGTTCATAACAAATTAAAAATCTAATTAAAATTTTTCATCGCGTCGCAGATATGCAGACAGCTTTAATAATCGCTATATCGATTTCATCAGTCGCATGCTTTATCGCTTGATATTTAATCAAAGATACGAGAAAGGAATAATTGAAATTAAGAGCTAAAGTATGTGCGCAACGGAGCATTCTGCAAGATACGCGGGTCCTACGATTTTCCCGGAAGCGCGCGGAAGGCAAAGCTACCGTATTACCTCGTTACTCGGTTTTCAGGAAGTGTAAAAGTAATTACAAGTGGAGGAAGTAACAAATCGCTTCGCCCGACAGCGGCAATAAACGGAGGTGAGTATTTTAAGTAGTCCAGTCATTTTACTGTCGGACACGCTAGCCCTCGAGAGCGATTTTCCCGTGAAAGCGTAGCAAGCCGTTGCGTTTCGTATTTCATTCAGAGTGACGTTTATGCCATTGAAATGGGATAGCGGTCCGGAGATAACTGGATGTTGCAACGGAATTACTTGTGCAGAATTAATTTGTGCTACTTTGTTTTTTTTTTTACTTTCGTCTCAGGCTTATATATATATATCTCTCATCTCGCCGTCGTGCGGCTGTAAAAGCACACACAGTTTTCCATTAAACAATTTCGATTAATTGAACGAAATACATCTCTGAAATAATTATATTGTTTCAATCCGCCGTGTTTTTCCTTTCAGGTAGACATCTATTGTCCGTAAACCACCAGTGATGTAAGAGGCAGGACACGGTTATTTGATAAAGGCAGCCTCTGTCGCAGCGTCGCGCTGGTACCGAGCAATCTATTACAGATTAATTGGCGTTTCGATCAGCCCCGGAGCTCTCTCTCTTTCTCTCTCTCTCTTTGTCCTATGTCGATCGATCTCCGGCGCCAGCGGGCGGATGGAAAAAATATGAATCTAGTTCTTGCGCCGTGGGGGATGCACAGAAACGCTAATTCGACGCGATAGACCGGCTCGCTCGCACTGTCAATAACGCTTTTTTTTTCCACCCGTCGCGTCGACGGTGCTACATCTCTTGTATCGAGAGAACTGCACGCTGGAGAGGGTCATTGCCGGCGCGCGTGATTTATTCCCGGAGCCTGGTTATTAACACGAAGCCGCGATCGCGCAAAAGCCGCCCTCGCAAACCCCCGGTCCGCCGAGTGGCTACCTGCGAACGAAGTGTTGGACAGGTGTCAATCGCCATCGATACCGAGAGGAGAGGTCCTCCCGTGAATGTACATACATATACATACCATATATGTATATATGCGTCGGAGGTGGGGGGAGGGGGAGGTTAATTGCGAGATATCACGACGACGACGACGTCGGGCGGGTGTCGCCGACAGTGGAAAACGCGGGCGCTCTGATGGACACCCTCGATTAACTCGAGAGCCGCGAACACTGGGGGCGATTCAACCCGATCGCTTGTTTTCTCCCCGGTACTTTTTCAGCTTTTGACAACGATCGATGGCGCTGATGGGGGCTAATACGATGGTCGGGACGTTTACTGATGACACTTATGATCGTGAATGCGGCCCGGGGGCGCGGACGCTCCGCGACGAGGCGCCTCGACCCAGCCAGCTAACGTGACATAGATATCAGCCGTGCACAATTAATACCTTAATATTAATTGAATGTCATTATTATAATAATTATTAATAACAATATGCACGGACGTACGGATAATGATATCAAATGTGTTTACAGATGACAGTTGCAATCGCGATATAAATATTAATCGTATATTCAATAAATTAAATATTTGTCAATATTATTCATATAAATATTGTCGGTATACTTAAAGCGCTTATTAATGCAAATAATGTAAGTTATTAAATATTTTGCGAGGTAAAAGGTGAACCGTGAATCGCAATTTTACGATATCAATGAATAATGCTCGCAAATGCGACTGTACACGCCTGCTTTTATATGCGAAACTTTTCCCGTTATGATACAAATAAAATTATTTGTTTAAATAATGTTGGACAAATAAATATTCATTGAACTCTGCCGCAGATCAAAATCGAACGTTGCAGTAAACCCAAACGGTAGTTATAAAATTGATTAACATACAGAAAGATAATGTATGCCAAATGATGCATAAATATTCAATAATCTACTGAAATACTTAACTGTAAGCGCTATAAAACATTTCTGTTTTTATGTAATTATATATATGTTGTTTTAATTCAATTAAATTGCGATTGTATGCGTGCTATCTTGCGTACTACAGAGCACAAACATATTATAAGCCAGATTTAAAAAAAAAAAACTTACAACAAAAATTATTCTTGCTTCCGCGTATATATATTCCGAAAAAAATTAGCTCGTTTAAATCATTCGTGGATTAAATTACACAAATGTGAAACAAAGAGAAGGATTTTCCATCTGTCAACAGCGTCACTCCAGTCGACAGGATCAATTAGTCGGAGACGACGAAGTGCGTTGCCATGGGTAATCGGAACAATCGATCCCCCGTCTCGCTTTCTCTTTCCCCTCCCGTTTGTCGCTCGTTCTCTCTTACAAGAGACAATCGTCGAAACACAATCGTGTGCAACCGGCTTCGCAACACGATACGGATATGGACAAGGACGCGCATATTCGTCCCTCCTCACCTCCTCCCGACATCAACCCGGACGATGACGCGTCCTGACAACCGGAATCGCGGGGAAAGCGATTCCTGCGCGTGACATCCGGTCACGCGGCTCGCATACGAGAGCACGGCGCGATGTGAACTCGATCGCCTCTCGCGACGACGCGAGAATGGAATTCGACGGGCCGCATCCCCACACCCCATCCGCTCGTCCTCTCTGTCACTCTCACCCTCTGACGTTGGCCGCTGACACACGTACTCCACTCTCGCTCTTCCGATTCCTAGTACACGTACGCACGCACACACGTACACACACACACACACACACATATGCGTGTACCCAATCACACCTCGTCTCCTTTATCCACTTTGTCTCCTTTTCTGGCTCGGCCTTTCGTCATTATCCTTTCGTTTTTCCTCTATGTACTTTACTCATTAATCCTACACTGCCACTTTGATGAGCAAAATTCACCGGGATAAAGAGCATCCGTGCTATCTTAATTGCAGCCCTTTTAAATCATATAACTATATTATCTGTGTGATAATGTACACGCTTTACATGAAATTTTCTTTCTAGTCAGTTTAGTGGAAATGTTCATATACTCCAAAATAGATTTTATTAATAAAATTAAATAAAAATTAATTAAAATAAAAAGAAACAGTTATGTAAAATCTAGAACCAAGTTTTAATGTTAAAAAATGCAAAATTTCTCTGTAAAGAACATTTCTTTGGTAACTTTTAATCCGTGATAATTAAATCATTTTTCTTCTGTTTAATAAATAATATTTGCTTGGTATATTTAATTGCTCTTTTAACTTTAAATAAAAGAAATAATGTAATTGTCACATATTAAGTTGCAATTTCACGATTAATTATTATTATCTGCTATCTGCTGTATATATGGCGATTCTTTAAAATTATTTCTCTATACTCTGTAAATTCCACCTCGTTATGGCTTCTCAGACAGGATTTTTCGTAAAATAATAAATAGACTTTTCTTCCCCCCTGCCCCTCCTACCTTTTTACTCTCCTTCCTATAGCCTCTTACACAAACTTCCCACCTTCTTCACTTACACTTTCCGTCTTCCTTTCGCGCGGTATCTCACGCATACGATTTCTTCCTCCCTCGTGGACGTGCCTTCCCTCTCATAACGTTCCCCTTTTACCTCGGGCCGCCACCGTGGCCATTAAACGTCAGCGGCAGGCCGCCGATGACGGAGTGCCGCCGCCGTCGCACAATGCTCGAGTGCAATTGCATCGAGACGAATACGCGGGCCGAGGGATTGATTCGGAGCGTGTGATTCTCGGCTTATTATTTTCGCGTGCCGTTGCCGTTGTCGAAATGGATTCGGATCGGAGGCGCAGGAAGTGCCTATGTAAGCCTAATGAAATCCCGAATCGAGAAAGGCTGACGGATGGATTTAATGCTCCTCGCAGAAAGGGACAATGCGATAGTATCATCAATGGCGATGATATCTTCGATAACGTCGCATTACATTTAAGAAGATCGATACCGCTATTATGCGATCGCCAATGGCGATGATTTGCCAACCTCACGATATATCACGTGACGGATTCCCCCGACGGTGATTACGCTCCATTGTAATGTGACAATAGCAGGCTCGCTATTCCTGATGCACTTTACCGAAGTGCACTCGGCGGTGCGGTCCCTGCGTCGCCGGACTGACAGAATACGCAGTTCCTGCTTTATTATTTCGTGACGTGCGCTCATAACGTCCATTCGACGGGCGTCATAGTCGATTGAGCGTCCATCTAATTAGTGTCAAGCCGCGCACACGATCCCGTCCTGACATTAGGCGTCGAGGGACTCGGACGTCCCTCTCCTTCCCATTCATAGTTAAACAGCACCCAGCAGTATTCCGTTCTGCCCGTTAATATTAGCGCTGCCAGTTCCGTACAGCGAGCTGTCTTGCATATTTCACGCCGGCAAGTTTCGGCTTCGATTGCGAAGTTTATTCCTATTCGTGGAAGTTGAATTTGGAAACTTAGCTACGTCTCGATTGTTATTAATTCGGTAATTATTAGATCTTGCATCAGCAAATGTACTAGTAGTATTTGATTGTTATTGCCGTTATCGAGAGAAGAGAAAGAAAAAGAGCACACCTCAAGGTCTTCAAGTATTTCGTTGAAAATAATTCTTGTCGTTCATAGAGACGTGCCATCGCGCGATCTATAAAAATCTCTCGACGAATGGATGAATTGCTCCTACTCCACTCCAGAGATTCCAGTGGCAGCTTGATAATAACTAACCTAATGTAGCGGGAGCCGGCGGTGAGAACTAACCCGTGTGAAAATGGCCTTATTAACGAAATGAATTGAACAATCGCAACGGGAAAAGTGATTTTACGCCGGCGGCGTGGCGCGTTGGCGCCGGTCGAGAACGCCGCGTTACGCTTGCAGTACCTTGCAATCTGGCCGCTTCATTTCTGGGACTCCATCCCGGGCGCGACTCACCCCCGGCGCTTCTGCGCCAACAGACGCCGGCCGGTTTCGACGAGGGCGAATCTAGAAATTAAATTTCAGCGGATCCGACTCGGAATGCCAAGCACCTTGTACAAGAGCCAAACTAACTCTTGCCCGCCTATCCTCTCCCTTCTCAATTCTCCGTCCTCCTTGTCGGCTATCTTTTCGACGCCTTCAACATCTTCGCGCAGATGAGAACACGACGATTAAGATAAAAAGAGTGAGATACGGATGAAGAATCCTCCATTCTGGTAGCATGGCTGACCGTTCCCGTCGCGACGAGATGTAAAAGACTATAGCTTCTCTCTTCACGTAAACTTGGCAGCTTTTCAAGCTCTCTGAATCTTTCCGATCACTTCTTCACCCCGCTGTCTTTTCTCATTCGTGCTCTCTACCTATCGAGAGAGATACTTTCGTTTTTTCCCGAATAGTTGTCAAAGATCGCGACTACGTGATGAGGGAAATCTGGTTTTCCCCGGGGAGAACTTTAACCCTTATTTTCAACCTCGTCGAATAGATGATCCATGCCGTTTTGTCTCATACGGGATCATCGATATCTTGATTCGGATTACACGTGATTTCCAGGTCCATCCCTCGACGCCGGACGGGGAGATTGGTCGGATTGGCCGACAATTGAGGTCGATCGGCAGCATTGTTCGCCGAGGATGTTCGATAGCGACAGGTCTTTATTTCGCGTCTTATTGCTCTCATCTTTATTTCGTCACCGATTAAATTGTCTCGGCGAACGTTCTCAACGAGTTCTGAAAATGTCACAAGCGTACAGCAAACTATCTCTGATCCTCGACTTTTTTTTTAATAGATAAAATACTGAATCTTTTGCTACACAAATTTCGGTCATTTATAACAAAATGAATAAATGGTTCGTGTTAAATCGGGTCAGCGTCTATTTATAGCAGTAATTCCAAGGGGATTGGAGCATATACCACTGAAACCACTCACTTTCTCGTTTCAAACAAGATTTCCAATTCATGAGGAAATTCGAATTCATCAGTAACATCATGGTCGCGGCACATTAAACTCATACCGCAAAAATCGATTCGCGCGGTCTTTAAAGCCGGCGGATACGCTTGATGTAGTCCTTTTTCCGCCGCTCCGGCGTAGAAGCACAAGCGGAACCGTAAGCTCGCCGTAGCTCAGCGGCGAAATGCAAGTGACTAATGTTAATGCGCGATTAACAATCCAACGTGGCATGGAACTGACGCCGTGCCGCGGAACGGGAATCTGGCAATGCGTACGTCCGTGCATTCGGAGCACTGATAACTCGCTTAACTGATAATGGCCTTCACCTTTGTGGAGGTACCGAAAGCGCTTTGTCCAGTCGATTCGCCATATATCGATTCACGCAGCGAAAAGTTACGCTCCGCATCCGTCGCGTGATGCTCATTAGATTTGGTCCCTTGCATTTAGCACCCCCATCCCGCCGCCCCTTTCATCCTCACTCCGACTGTCTTTCCCAAAGATCAACCAGCTATCTCTAACTTGTGAGCGCGAAATTGCTCCAATTAGAACTGTGGTGCACGTCAAAGCGACCGAATCATAAGCGGGACATAGTCGAATAATTTATGAAATTATCTCCGCCGCAAGAATTGCTCGGAGGAAAATCGCAAATTTAATGGGAAGATGGACGCTGGCGCGGACGGAAATCATCAATAACGAAAACCTGGGAAATAATAGACGCTGATTAAATTCATCTGCGGCACTACCCTCGGCATACATTCGACTTGAAATTTCTACAACGCGAGAGAATGAAGTGATTATTGATCGGGTCCGCGGCGCACGGTAAATTCCTTTACCTCTAATACGATATTCAAGCAGGCACTTTGGATTATGACAGATAATAGCTTCTCAGCTCTCGCACGTTATTGACGAGACGGTATTAGAAGGCGAATCTTATTATATAGCCTTTATATAGCAGTCATTAGATTACATCTAGTTCCTACGTTGCTAACAACCTTCGGCTCAAAGCCGAGCGGCCATTGACACGGCAACAAAATCACGACGAAAACGCTGATGGCATTTACGCCAGGGCAAAGACGAGGGGGCCTTTCAGAGGCGACGCTCGCCCAGTAATTAATGACGCGCGAGATATCAAATTGCTGACTGGCGTACGAACAACAGGCGATACTTCAGCGAGGTCGGCCCGCGATGCGATCTGCATTTCGAATTTCCGCAAATTTTAGATCGATTAACTCATGCCCCCGATTCCCTCGGGGATATTTACGCCTTGGTTATCCTTTCAAGAGTTGACCACGAAAATTCGCTTACTCGACCAAGCCCGCTGTACGTTTCGAACGCGAGCTTACCTCCCTTCTTTATCACAACGTTCTGCTGACAATGTGTTCCACATTTCGCTTTTTTTTTTCGCAGTTAGATAAGACCATACGTTCCTCTCTTTCCCTTTTTCTTTCGTACTGCCCGTCGCATATTGTACTTTATTTTAATCAAGTAATCGGATTATTAAGAGAGATTATTAGATCTCTTTATTTTTGTTTTTCGTTTCTCTCACATTTGTTAAATATGCATAAATACACGTTTATAATTTTATATTTTATTTTTTTTCTTTAAATTTTTTCAATTTAGAACACATTGACTAGAACAATGTTATTTTTATATTTATTTAATATACATATCTTATTCCATGTATCTTTACATTCTTGTTAAATTATAGTAGTCTAGATCACTTAATAAAGATATTATTGTCATTAATATTTTACATTATTTTATAACCTTTCCAACTTCTAACGTATCCCTCTTTTTTAATGACCACTTTTATCTTCCTTTCGAAGACGCACCGGAACTATAAAGCAAGTGGCATGGAAATCAGATTATACGGAATATGGACGACATAAAGTGGACCCTCTGCTAGGAGGGACGTTCCTATAGATAGGTTATGACCTAGATCTTTGATATTCTAATTGACATTGAGTGGAAACGTAATTAGAAGATTCTCTCTCTCTCTCTCTCGCTCTCTCTCTCTCTCTCTCTCTCTCTAGGCATCTCTCTCTCTCATTTCTCTCCTAGCTATCTCCTCTATTCTCTGCTCGTCTCCTCTCTTCTCTCGATTAGAATAAGCATTCTGCGCGTCTTCTTTTATAATTCGTGTTGATCGATTAAGAATAAACGTCAGTTATCTCCAACTGATTGGCATGCTAATTGAAAGGTAAACAATTCGATGCAAAACATAAATTAGCAATTATTGATAAAGAAATATTTCCGCAAAAGATCGTACAAACTACGCCAAAAATAATCAACTTAAAAGATTTTTTTAATTGCAAATACTAGACTATTAAAAGTGAGCATGTAAAACAATGTACTACTTTGATCAAATTTAATTTAATTAAAACTGTCTGACGAAATATACTGACCTATAGAAATAATTTCTTGGTATTCGATCTAAAGTGTTCTTTAATGAAAAAGATAAATTCTGAACAATGTATTATTTTAGGTGAACCAGTCTCGTGCTTTTATTTCATATAAAATGTTTTAAATTTGATCCATAATCAATATGTACAAACTAAAACATCACAAGAATATTTTTATCTTTTACTTTGATGTAAAAATTATTTATTAGACTTAAAGTTTTTAACGTTAATCTTAAAAACCATATGCAGCAGCGCGTAATTAATAAAGAACATTATTCTCTCTCTTTCTCTAATATGCTGACATAATTAAGTTGTGCTGGCTAATTAAGACGCCGGACATTGCATTTGGCAATTAGTATCGTGACAGGAAAGATGCACTCCGTGCATCAGGACAAAGACAAAGAGATTCCACTTGAGAGAGCGCTTCTCTTGTGCATGAATCGAGCCGTAATGGATGGCAATTACTGCTGAGTGCAGACCGTAACACTTCTCGATAATCGTGCCGCCATTTTCATTGAACGACGGAAACGAATAAAGAACAGTGGATCAAACGAGTCCACATTTCGTTGCGCTGCTAGTCAACTTAAATGTCAAATTGTTCCATCGAGAGTGGAATCATTCATTTACAAGAAAATACACAATTATTGATTTTGTATTCAATGTAAAGTATAATCGTTAAAGATTTATTGCAAATTTGATTTCAAATTTTTCCTGTCCTATAATGTTATATTTAAAATTATAAAATTTGTTTAATATTACTAGGACTTATTGCTGAGAAAAAAATTATTTTGTTGCCAATAAAATGCAAAATCCGTTTTATTTTAAGTTTCCAAACTTGAGCTAGCGCAAAAAAATGCCTTCCATAATATCGCGAATATTTGTGCGAAGAAAAAGATTTTTATTAAGCGAAATTTGTCAAAGCTACCGACGCTTTAAATACATTTAATTTCACAATTGCATTTCCACACACATACACTCATATTCGGAAAGAATTTTACTCAAATAATAATAATAAATAACGGCCAATCTAGCCGTAGGTGAAAAAGACCGAAGGCATATTTAAATTAGAATCGTTTTACGGATTTGCCTATATAGCGTGATGTTTTTCCTTTATTTGTAATGCCGCTTGTAGATTAATGTCGTTATTGACTGAGTTACTCATGAGAAATGTCGACAGATTAAATTTTGAAATTAATAAATTACTCGGCGGCAGTCGCACGGGACACCGATCCAACGCCGACGGTTATTTACGTCATAAAATACAGCGCGTAGCCGAGCAGATATTAATTTATCTCCGAAAGTAGTTTCCATTAATTTAAAGCAGCAGGCGCGGTCGTGTCTGCATTAACTGTACACTTGTATACGCGATTTCTCTCTCTCTCTCTCTCTCCCTTTCTCTCCTCTTTCTGTCTCTCTATCTCTCATACACTTGATGATATTATAATATTACATATTTTACAGAATGCTCGACAAAAAATAATCAAAATAAAAGCATCTTGTAACAAATGTATTAAATCAAATTTCAATTAAAAATTTATTTTGTATAAAATATAGAAATACTGTTTGATGTGCATTTAATTCCAGCGTTTAAACATAGATACATACGGTTATGCTAGTAAGAGTCAAGGGATATGTCAAGAAACTAAACCAGAATGCAGAATAAATTTCTACTTCGTTACTACTCCGTTAATTGGATGACTAATTACTGTTAAATCCGTAACACAACTTGAAGAGAAATGCTACTGTTTGACATTCCATAAAATTACTTTCTCTCTTTCTCTCTCTCTTTCTTCTTCCGTCAATTAAATATTTAGTTTACTTTGCAGAAAAGCTTTTACAATTCTCAAGCGCCGTAATAACAGCAATAAAGAACAAATTAAATATGTGTCAATCTCTTAGATAACATAGAATTCTTTCCTTTCCGTTACATAAATATTCATCAGTATTTACAATGCAAAAAATTTCTTAGCTAGTTAATTATAAATACGTAAATTTATTCTGTTTTCACATCGTACGTATATATAAGATCTACAAAGGTAAAACTGCTGGTTCTGTACTCAGCGTTTACTGTCAAAACTTGATCAATGAACAAGATAAATAAATTTTTTCTCTGTACGGTGTGTTCTTAGCAAAAGAAAATAATAAAGAGAAGAACATATATGTATTATACATCGGTTTCAATATTTTTCAAATATACCGTGTTCTCTAAATATCTCCTTCTCTCCCCTTCCCGCCGAGACAACGTCCGCTTAATCCGCGAGGATTCTTATCCGGGACGGGAATACGCCTCGCGCGCACGTGACGGCTAAGCCCGCGGCTTTTTCTCTTTTCCGCTCGGTTCGTCCATCATCCAAATTGAGTAATAAACCCCCGGCCTGTCGGAGCTTGCTCTTTAAAGCACTTTAAAAGTTAATCTTGCGGGCGTAATAGGAGGGAGCCCCGAGAATGCACGGGGAATGACCTGCCCCAATTCTTCCTAAGCAGAGTCACTCCGAGCCACCCCCCTTTCCATTGCCTGCTTTTCATTCCCGCTTTCCCAGGCCGACACATATCTTCGCGCAAACAGGCTTTCCTGTGCGCGCGGCAGGAAAACTACGGCCAAATATTTCAGCTCGCTACTGACGAACGAGGCACGACATTTTCACGCAGAACTACGACGTCACTGCGGCGTTCTCGTTCTAAAGGAAGACAATTTAGCTGCAAGCAGCACGGTATTAATCGTCGTCGTACAATCCATAATTTTTGTCGCTTAATTTTTGGCTAGCACGACAGAGAAAATTGATTTCTGTAATGTGTTGGATTTTTTTTTTAGAAAATTCGTTATATTACATGGTTTTCGAGGTAACCACGGAGACGGTGCTGTGTATGATGCGCATCAAGCTTCCGCTTTGACGCGCGTTCCCACGGTTCAGAGCTTAGCATAGCGCGTTATAACTACCTGTCGAATCTGACATGTAATTATCGAGGTACTCCAGGGACAAACAGTCTTTTAGGCCAGCTGGGCAAAGGAAGTTGGTACAAGTTAAAACACTTTGAAAAGTGTCGGGACTCTTCTCCCATTTTTAGATATAAAATGTTCATTTATTTAATTTTTGTGTAACGGATATTCAAAAAATTTTTCCCCCCAATTTTTCTAGGTTTGGAAAAGGGCATAGCGTCACGCTGTTCCACATTCACGCCGACGTCTCGATCTAACGAGCGTTGATAAACTCGCACGTCGGTTCCGAACACCGCCGGGTTAATCACCGAGGCGAGCGAGAAACCGCGAATCTAAATCTCACGGTTGCTTCGTAACGCAAACAAAAGAGGTGATAGTCCAGAAACGATTACGCGCCCGCGTTTCGAGGGATACGTTTCAAGAAACATGCAACGCGTGCGAATTCTGTCCTCGTCTTTTAGAACCGAAACTCCCCTCTGTATCTGAAAATCGGTTAAAATTGAGCCGCGTTACAACGCGTGTTAGATGAGCCGCGTGACAATCGCAGTAGCGCGGGCAAAATGACGAGTTGGAATCGCAGGCGGGAGATGTAGGGCCGAGTACGGGGGGGGGGGGGGCGAATGGGTGTAATTCCTAATGGATGGAGCGTTAGGCGACGCTCCGCGTCGTCGCTACGATGAATGTTAATATCTCAACTCGGGGGACGGAGCGGCAAAGTTTTCAATTAACGTAAGCGAACTGGGGATTAGCGAGATGGAGCGACGTTAAAGACAGCGAGAGAAAGAGGAACAGAGGCATGGCCGTCCCGATGAGTTGTCCCTTTTGGGATTACAAACCGCGAACCGACGAACACCTGGCATATTATTCGGCGATAATACTTTCAGCTTTGCACGGACCCAAAGTCCAGATGGTGCGGATGTCTTCGACTGCGATGAGAAATTGAATGGCGTGTCACCGTCGTTTTTTTCGCCCCGAGCCAACCATTCCTGTCATTTTGCAAACAGCATTCTGCATATTTACTTGAAAAGTTATTCGATCATTGAATGAACATCAATTAGTTTGGCAATGCATATTTAATATCAAATATGCACAGTGTTTGCTTAAAATTATTTATATAATAAAATGGTTGTATTTTATTTTTATCTAGATTATTATAATGTATGTTATCGCTATTTTTATCTTAAAGATAAAGATTTATTAATAAAAATATAAATAAAATATTGTTTTTCTATCTTCAATTGTTGTGTATGCTTTGTACTTTAGCTTTGTTTAGATAATTTTAAATTATAAGCACAACACTAAATATGCAGCGATTAGACACAGTTGGAAAAGTAACTATTTTCAACAAGAACCTGATTTCGGATAATCGGACAGATCAATTTCCGAATAAGATAGGTATATCTGATATCACGCCAGATAGGAATGCAAGAGTTACCAGTCCTTGTGTCTCAATTCACGGGAAACATATAAGTCATTTGGTTAATGCGTCTATTCGTAGGGGCAAGGACCTACTATTCGAACGTTAAACATGGCCGCGTGGTTCGACAATTTTGGAAACAATGCCGAGAGCGCGGAGAGCGACGTGGACGCAGTGCGCGAGCTACGTTCCAGAACGCTGGAATCCGAGAGTCCAATGGTGAGTTACCTTCGAGTGGCCCCGAGTATTACCCGAGAACCTTGCGGAGGAGGAACATACCACCGGCGGCAAACAGTGGCGCTCAGTGACCATCCTGGTGCTGGCACAGAGCCTGGTACTAGAGCGCAGACATTTTCTCAACAATTTTCGAAAGTTGAGCCAAGGTATCCTTGGTATCTGATATTACCGAAATGCCGGAAGACGATTTGGCGGGAAAAAAATTCCGCGAGTCTTCACAATAATAATTCGCGGACACACCGCCGGCGCGGGGAGGTTAGGGGGGCAAACGACCGATTTTGCGTAAATGCAGTGAGGCTGTAATAAACTTCAAATTAAACCTCGAAACTTCCCACTGAGAATATAATGTACGTTTCGAAATTTGCAGCCTAAGCGCTAATTAGTGTTGATCTCGGAATATAATTACGGGAGCTGCGGGACGTTGGGAGAAGTATCTTACGTTTCAAACAGCCCTCGTCGTAAGCGGATAAATTCTGAAGTGGCTCAGAACGAAAAGTTAAACGGAAATTCGATAGCAAACAGCATTTCGTAAATCGAGAAATCCGTTAATTATAAAAACAAGCCTAAAAGCGCTGCGCTTTCTCGCTCAATTAATCGTTAAATCGCGAAACGGGAACACCATGTGCCGATTCAAAAAGGGCGCGGCGACGCCTGTGGAACGCGGTATATCCGCAAACGTCAAATTCCATCCGCGAATATTTCGGAGATTAATGCAGCGGCAACCGGTAAGGACTCTTGAAAGATGAAACGTCGGGTATTGTCGGCCGCTTCAGAACTCCGTCAAGAGTTCCCGGCGTGCATGTAGCAATCGGATTGGATTACGCGTCCGGACGCGCTCCGGATATGGTCCGGGAATGGTACAGGAAGAGAGGGGGGGGGAGGAGGATACTGTGACGGAGTTTGAAGGACTTCGAGGGCGATGGATGATATTTAGTACAGGAGCCGACGTACGGAAGCTAGTTCGCATCCACGATATCCGAGTACGCGGAATGCACGTAACGTTGTTACGTCCGGGGCGATCCTCGGGAGGTTATCGCGCCCGGCATTTAGAGTACTAATTAGAACGGCGGTGTATTTGCGGAAAGCTGCGTCGACCGGGTAGTAGAAACATCTAATTATGTTTTGGTAGTGCGTCACAGCAATTCAACCGGTTGTAAATTTTATTTGGAAATTTTCGCGACACCGACAATCGATATTTCTTCCCCTCGTTTCCGAGATAAAAACGTTTCGCCATCGTACATTTTCCACTTGAAATCAGTGCACTTTTTTATTCCGAAAAGTAATTAAGGATCTTTCTTCATGTAAAACTTCGAAACTTTTCCTCTTTATGCATATTCTTCAAGTTTTAAGTCTTGAATATATGTTCTTTTGTGAAAAATTGATGAAGTTATAAGTATTTGACTCACTCAACTCGAACGATCCGAGTGAAGACTGTTTGCGATCAAGGAGGCTAAAATAGAATAAAAAATAAAAAAATTCTTTCCTTAAAATATAAGAATTATTTTTGTATAGCCATAAAATAACTGCGCGATTTAAGTGTAAAAAGTTTTACCAAAGCATTAAAATCTGTACGTAAAATGCCTTTTCTCAAAATCAAGTTTCTTAGAGAGAAGTTAAATTCACAGGTACACCTTCAGAATCTCAAGAATAAATTATTTAATCAATTTCAAAATTATGAAGTCAAAATAATGTAACCGTATTCTTTTCTTTTCTTTTACAACAAATTTCGTTTCTTCTGCCGTTTTCTTTTATTGTAGTATACAATCACAAAAGATGCAGAAATACAAATTGCTTTCAAAGCACATTATTATTTTTTAAACAGATATCTTTATTCTTAAAGAATAAGAAGCTCTTTTTATTTTATTTATAATTTTAAATAATAATGCATAAAATAAAAGCACTATCAAAAAAATGAATTATAAAGATCATATTTTTTTAAAATTCAAAACTTAACCAGTATAAAATTTCAGGTGTACGTAATAAAATTTAAATTTGCGTTAACACGCAATAAGCATTAAAATGTCGCAGGTTATCTGTTTAATTGTACAGCCCCGTTCGACATTTCTAACAACAAAGTTAAGAATACTCATAAACAATAAAATCTTATTAATGATTATTAAGAAAACAGTTAAAACCGATAGTAATTTTATAAAATCCAAATACATGTAAAAATTTCAATAACTGCTAAGTGTTCAACAATCTAAACCTTTTACTGAAACTGAATTGTTCCTCTTTAATCGCAGATGGAACCCAATTTCAAGTATCACTTACGAACGACGTAGCATTTCCTTAGTAGCATCAACTCTATATGCATATGACATTCCGCGACTACGAAGTTCCCACGACTGGAACATAGGAGCGAAGGGTGCAGGTACCGGAAGTAGAGGAGCGTTGACGTTTATTAAGACGAAGAATTTTGCCCACCGGTGCACGTGCGCGTTCACGCGCACCGAAGATTCGCGTCTGGGACGGGAAAATATAACGTCGCTCTACCCTCAGCCTCACCTTCTTCATCCTCGGTCCCGAACAGATTAACGGCGCGAGGATATTCCCCGCTCGGAATGTTCATATCGCCGTTTCGTGTCCGCGGTGCTCTACCCCTCTCAGGTACCTAGGGCTCCGCCATCACCGCAGAACTCTCGCAAGAGAATTCTAAGGCAACTGACAAGGGATAAACTGCAGAGGGCGCAAAAGAGAGGCGAAGGCTGAAGGCGGAAGGCGGGTGCCTTGAAGTTTATTAAGATTAAGGACTTCATTCGTAGTAATTCCGGCGCAGCGCGCCGCGCCGTGTTCGCTCCGTACTTTCGTAATAAGGGGATCTCCCGGCGAGGTCGGAGAAAGGTTGTACATCTCAGTGCAGTCTTATAATTATTGCACGAAAACCGAGGTTATTAAAAGGAAAATGGACCACTCTCAATAGTGGAGAAAGCGCAGCGCATAGTCGTCTCCGGATATAATGTTTACGCAAGGGCCGTAGCTTAAATAAATGAGTATCTCGCGTATTTGTACAGCGAACGTTATGATAAGTTACTGAAACGAAACGTTTAAGAAATTTCGGTACTTATCGCCGCTGCAACCGCCGTATTCAGTAGTCGACGAAAAGTCGAGGGCTGACTCTTTCTTCATATCGGCAAACGCGATATTAACGACGCGAGTTAGCTTCGGCGTTAGGCTCCTCGGACCCTAGAAGGAACGGCTCTCAAAATCGAAAGTGCTTCGTTCCCAGGCCGCGCGACGATTAATAACACTTTAGAATGTTCGCGAAGGAACCCTACGGCTTCCTGTAAACCCGTTGATATTTATTAGAATTTAGTAGGTGGCCGACCATTACCCCGGATCGTTGTTGGTACCACTTCCGGAAGGTCGCTCGGCTGGCGCGCTCGTAACTGCAACGGAGTTCCTACAGTCTCGCTACCCTTGCTCCTCGCCGCCTGGGCCATTTTCGGGTAATTGTAATCTACAACGACCCTGATTCTTGTGGGAGTTACAGTGTTGCGAGAGAAAGCGAGATAGCGACACTTACAACCACGTGTTCGGGCGCGAAAGCATGAAAGATAACAATGCCCTTTCATCGTCCGTGAAAGTTCTGTAAAATAGCTGTGATATCGAGTGCACATATATTTTCATCCTCCACTTTACATTTACTTGGTAAATGGCTTACGTACATTTATATTAACAATTAAAGAAAATATGTTTAAACTTAATTTATAATAAATATAAATTTAAAAAATTAATATTTAATCTATTTAAAAATAAAATAAATAATAAATGGAATAAATAAATAAATTTGTTCAATTTTATATCAAGAGAGATATTAAAGAAAACAAATCGTATCGTCGTGATTTAATTTAATGCAAAAAAATTTAATAATTCAGAAAGGTTTAGTATTACATTACAATAGTCTTACACTATATTTCAGGAATTGTTTCACGATAGCGAGAGACGAGCAAGAATTTTTTATCGCTATAAGATATTCCCTACTGAATATCAGAATGTTCTCGTTGGCGAACGACTCGGTCGTTGAACGGATAAGAGGCTATTAATTGGTGGAGCTTCAATGTCGTCGGAAGGCTTCGCCGTATATTTTAATATATAGAACGCTGTATCGTCGAGAGACATTAATCATCTTACGAAAGGAAACTTTAATTTGCTATTTTTGAGTACAAGGAGAATTATAATATAGGCACGAAATCTGTCTTCCTGAATGCACAGATTTATATAAACAGGCATAAATAATCAAACTTGAGGAGTGTGTGATGAAGTCGCAAACAATAATTAAATTTAATTCAAATCAATTAAGATCTCGAAGTATCTGCTTTCCATTATTATTACAAATCATCTTATTATACAATGTTATTTTAATATATACTTGTATTATTTATACGCTAAATTAGCATTTCAGATGCTGACTTGCAGGCGTAAGGTGATGTTATTAGAAGATTCGTATAATTTTACACGACGCGAGCTCATTGGACAAAATTACTCGGTCGAGTTTAGGAAGTGCTTTAATCTTCCTCCTGAACTTTGATGCACATTTTAATCTCGGCGCGAGTTTTCCTTCCGGAAGAAGTCCGGAAGAGCGCGCAACTTTCCTTATGATACAACTACGACTTTCTCTAAGAGTCAAGAGCTGCAGCTCTTTTTTGGTACCAAAGCTATTTAGCATAGTAACGTACTTTTCGCGTAATCATTCAAAATTAGATTAAAATTAGATTCATTTTTATATTATACATCTTCATATTATATTCACCACATTCGTGGCGAATAAAATTCAAGTGGCGAATAAAACTCAAAATGCTCGATTAATTGTCATGCTTCATTTCAAATTCTTCAGCACGAAAATTGAATCGTACGACAATTAATCGGGCAATCTACACTTAAGTGTTCACACAAGGGCAAAGCGTCTTAGTAAATCGCGCGTCTCTGCCAAAGGCTAGCAAAAGTGCATTTATGATATTACGACGATGCTATTAAGTGTCCCAAGTTTAAGACCGAGGTGATAATGCTCGGGGAAACTATCCTCGCGGATGCGTCCCGGGTTAAGACCAAAGTTCGAACGGCCTTTAATTAACTCATCCCCTTCCCTCGGCCGCATAGCCTAACCGGTAATCCACTTTCCAGTCCGGGTGGTCGCGCGACGGGATCCTCTAATGCGCTTTTTATTGCTCGCCAGCGCGAAATTTCGTGGCAAAATTATAAATTAAATTCACGAGGGCCCGGCCCCTCGGAACTTGCCACTTAGACTCTTCCGGGACGGTATTACACACATGCGCCCACGGCGGTCGTTTGAATTAGGCGCTGTCGCGTTATCCTCGTATTCCCTTACCAGAGATATGCGCACTCTTGTATGTGTGCATATGTTTATGTATATTAACTCGATTTCACGGTTGCCACGGAATGTAAAGACATCATTTATAATTACCGTTATGTGACACATAAATTGCTTTTAAAATAATTTAAATAATTCTGTGTACACATCACCACACAATTTGCTCTATTTTCCACTAATCTTGACAGTAGAATATTTTAAACAAAACGGTAGCAAATTTCACAATTCGCAAAAAGCCATCTAGTCTATTAAATTCATTGGTATCGCAGATAATACGTCAAGAGTAAATTTTATGTAAAAAAGTAAAGTATGTTTTGAGTTATTAAAGATATGTATACATATGTTATTATATGTTATTTTAAGAATATTATCATTTTGAAATAATTGAGAGTAGTCTTAGATTTAAAAGTATCGTAAGCTGTTAGACATAATAATACATATTACATTTTCCACAACTTTTCAGTACTTTCCTACCAACTCGAATATCCTTTTGAAGTTCGAGATAATACTTTCAAGCCTGAGGCGAACCTCTTGTAAACCTGCGAACCCACGACTGCAAAAGTTAGCACTCCGAGTCTGAACTTATATCCGAGATACCGCGCAGTCGAAGAACCAACGTTTCGGTTACGATTTAAAATGTAAGGAAATGTAAATTAAAAATTACATTTCCTTGTCAGATAATTCTTAATTTTCTTCATTTTGTGCACACGAAAAGACATAATACCTTTTACGAGAGTCCCGTGGCTGTTAATATTCATTCCCTTACATCTAGATTGAATTTTTCGCAATATTTCATTTTGTTGCTCGCTTCTTTTTACTTGATTTTCAGATTTTTTTATTTGTGTACGCGCGCGCATATTTATTTATTTTTTTAAAATCTGTTATATTTTGATTAAATTTTAAAATATGTATTATATACATAATATAGAAATAAAAATAAACAAAGAAAATAACGTACTTGTCAGGTAATTGTAGACAGACATCGGCGAGGTCTTCTTCACTTTAGACACGCGTCTAAGTGCTCGCTATTTTCGAGAGCTGCAAGTGTTTCGTCTCCTCTCGAAACTTCCTCCTCTCGGCCGAAGTTTCAGGATTCGGAGACGAAAGTTCAGACGCCGCGAAATTGGGTCGGGCCGCTGACGTAATGAAGGGACACGAAGTCTTTGTAGGCGGAAAGAGAAAGAGAGAGAGAGAGAGAGAGAGAAGGGCGAAAGAGAGACAGAGAAACAGAGAGTGCGCGGTTGGCGAAGTAGCAACCGAAGTTTGACCCTTCTCGAATACATTAAAGTTGCCGTTTCCGGTGACGACACCGCTCGCCCTAAAGCGCTACAATGACCGCTCTCTCGCGGAGAGTTGCCGACCGGATTAAGAGGCGAGATAACAGTCCTACCCCGTACTCCTCCGCGACGACGGGAAGATTGTTGCGGGAAGAGCTCCCGTACTTTCGCGCGGGCGATACTTCCGTGTCCGAGGGAATGGCAGTTCTAACACGGACGAAACTCGCCCAACGACAACGACGACGGCGACGGCCATCGGAAATTTACGCGTGTCCGCTTTGCGCTCGATTCTCATGCTCGGCTTGATTAAATCTGTTTGCCGGCTTAATGGTGCCTTTAATAAGGAAACACGCGTAGAGAGACCGTAGAAATTAATCGACATAGATAACGTCGCGTCTTACCCTTCCGGTATAACGAGAGAAGTTCGTGTACCTGGCTTTGAGAAATTAATACAGGACATTGTCTTCAACCTGGGTCATATCCGTACAGCAATTTTACACAAGCTCACCTTGCAGCATTTGAAAATGTCAATTATTTCGGCTTAATTTTCACATTACGTTACCACTACATGCGTTAACCGTGCTGCTCGCGTTTATTTAAACCAAAACCTGGAAGCTCGCAGAACACGCGCGGTACTCTCCCCCGTCTTTCTCTCGTTGCAGCTAGTCTTTGTAACGAGTGATCGTTAAACTCGTATCGAACGTACCAACCGGAAGATCCGCCGTAACGTTCCGAGTTGTTCGCGACGATAATAACGCGGTAAGAAATGGTCAACTTGAATCGCGCGTTGTCGAGGCGCCAGGAGCTCGTTTTTCCATTGCGTCCCCGTGCCAAGCCTTTCCTCGCGAACGCGACGCGCACACACACACATCACATCGATCTCGTCTTTTCTTCCTCGTTCGCTTTCCTCCCGGCGAGTACACGCGCGGATTTCCTGGCAGATTGGATACGCGCGGGCGCGCGGTTTATACGTTATTTTTCTCAGCCCCGTCGTCGCCGCAAAGGACTGACGGAGAGGACTGGTTGCGCGAGGAAACACGCGCGAGCAAGAGCGCGGAGGCGATAACAACGTTCCTTCCAAGTGACGAGGGATCCTCCAATCCACCCTCCGCACGATTTTCCCCTCGTTACGCGGTCTCTCTATCCCATTGTGCCGCTCTCTCGGCACAGGACCCTCTATTTATTCCTTGGCACATGCCACGGTCCCTCCGGTGGCTCGCACAAAGGTAGCTCTAACGTAGCGACACGAGGGGGACGCGAATTCGAGAAGCGTCGGAGAGGTGGGCCGGGTTTATGGGCTGTCTTCGTGCGCGCGCGACACGTTGACGTATCAGGATCGGATCAGGTGGTGAGATCGCTCTTCAACGGATCGGCGACGTAAATTCCTGCCGCGATGACGCTGCGGCCGAGTGCATTCGCTAGGAGCGCCAGGAAGGCTTTTCCCCCGAGAAGCCCGAGCCTTGAAATACGTTCTATTACGGTGAAATTGTAGTATCTCGTTGCAACACAACTCCCTATGTTGCAAAAAACTCACATTTATATGCCCCCATAAAGGTAGACATTCTATCGTGTTCTTTCATTCTAAGCTTTTTCATCCTAACAGTACACCGAACAAATTGCATTCTCGAAATGAGACGATAACATCCTTTGAAATTAAAAGTATATTCTTTTTAATGAACTTCTGAATAATGACATTCTGCAGATCACTTTATTTGGCGAATTTAAACACAGCTAATGCAGCATGGTCTGGTGCTAAGAGCTTTAAACATTGTAACATTTAAATAATGGATAAGAAGGGATAACGAAAAGTGATGAAGAGCTAATCCCCGCCTCTCAAATAAAGTCTGCATTTTTAAAGATCAACGTTTATAATTTCTATTAATTTTTATTAATTTATTTTTTAATCTTTGGCGGAAAACAGTGTATTTTAAAAAAGACTATTATAAAAATAGGAAAACATTTTTCATAAATTGAGAATACAATTTTTTTAATAACATAATGCATAAAGATCGTAAAGCATATAATCATTATAATCATCTTTCCAACGGTCTAACGAAAAGAGCATTATTAAGTAACGATTAAACAGAGAATTCTTAATCAAATCATTAATTTTCGTAAATTACGTAATTTAATCCGTAAGTCTAACAAAGCTTTGTAGGCTCTAAAACCATAATTAACGATAATTCCAGCTATGCTCCATTATATGGAGCAAAACAAGAGCATCAGAAATAATTACTTGCCGAGTTGTAGGTACAACGGGAGATGTACAGCGAGGATTTCTATCTCGCAAAGAACAATAAATCTTCTCGTACATATCATAAGATTCAAATTTAATATCACGAAGATTATTCGAAGAGAAATAAATACATTAAAAATTCTGCGAAAAGAGAAAGCGGAAAGCAATCTATTTATTTCATAAATACCTTCTGAAACGAACATATTGCGCGTTACATAAACGCAGCTAAATACCGTTCTCCCAATGAAAATGATATTTTTCGCACAAAACTGGCAGTCGTGGTTGCATTTCTGATATACAATTTCAAGATTTTCACCCTTGAAATCGTCGTCGTCATCGTCGCCATCGTCATTACATCGTCGTCCATGAAGCGCTGGCAAAAATAATAAAGCTAAAAAAAAGCGCGCGGGCGAACAGAACTCGGAAAAGAATCCGACGAGCTACGAGAAAGAAAAAGAGAGAAAATGGACGCACGAGGGGAGATGTGGGAAGGGCGGCAGTCAATATTTGCATGCCGCGAGGCGCGGCCGGAAGTGCACTTGAGCGACGAAGAGACAAGAAGCTCGTCGCTGACTCGGCCGACCGCACTCTTCATCTCGGACAACCCGCGCGCCGAATGAGCGAGAGAGAGAGAGAGAGAGACGAGCCTTTGAGGGCCCTTCTCCCGCCGAAGCCGCAGAGTTGCGTCATGCGAGATGCCTCGCGAGCCACCCGGGCCTTTTTCACTCCACGTCTTTCCCTCGGCCAACCGAGGGAGACCACCCTCACTCCCGTAGGATGACTTTCCGACGAGACGACGCACGACAAAACCATTAGCCTCACCGTGAGAGGTTCAAAGGGTCAATCCCAACTAATTACATTCGCGACCATTTTCTTGCTCGGTCCTTTTTCCTTTCCCGCGCGAGGAAATTTCTCTCGTTGGGAAATCGGAACGGCGTGTTTTAGAATTCGAGGCGAATCAAACCGACTCACGGAGTAGATTTTGGGATAAATTAAAACCGGACCGAGCTTTATTTGATTCGCTTGTTGTCGATATTGCCCCGCTACCTCCTCGCAAATCGCGCAAATCGTGACGCAGTTGCAAGTTCAGGTGGAAGCCCAGGTGGCGCGAAAGTTTTCTTTTCCCCCGACGTCCGTGGGCCGTACACGCGCTTCATCCGCTTTTTCCGAGGCGAAGGTAATCCCGTGCCCGTGATATGTTTAAAACTCCGCATCGCGAATTAAATCGTTTTCCCGCGAATCAGAAGCGGAGAACACTCGCCGCGAGGGTGGCGGGACGACGCGGCATTCCTTATATCCCTTATTACCAGCGCGCGCGAGTCCAAGCGGCGGCGCGGCTGTAAAATTATGCGCATTCTCCGCCTCGTGAAAAAAAATTTCTCGCGCCCGCGCTCGTTGACTCCGAGCTCCGGTGCATGCGGGCGAGATAATGAATTTTTAACGCCGCCCTTTTACGCGGGCGGGCCACGCCGCCGTGCGAAACGTGACGGAACCGTGTGCACCGAATGGGGATAAAATTGGCCCTAAACTTTTCGGCTGAGAGGAGTCCCCGCCGTCCCCCGGGAGGATAAGCATTTATCATTCATACCGCGTGCGCTATCGATCCGGCAAAAATATGTCTTTTGTATCGCTTATCGACGTAGGATTCTCCTCCCGAGGGACCATTCCTTCCCGCCGAATATTGCGTTATTGAAAATTAGCATTTGAAAACAGTCGACAATAAGAAATAACGTAATTTTGTCCTCATTTTTTTAAACTAAATCTTCAACCCAGAAATAGTCATTCCGTTTCTTTTTTCGTAAACAAGAAATGTCTGAAGTGATTTTCGCGATTAGAAATCACTGTTTAACTATAACAGGTTTTATAATTTAGATTAGTAATCGTTCTATAATTTATGAATACCCAAGGACTACTTTATGTATATAAATTTAATTAATATTTTTCTAAAATATAAAAAAGTTATTTTTTATATTGCGGATTTTTGTTGAAATTTTATATTAAACAAAGATTCAAAAAGAATAGTTGTAAGAAAACAAACGAAATATAATATAATTATAATATCCATTATTATAACATCCATTTTATAAAAAAAGTCGCTATTTTATAATACTATGTATAATATTTGCTCTTGCAAGATCATTAAAAATAGTTCATTTTTTATTATATTATAACGCGGGCGAAAAATTTAGTATTATATAAATATAAAAATTATATAAGGTATAATTTTCAACAAAAATAAAAATAAACATTTACGGAAAAATAATATAAACTTTTTATATTGTATGAAAATATTACAATAGCTTGTTATACTTTTTAACTCCTTCATTTAAACTCATATTATTATTTCGAATTAATATTAAACTCTTACCATCCTAGATTGCTTTTATAACGTAAATTAGTACCTGGAGTGTTTTCTAACAATTTTCCACTAATTTTAAACCTCAGTTAATTTCAATAGATCAGTATTATGAATATATGAATCATAACTTCTCACTTATTTCTACTGTAAAAATTACAACGGAATCTTCGAATGAAAAAGAGATATGCATTTTAAATCAGTGAAAAAATTTGCCGTGAACTCTATTTTTCCGCCAATGTAAAAAATACCCAGGTGACTATTCTCGGATTAAAATATAATATCCAGCAAAATGTGATATTGGATTCTGTCAAACTAATAAAAAGATAAACCGTACACGTTTTCATAAACGCTGAATGTACTTTTGCACTGCAATAAATCACCAGTGAGAAATAATGCCGGAACAACGGATTCTCGATTGAGGGATATCTAAGTGTCATAACAGCGCGGTACAATTTACGTCGTCGGGCAAGTCATAATTTCGAACGTCCCCAAGACACACGGGGACGAGAGTTTCCCGTCGGCGAGTTGTCCGAGCGCAATTCGTCATATAATTCGCAGGATACACATGTTGACGCGGCCGTTTGGCGGCCGCGTCGCAATCACGTGTTCCTCTAACACGGGGAGGAGAAAGAGAGAAAGGGGTAGGGCGGAGGGGGCGGCGGAACAATTCCGAAAGTACAATCGTGGAACTCTGCGGTAACTGCATGCGTGCGTATGCGTGCGTCTGGCAGAGAACTCCCCGCAATCTCATCGCAACGGGTCCCAGCGGGAAAACACGAAACGTCGCGCAGCGGAAATGCACGATGCGAGCGAGAGGAACGAAAATGCGACGGGGAATGGAGAGGGGGAGGATCCGGTCGCCTGGACCGACGGAGTCGTGGCCGGGAATCGTAACTACTTGTTCCATGCAAATTCGATTTGCAAGTTCGATTCGCGCGAGCGCGATTCCGTCGGACTCGGCCGGCCCCGCTTGGCTCGCTCTCAAGACGCGACCGTATGGCTCAGGACGAGTTTATCCGAGAATAATACAACAGAGAGACGTATACGTATATACAGGCACGTGCGCGCGTATACAACGCTCGGTCAGCCGGCGGCGTGTGTTGCCACAATCAACGCCGAGTAGACCGCAACTGTGATTAACAGAAATCATTCCACTATCCATCCGCCGTGGAATCTCGTTTTCAACTAAACAGAATAGTCATCCCGACTGTGACGCAGTTTCGCCGACCATCTGATGCAACGACTGTTTCCCGCATTCCATAAAATGCAATTAATTATGCGCCGTAGATTGAGAGCTACGACGCCGCAGCGTTACGAAAATCGTGATAAACGGCACTACGACTCTATTCACATTTTTATCCCTGTGTATTATATGACGCTAAATTATGCAATGAAAGAAAAAACGGTGTTGCAATTATCATAATTTAACTCGTAAATCATAGTCATTATCGATGCTATATATTTATAGTTGTTTAAATGTAAGTTATTATTACAATGAAAAAATTGTAAAAGAATATATTCATTATAATTATAATTGCATGTACTACATAGAAATGTCCATTTTATTTTTAATATCTCTCTCTCTCTCTCTCTCTCTCTCTCTCTCTCTCTCTCTCTTGCTATTTTATTACATTAATATTTAAAATAATTATAATTTATAGAAGTTTTTTCATAGTTGGTATAACTATAAACATAAAGTTATTATAACTGACTTTGTAACTATAATAGAACCATAATCATAAACATCGAACACACTTTTTTTCAGTAAACTTTCTGTACTATACTCAATTAATATTACACTAACCTGTTTACACGTTTGTTTTATCATATGATTGTAGGCACTGATGGAATATATTTCCGAAAGATACACTCCCCCCGCGACTACTTGATGAAATTCATTCCTTTGAAAAGCTCAAGAGGCAAAAATTCGCTGGTATCTCTGAATTACATTCTAGTAGTTGGTCTGCGCTTTGTACGTACGCTATAAACCTCCTCACGACGGTGAATCAAGTAGGAGGCGGGAGGAGAGAAGGTAGTAGAGCGGCTACTTGTTCTATGCAAATGCGTTCCGCAAGTTCGATTTAGCCGAACGTCAGATCCAGGCGGATCGTACGGCACTCGGTCGCCCCCTTTTCGGTACACACGGATAATGTCCCCTGAGATACAGGATTATCATGCGGAAAATACCAACGTACCCTTTCAGCTAATAACGAATGTTCCCCCCGCCCCCTCGGCAGCTAATCGTACGATTCGAATAAAAAGGTCAACGACAGACGAGGGAGACAAATCAAATGTGTAAGAACACACGAGCGAAAGTGGCTCGCAAAAATAAAATAGGGAGGAAATGAAACAACCCTTTTCGCAGTTCACTACGCAGGACTAATCTAAAGTTCTCTCGTTGTATCACGAAACCGAGTGAGTAGTCGATTTACGGATTGTGTTTTGATATCAGAAACGGGCACAATCGTGATCGCGCAGCTTCCCGCTGGTCCAGACGAGACCATTTGAAATTCGCCAGACGAACCGAGCGAGTTCGCGTGATCCGCGGTAAAATGGCGAGCGCGACAACGCGGGGCGGATTTGGATTTCGCGAGACGTAGGGGGCACAAAGCTAAATCATTCGGAAATCCCGAGAGACTCGCGTCGCTAAGTCGCCGCGTGCGCGCGTGTTTTCCGAAGGAGAGCCATGTTTGCCGTTCGCGCCGGCTGGCGGAGCGGCAAAACGGAAACGTCTGGCGGGCGACCATTGCCGTTACAAATTCTACGGCGACGTCGTGAGGTCACGTTCCCGACGTAGCGACGGAGATGCATTCCTCGAAGGTCCCCGGGATTTTCGCGACTTCGGAATTCTTCCGGGAATCCCGTGGTGTTAACCCGTTCCCTCGTCCCGCCTCTTCGCCCCTTACCGCGCCTTTCATCCCTCCTTCCGCTTTTCACCCTCCCCGGGCTGGCAACGATGTGAGGTGGGGAAGGATCGGTCGGCGGGAAGATTACTGCCGCGTGCCCGGCTCTTCGCGTTTCGCTGTTGACTGCGTCCGCCACGGAAAAATGCGCAGCGCGCGCGTTTCTCTTCGGCCGCGCAGTATATCTTTCACATCGTGAAAATCACGCGTTTAGAAGAGCGGAGGTTTGAAATAATTTATTAAGTAGATTGCGGCGGCGTATCAGAGTCCTCCCGTAATCGTCCGTCCGTCTCACCGGGACGCGACGCCGTCGGCTGGCTGGCACACGCGAGAGTCGTGTTTATCACGCGCTTATCGCGAAACGTCGCTGCGACCATTTTCGCCGCGAACTAAATCTCCTGTTCTCCGCCTCTTTCTCTCTCTCTCTCTTTCTTTCAAACTGTTTTATACGCGAGCTTATACGCAAAGTTCGCGACTTTACATGAACGGGAACCAAAGCGCCTCTCCCAAGCAAATCCCAGCATCCGAGATCGACGCATCATTTCTATGTAGATTTCGTAACACGCGGATCGTCTACTCGGAGAATATTCGCAATGGCAAAAGAAACTTTTCTCAAAGTCCGACGAAAAACATCGTTTTCCTATCGTCATCCTGTCATCAATCCCGCGATCAATTTTCACGCGATCGAACGCTCTGCGGTTATGCGCGAAAGTTGCCAAATATTTTTTTCTATCCCGATGCATCGTGAAAAATATTTATCTCGTGATATCTTTAATATACGTTCGCTAATGGTGTAGACGATGCAAGAGTTCTCAAGAAATCACAAGATTATTACATCAAGTAGAACATCAAGTCGCGATAATGTCAAAATGACACAAAAATGAATCGAAATTGACCAAAAAGTAATTTTTAATCTTGAATTTTAGAATTATTTTAACGTTATTTTGATGTCGTGATAACTTTTTGTTCTGCATGATTGTGTCACAATGTGATTTTTAGCGAAACTATCTTTCCGTCAAAAGGATACATTAATTTGATTTGATTGAATAATAATTTTTATAATACTATATATTTTCTCTTCAAATTATACGTCGTTACTTTCAGTCTTAAAGTATAATTCTTAAATTGAACAGAATATAATAATATCGAAACAATAAATTGATAAAAAATTTAATAATATTGATAATATCAACGAGCATCTGTTACGATAATAATGCAAATAAATCTCATTTTATTAGAATATTCGAACAAATTAGTTACACGTTATGTGAATATAAAAGAACAATCTCTAAGACATAAAAATAAATAAATAAGTTTAGAAGCTGGATTAAATTTAACACCATAAGTACTAACATTTTTCGTTCACTAAAAGAATCGAGCGAATTTATTACAAAGGAATTGAGTTATAGAATACTAAATATTTCATCATCAAAATAAAGTTTGAATTTTCAGAATCTTTCATGTATAAGAAATAGGATATATATTAATAAAATTTAAAAGATATATAGAAACAGTTGCTGGTGACCACTCGGCTATTTGTAATATTAAAAAAACGTGTGCAGCCGTCGAAGCGACGTATTCAAAATAGATTTGCAGAAAAATTCTACGTGCCTTTGATCGACATACGACAATACAATCCATATCGGACTCCCCGTGGCGATTCATCGCGGGGGAGAATGCCGCATCGCGTAGAATGAAATCGCCATTCGCTCATCGGCTATCCCGCGCGCGCGCGCGGATAGCCTGAAAAGAGGAAACGAAAGAAAAAAACGCGATAAACGACGGCCGCGTCGGTTCCGCGTATTCCGCCGGACTTCACACGGAGATATTAACGAATTACGCAATAACACCGCGGCGATCGACGGCGATTTCCCCGACGATGGCTCGATTTCGGCCGTTGAATTCTCTCGTCGAAAACGATACCGCAAACGAGCAACGTTACACGGCGGAATAACGGCCGCGTGCCGTGAATAATATTCGCGGGCGGGCGTTTCGCGCTTTTCCACGGGACTGTAAATCCGCGAGAATTTATCGCGCCGTGCGCAACGACACAATAAAACAAGAGGGGGTAGAGGGAGAATGTCCGTCCGTCCGTCCGTTCGCCGGCGCGAGCTTTTTGACTAGCTTGAACGCCGCCACTTCGCTTTTTGTGCGAGCGACGCGCAGGTAGAGACGCGGGATAAATGGCGCGGACGTATATGATAGGGGGGAGGGAGGGGGAGGGGAGGAGGTGGGATTGTAACGAGAGTCCGGTCGAGTGCGGGCCCGCCGATGGGGGATCGTTCAGGCGCGGTATAAATCCCCCGGATATGTTCCGAGTAACGATTTAATGGCGTCTCGGGACTATAAAGTGATATGAGAGGATCGCGAAGGAGCCAACCGGGTGCGGGGAGCGACGATGACGTTCGTCAACGTATTTCCGCCTCTGCTACTGCATTCTACTACTTCCCATTAATTCTTCATCAATTCCCGTACTACTTTCACAGACTTTTGATGTTTTCATTTAATTTACCCTCCGCTCTTCTCGGTATACACAATCGCCTTCATTTCAGCCTTCCTCTCTGATAGAAGATAATTCCCCCTTCCTACCCCCTCCAGTGCGTAGCGACGGAGTAGCGACGAAATATCTCTTTTTATCGACCGCTCGGCTAATTCGCGAGTTATAGTCGCTATAAAATATAACTTTACAGGGCGATATATCCCCCTCGGCAATATATAACACATTCGATCCTTCGCACTCGAAATCATTTATCAGTCGGTCGGCTATCGCAATCCTCTGGAAAGATGCACGTTGCTGCCGTGCGTTCGTACTCCCTTCCTCCTCCCGACATATAGATTATCTCTTTTTCTCTCTCTCTCTCTCTCTCTCTCTGTCTCTCACGTCCACACGAAATATGTGCATTTATTACGAAATGCCTGGGCGTTACAGCGCGCGCGCGTTTGAAAGCGTATTAGAAAGCGCGAAAGCCCGTCCCACGTCCGCACGAGATACGTACATTTATTCCGTTCGCCGACGGGGTAAAAAGCAATACATTCCGAATAAGAGATACTACAAAGGTAACATCCAATTTATCGCGCTCAATATCGTTTATTGCCGATTTACGGCGCGCTTACCGTCAGCCTTTATTACACGGCAATTATCGATCGGCCGAGTGGCTCATTCGATCATTTCCCTCACGTCCGCTAGAAACACGCGCATTTATCTCGAGACTGCTCCGCAAAGACATCTCTCTTCTCTCTCTCTCTCTCTCTTTCTTCTTCCCTCGCGAAATATTCTGAATAAAGTTTGGTTACAACCCAGCAAACACCAACTGACAATTATATAACTGTAAATTATAATTTCCTGCTCGATATAACTGCTATATATTATTTCACTGTTATAAGTTATATAACAATTATAGTGTTAAGTAGAAAATTATAATTTACAGTTATATAACTGTTAGCTGGTGTTTGCTGGGAATAATGAACCCCGGTTACCAAACTTTGGTGAAATAATTTCAATCAAACGCCTGGTTAATATGATCGAAAATTTATCGTTACTACCAAATTATTATAATTTAATCTTGATTACATTAACAATAGTCAAAAAAATAATTATTACATAGTTTTAATCTCATTAACCGAATTAACTAATATTTCAATACTTCGATCGCGCGTGTTGATCAACGAAGGAAGAGTATCAATCAGCCGTGGGGCGGAGGATGGGACAGTCTCGAATTCCGCAATCCTTCCGCCGAGAGTCGAACGGATTCACCGGCCGCTGGTGGCATCATCGTCGCGCAACGCGTTCGCTTGGATACGTCGGAACCGGAACGGCTTTGTGTGGTAAGCGGTACTACCCCTAATTAAGGCGCGCTCATAACTGTCTACCCACACATCGGCCGGGCGCGATTGTCGGTGACGATTGTCGCGGTTGTGCACTTGTCAGTTCAAAGCGTCGCCCGCACGAACTCGAACAATGCGCAATCGTATCGGGCGGGACGCGGAAGGCGGCGCCTGAAATATGTTGCGATTACGACGACGACGGGCGCTCTGATGGCCCGCCTAAGTGACGGTGCATTACCGGCGTTACTTGTCCTTCGGCGTCAAAATGGGAGTTGCGCTGAAAGGGTTTAATCGGCTCTACGTCGCGGGCGGAGGGAGAGGAGGGGGGGGGGTTGCGCCGTCGCCCGAAGTGTCATAACATCAAGAGCTCTTAGTTATCTTTACGGAGACACGAGCTGCAGCACTGTCGAGCCTTTTTTTGCATACTTCGCCACACTCGCGGACAATTTTCTCGAGTATTTTTTCCACTCCGATTTTATTAGCAGAAACAGGACGGTATTTCGCAATATAAAAGCGTGTTGCTGAGGAATTGTCACGGTTATACATCTCGCGCGGTTACGGGCGCTGTCCTTCTTCCCCGTGACAGCGGACCATCGATTATTCGTACTCCCGCTATTTTTTCGCCCGCCCGGCACATTTGCATTGTCGCGTCCAAACAAGGCCTTAATTAAAAGCGGCATCGTTCGCGATTGTTAGTACGGCCGGGTGAATTCGCGAGGAATTCAACCGGGGATGCGCGCGCGCGCGCGCGCGATAATGTAAAAACTGTATAATCATAAATCACGGCCGCTACGGCGGCGTATTGAAAGCGCGATATTTTGCCCGTTCAAGTAAATGGCCCGACGATAACATAAGCTCGTCCGTCTTAATTAAGGCCCGCGGCTGTGTTTTGCCTCCCCGCGGTAGATACGGAAAACAAATCGACATCCAAAGCCCGCGTGTACGGTAGCCCTGCTGTGTGGTCGTTTAGATCAGCGTTGAGCTACCCACAATCTGTTAGCCGCTACATACATCGTGCTCGAGAAAATAGCGCACTTTCACCGAACGCGCTGCAGATCGATGGGGAAAATATAGCAGGCATTGCGATAAGGGAACATTAATAGCTCGTATTTTATAAGGATTCGACGAAATTTTAATTAAGAGAGAAAAGAGGTCTGTTAAAAAAAAATTAGAAAAAACATTAAATCAATTAAAATGCAGTCTTTTGTAGAAATTTATTTACTTTTGTAAGACGTGATATTTTTATTATTGTAACTATCCAGTTAGTATTGACGTATAGTAGATAGTCTAAAATAAATTTCTTTTGTCATTAATCAATCTGAAATATAAATACAAAAAATTTTCCTAGTTTGTATAAGTCTATGCACCAACTAAATTAAAATCAATATTAAAAACTAAAAATTGACAAAATGGCGACCGTTTAGAAATTAAAATAAGTTAAAAATAATATTCAGAAAGACATAATACATGTCAGTTTTTAAAATAATTATAATTTAACTGCGTTTAATCGTAAGTTTTATGATTCGACGATAAAGAATTCCGTCACCCTTGATATTGTCTTCTCAAAATCAAAATGGCGTAAACGATGTCATAAAATTTTTAACAGCTTAACTAGGGGAGAAGTTCAAGTTGTAATTCGAGATTTTAAACCGCTCGCTGACAATCGAATTTCATTATAACCACGAATACCTTAATTAAGCCAAGTCCACAATTGGCTATCCGCGAGTATACGATATATATATCGACAACTACGGCGTTCCTGTGGCTGCACCCGAACAATACATCCATGTGCAGGCCATTCCTCCAGGGTCAGGAGCTCGAAAACCCTATTCAATTACCCCGCTTGAGTACACCGGGTGTCCCGACAGCGGTGGCGACGATACCACCTGAACGCTGCACGCTACCACGAGATTTGTGGAGACTTAATTACACGCGGCGTGCGGCGCGTAGTAGATCGCGGTAATCGACTCGTAGCCGGTTACATTAAGGAAACGCCGTCGAGTCCCTAATAATAAAGGCGACTGAACGATTAATCGCGCAACCGAATACGCACCTATTCGATTTGCGGATGCAAATTTATCGCAAAAACGAGGTTAATGCTGATGGAATTTTTTACGAGAAAGAGAAGAAATATAATTAGTCTTGTAATAACAACAAAGAAGTGAAGTATCTGCTTATTCGAAAAGTAGAATCTAGTTAAACTGCCGTCAGAATTTCAATTTGTACATTTCGTTAAGTTAATATGAAAATTGAGTTTCCTAACTGCCGCCATTATGTGTCAAAGTTGATTTCTTTTCGGATCGATCACTTTTAAGCTCGATATCGCGACGAAACAACAAGATAATCACATTAAAGTTACTAGCATTGGCGAAGATTAATTCTTGGATTATTTCTTACAAAAATACAAATTTCTTTGTCGCCATCTGAAAGATATCGCGATTCGTGTTCCAAACGTGCGTTAAATAACTCACGAACGGGTAATTACTGATACGACAGCTACGTTGAGCGGATTTAACCGTCTCAGTACGTTGAATTTTCGTGTAATTATTTCTCTTTGTAGGATTATGAGCCTAATTACGAGGCTCCTGGTAGGTAGGAGTGCGCGGAACAGTTTCTTTAGAATTACTTACGCACCTATGACGACGCCGCGGCGTCGCGACGTCGCGACGTCTACTTAACATCTGACGAGTAAAGCGAGCGCATATACGCGTGCGGTTTTAGGGCCGACTAAGTTGGAGCACGACGGAGTTCGCGCGGTCCCTGAGATGTCTCCGGCTTAGCGAACTAAAGCAAACTATCGCTGCTGCTTACCGTTCCTGACATACCGCCCAAATGCGCGGCTGGAGACAAAGCGGCTGTGAGACAACTGGGAGGATCAACGGTGTCTGAACAACCCTCCCCCTCCCCGGGAAATTCGCACTCACGCGGAAACGATTATCGGGCTGTGCGAAGCGGCAGACGTCTCGATAGTATCTATGACATCTGCTAATCGTACCAAAACACATTTTGTCTGTTGTATTATAATTCCAAAATATATCGCAAATTACAATAATCGTGTCAATTAAAAGCACCGTTCGGTCTCTCGATATAATTAATAATAGTTTTAAAATAAACGGACGCGCAACTTCTTAAAATGTTTCCATTTTTAGGCAATAATATATAAAAAAACTCGGTCCAATGATGTTAATAATATACAAAGATACACAAAAGGTCATTCGGTCAATATTACGTATTCCAATTTTAATTAATTAAAACTGTATTTCAAAAACGACAGATAATCGGTTTGAATGGAAATAACAATTTACATTAAATATTACAAAGTACCACGTACAGAGCCACAAAATAATGTTCTTTGTGCTTAATTATTTTTTTATTTCTCTTCATAACTAATTAGAAACTAAGAGAAATGTTTTAAAAGTAAAATAATAATTTTTTAACACTATAAATTTAAAAAATCAATATTAAAAAGAACATATATAATTAATTAGAATTTAAAAATTGTCTCTGGGTGAATTTAATCCTTACGCGAGTGCTTACGGATTAAGCACTTAAAAAAAATTTTTTTTAACAAAACGTCTTCTAGATGTACTTCATTTTAATAAGTTTTGTTTTTTTAATATTATGATAAATTGTCATTGAATTATCACTTTATTAATTTTATCTAGACTTTATTCGCCGTCGTTTCCCGTGAAACAAATTTCCAGTCTCTGCGCAGCAATATAATTAGCATTACTCGCCGCGATCACGACGTAATATTAAGTTCCAGGGTATTCCCCGCGGTCTCGCGACGTTTTCCGTACGCATATAATCTAAAATATGTCAGTTACACTATATGCATTCTTATTACATCCGGTAACGTAATTGAATCCTACTTTCAAGGGCCGGAGGCTGGTATATTAGCTACGTATGTGCGCAAGGACGTAAACGTATTATGTCAATACGATTCTTCTGCGGTAACTGGGTCGAGACTGATTCTAATTGGATGTAATCCACTCGCTGACCAGTCGATACGTCCCTTGTCGCGGATACAGGCCGAGAAATAGATAGTGAGGTTACCACGAGGTAATAAGCGATGTGCGAAAAATAAGGCTGATTAATTATTGGTTTACCTCACTTAACCCCTAAAATGCGATGTTTATTATACGAGTTAGTCCGTAGAAACTGAAACTGTGAAATCCTTTGTCAAGTGATATAAATTTTCCACGATTGTATTAATAATTTAAAAACTATCGGTTTCTCAGAGATTCCCTCTCTCCCCCCTCCACTCTCCTCCCAGCGCCGTTTCCGCAATTCCGACGGTGCGTTTTAACAGTGCATTACCGAACGGCCGATTGTGAGACGTCGAATAATCGCTGAAATGCGCCGTCGAAGGCAATAAAGTCCTCTCAACGAGCACTAACTAGCTCCGACTCCTATTATGTCGACCCACGGTTCCACGTTTGAGAGTTCGATAACTCGTAAAAAAGTTGAAGGACTCGGTGCGCGCGTTCTGAAATGACGGCAACTTTTCATAATCGCGGAACCACGACCCCATCCCTTTCCCCCTCTCTTTCCGCCCCCTCCCGACTCTCGAGTCTCGTGTGCCATTCCGTTATCTGCTTCTAGCTGACGCCCATCCAGCTCGTTTTAACCGGCGACATTGCGCTCTGCACCGACCGTCCTCATCTGGCTCCTTCACTTAAGCTTCCATGATAAAATTTCCCCAGTGCGAGCTCACATAGATAATCGCCCAGCCAGTGCAGAAAAAAAGTATTACTGCCTTATTAGGGAGGAAAAAAAATCTTTAATAAGAGATTCAATGAGGATTTCGTTAGAATAAAAAATTATTCTATGACGAAATTTTGTTGAGACATCGTTGGCTAAGTCGACGAAACGAAAGGATTCGTAATTCGACAAGTGGCACAGGAAAACTTTGCGCAAACGTTACTAAAATCGCCAACTAAGAAGACAGAGAAAGGTAGGAAGCGAGAAAAAGAGAGAGAGAGAGAGAGAGGTGGGAGGGAGAGAAAGCACATTGTGAACGAAACAAAGGACGTGGTAACGCACAGCAGCATTGCATTCAGTGGCTAATCTCGCGAAAGCTGATTGCTTTCCTCGATGATATTCCCGTAATACCGAATAATCCGGAACGGGGAAGCGCCGCGTGACGACGACGGAATGGGGGAACGAGACTCGCCGTATTCAGGAGACGGCCGATTTTACCGGTTAAGTTTTAACGGCGGTTTTATTACGTCACACAAGCCGCCACGGTCATTTCGTCGCCGGGCGGCGTCATCGTGCCGTTATTCACGCCGAGTTATGTGCGCCGGCGGAGGATGGACGCGCGTGAGGGATCGAAAATGAGGGATGCTTCCGCAAGCACGGCGCGTGCGATACGAGTCCCCCGAATCCCAGATCACGAGATTCGTGCCACCGCTGAGAACGTTTAGTGCTCGATAATAACGGAAGACGCGCTCAACGCAACCCCCAAAGCTCGCCGGGACGCGCGATATGCGAGAAGTTTCACTTTTATTGGTGGCGTTAATAACCATAACATCTACAAACATATGTTTTAATTGATGACGTATATATATGACTGATAAAATATAGTGATACTTCTTTAAAAATAAAAATTGTCGCAATGAAATAGTTAATATTATTTTTCAACAGTTTTTAAATTGACAATTCGAATAAAAAAATGTTTTAATATATAATTAAATTATAACTCTTTTTATGTAAAATTTAAAAAAATTAAATAATATATAAACGTAGGTACAGATAGATTAATAGCGTACTTAGAGATTATTTAAACTAGAATTAAATGAGTGGAGCTTCACCTGCAAGATTGACGGTTACTGCGTCCGGCTAACATTTAACTTTAAAGCCAACGACTTATTAGAAAAATGTCGCCTGCGTTTAAACTACCGTGCACATAATTTCCGGCTAAACTTTCGTCGCGCCAATCTTTCTTCTGTTCCACTTAAAGCGTCGCTGCGGTATCATCAATCATTGAACAATGGCGACCAAAGGCGAGCCGGCAAAAAGTGAAGCTTCTCGCTGATTGTCGAGTAGGCGTGCATGTGCGCGCGACACAATGGAAACTTTCGCGCCATTGTGGCAGACGGCTTGTTGGACAAGGTTCCTTGGAAATAAAAGCTATCCCATGCCCGATCCCTTTTCCCGCGGCAACCAACCCTTCCGCCGAGGAAAGCTTGGCGAGCAGAGAAAGGGTTAACGCGGTCGGATAACCTCGCTAACTCGACGCAAACTTTTCTTTGTTCCAAGATCGGATGCTCTCGAGCCTTATCCATCAAATCTTCAGATTCTCAGCAGACGGTGTTGCAAGACAACATTACAGCCGCCAGTTGGAAGCCGATCTTTTAACCGGAAACAATGCCTGTCGCACGAGCCGCTTGCTTTCCAAAACGGTCCAAGCCAAATTTCACATGCATCCTTAAGTTATTAACTAAATATGGAAGCGTACATGTTTTATGATTAGTAATTTTATCTTAGCTGTATACTTGTATTAAAAAAAGTATACTCTAAGTATTTTTAACTGTCAAATAAAATCTTTGTTTTTTATACGCCATACGATATTAATAATATATAGGATAATAATCCAGAAGTTGCTAAACTTAAATAGCTGTTATTAATAAGAAAAGAGAAAATAAAATAAGTTGACATATTATAGAAAAAACCTGTCGTTTTTACTACCATATAAAAGTACATATATAAACTCATAAAAATTAAGATCAGATTAAAAAGTAATCGGTTGGTTGTATACATTAGTGATATATTTTAAAAATAAATCCTAAATTTGCATAATAATTGAAACGTTTTTTCAAAAATTATGAAATACTTTTTAACATTGATTATTTGATATCACAAGATAATAGCTATTTTATTTCAGCAATCTTCCAATTATCACTCTGTAAATATTGATTGCTTGTTACGTCAAGCTAGCGCAACATAAAACTAAGGAAAAATCACAGTTTATTATAAATCCAGTTTTTGTAATGTTCAAATTATTTTGGCAGATACAGACAACAAAGTATTAAATATTTCTGCGCGACGTATTAAATATTCTTATCGAACGCTTGGAAAGCATAGTCAGACACACGAAATCGTTACTTATAATTAGTGATAGGAAGTGCGTATACGATTTCAGCGAAATACAAGTTCATCATTTCAGGATAATTTCTCCTAGTACGCGTCGGTGTGTAATGCAGCGATATGTATCTCCGCTGGCACTTCTTGCGAAGGAGTCTTACCCAAGTGTCGACCCGGAAGATCGAAATGTGTTCACCTAGCGGCGCACTAGAATCTCGAGAGGCAAGCACGAAGATGGAGTGTACACATAAATCGCGCGACTTAAGCCCGAATAATAGACTATCGATTTTGTTCCCGGGTCTCGCTCGACCTGTGTGTGCGTTTACTTAGCGGAAAATTAACCGGCAGGCTTGCGCAACCAAGTCGCGGGGGAGAGCTGGATTCGGAAAACGGCGATTACGTGGACGCGATTGTGTTCGTGGGACGTTGTGTCATGCGCCTTATTCCCGCAATTAACTCCCGCTGACGCGAGAAAGCTCGCACGTCATCGAAAGAGTTACGGAAGAATTATCTGACAAAGGAAGAACAGAAGCGATCGACTTATTCTTCGCAGAAACGTTAGCGACTTTTAACTACGTGGTCACACAAAGTCATTGCAGATGAAAAATTGTGAAATAATTTCTTACGACAGTTATTAAATTGCGACTAACTGAAAAATGAATGGTTTCTTACAGCATTGTAAGATAATTATAGTCCAATTTCTCTTCCTTCACTTTTTATCTCTGAACTTTATTTCTGACACAAATTGTTCAATTAAATTATTGCGTCGCTTGTATACTGTACGCAATAAAACTATTTAAAAAATGTGAAAAAACTGAAATATTTCACCATTAAATATTAAAGAATCAAATTTAAACCAAATTTAATAACATTTTGTTTTTTTTTTAATTTTTATGTGCAAAAATTTATTATTTTAACACAAAACCTATAAGTTGAATAATCTCATCTAATTAACTGCGCTTAAATTGCAAAGTTTAAAAGTAAACATATTCTCGTACGCATCTAGTAAATTATAAATTAAATTTTAATCAAATTTCTCAATTTCATTGTTTAGTTTTTAGCACATACCGAGTAGGTACAATAGTAACTTTGATACGAATGAATAAAATTCGACACTACAAATTTAACAGCTGAAGTTTCTTTCAAAAGTTCGGTATTACTACATCCCGTTTACGAGATTCCGTCAATTATCCTTATACGCGCCATTTATAACCGGTACCGTTCGTAAGCTAATAACGAGAACTGAAATTTCGAGCTGTTCTCTCGGCGGGTGCGGCCTCCGGGTCTTAGACTCTTGTTGAACAAACCGTGTGGCAAAGCGCGGCATTAGTTACGAGTAAAGTTTGTAACGTACGATCGGGTGTATCGCTAGGCTCGCAATAAGACCGCAGGCCTGAGGAGGGAACTTGTGTGCGCAAAAGCAAACTCTAGGGCGCGTTGCGCCCCAAGACGTGATACGCCGTAAATACTCGAGGGAGCGAGCGAATTGTTTTGGACACGCGTGTGTACGATTGCGTCAATGCGGATGGCTGAGTTTCGTGAAACAAATCCCGCGTAAGCTCCAGAGGACTGGAACGTGTCGAGCTTACCCTCCGCCTTCCTCCCCCCCCCTCCCCCGAAAGCGACTCCGCTATTATTATTTCACATCGATCGACGATGTCTCTAGCACAATGTCATTAAAATCGCGAAATACAAAGCTTTAACGCATTTCGCGTTATTACAATTCAGATTACAGTTAATTCTCTTTTGTTGCACCCCTCCGCATTGCTAAGCTTCGCGATAATCAATAGCATATTGCGAAATAAATCGATGGTTTAATATAAATACGCGTAATTACGCAAGCTGTTACGTGATCGCGGGCGCGAGTGAGCGCTCACCAGGGGAATTGTGTGAAATAATGCGGTAACAACAGACGCGCCCTTAAATTCTACTGGCGGGGGCCACGTAATTGCGTCGCTGTATGTGCGCATTACAAGGAATGAGATGTTACTGGCTCTCGCGCGGGTAGTGGTAGTTTAATTCAAACCGTGCGTTACAAGGCGCGGTACACATGTAGCTACCACATCGAGCATCGTCGATCTTGCCTGAAGCAAGTAGATAAAGCGACGGCGACACGTCATAGGTGCGCGTGTTCTCCGGGAACTCGTTAAACCGTGGTCGATATTCGGTTATCAGGCCCGGTTAATGTTAGCGACCCTTATTTAGATCGTCCGATGAGGGACAAATGACAGTGAGACGGGGGCAATAAAAAAGACCCGACAAGCGCAATTAATTCGCAGCGCTCTAGATCGCCCCGGCTACGGTATAATTGCTCCCTCATGATATCGTAGTATTACGGAAAGAGGCGGACCCCGCGCTGGCTGGCTGGCTGGCTGGAAGATCGAAAGTTTAAAATGCCTCTCTCTCTCTCTCTCTCTCCTTCGCGAAGCGAGCCATTTCGCAGTTATCGATGACCCGGTTCAGAAACACAACAGAGCCTCAAATTTAATATACCCGCGGAGGGTTTCGTTTCATGTTTCTCAAATTGCTGCAAATTAAGCGGAAACTTTCACTACGACTTCCTCCCTGCTGAAAATGTCTGATATGATCGCGATAATATCACTGATTTCGAACGTTTTTGAAGTAATACTGTTAACGCTATTCTTTTCAGAAAAGTACAGTACAGTTAAATCGTTGTAAGACATTACTAGCATTTTTAATTTTACGTCTTTCGGTCTTAATAAATTCTACCAAATTGAATTTCAGAAATAGTTATCCGCCATCATCAATAGCCAAGTTGAACCGAATAAACAGCGCACGTGATTCTCGAAAGCTGGAAGATCGAAGGGATCTCCTCCCGTGATTCGACAATGCCGACGTCAGAGTCAATTGGAATCGTTACACCTTTCCAATACATTCGGCGGAATAATATCGACCGCCGCGTTCGATATTCCATTTATTTAATGCGATCGTCGAGCATCGCGTCCGACTCGCGTCGTAAACTCGAAGTGAAACACAGTCAACAATGCGGATTCGTTATGTATTGTATACATAAATAAATTTGCGGGGAGCCGTTTACTCGCAATCTTTTCACATTTGATCTCTGTCGGGGAAAGATTGAATCCGATTTGATGGAGAAAACCGCAGGGAGGGAAAGGGGGAGGAAGGTGTACCGTCGGTCCGTCGGTGAATCTCAAACATCCCCGTCCAGATACGACACGATCTCAGGGCGTGAATGGAGAAAAATCGAAATTGTTACACGCTCCCCCCCCCCCCCCGAGTGCATCGGCGGGATAATATCGATCGTCGCGCGCATTCGACACTCCAATTTTCTTAATACTTTCGAGTGAGTTCGATCCCATCGCTGTGTGAGAAGCAGAGTCGAGAAGTTACGAATCTATCGCACGACGCGAACAAAATTCGCAAGATTGAGATTGACGCCGGATATAGGGGGAGGGAGTGATCGGGCATCCCGTTTCCGGGGGCACACACATCGATCTTTCTCTCTTTCTTTCTCTCGCCGTCTCACAAAGTTCTAAATCTGGTCGATACCCCGACAACTTCTGCCGCGCGTCTGTCGATGCGGCGTATGTTTTCTTCTCTCGCTGGTTTGAAAAATCGCCGCGCTGACGAATCCTTGGTAATCATCATTTCAAATAAACCGCGTGAAACTGGCCGAACCGGATTTCCGGTCGTCAGCAAAAATCGTCGCTAACGATGCGTTTCATCGTCCGTTCCGGCTGCTATTGAGAATCAAAGACGCGTGTCCCTGCTTGAATTTTTAAAACGATGAATTTCAAGATATCCGAGTCTTCTTCATCTTTTCATCTCCGAGCGCGATTGTAAATCTCTTTTTATGTTTTACGTCTCTTTTATAAGCACACTCTTGTAAAATTCTCTATAAAATTTTTACTGCTCTATCTCCCGGCAATGCAGTATTGACAATTTATTAGCGAGCCGAATAGAGAATGAAAACGTTATTTCGTCGTATAATACGCGCTCTATCTACTCTTCGAGATAATTGTAATACTGGACAGCCGTTAGTCATCGGCCAGCAAAATGAACGACGACAATGCAGCTGCGATTTTTATTCCATTACGCGCACGCAGGTATTATGATTTATCGCAATTTCACATATACACATACAATTTTGACAATGATGATTTGTAGCGCTCGCATGAAAAACACGGTGAACTTTTATAAATTGCCCAAGACTGAAAAATATATCAAGCGCGAGCCTTCGACTCTCATCGGCGCAACTGGCATTCATCTGAATGAAAAATAACACGGCAACAGTTTGCCACAAGGATGAACAATGCTTTTTTTCTATATAAATGTTGCACCATCAAGGGACTCTAAGAGGAACAAGGAAAGGAGAAAAAAAGAGAGAGATTTTTAGCTAGTGGAAGAACGGTTATCGGTCCGTCGCATGCACGGGCGTATAAATCTACGATTGCCGATAACCCGCTTTTCAGAATAAATATCGTTGCGTTTTTCAGTTCTACCGGCGGCGGCTCGCGCGCTTCAAATAAACATATTGCAACGCGTAATCCCTAAATACTCGTCGTTTGTCGGGGAAAGGAGAGGAAAAAAAATGTATGGAACTGTCAACGGGTATTCCCGTCAATGCCGATCCGGTGTTTCCATAGGAACAGCGGGGGGGTGATTAATCCCGATGGGCGATACCCGCAGGAGAGAAATTATACAAATCCGGTGTGACTGTCGGCGGTATCGTAGCAACCTATAAACTGACTATAAAAAGTTGTTCAAACGGATCTCGCGTTATATACTTTTGCGATCTTCGTGAGGAGCATCGAAGTTAACCACCGCGCATCCGTGCGACGCACGAGGTGCTTCGAACCGACGCGCGTGTTCGCGCCATCCCCCGGCGGGACATAATTGATGTCAATATCGGAACGGATGTCGAGTGGTAAGCAGATCCCCGCGTAGGCCGCGGTATTACACGCTCGCGTGAAGGCTTATGGGACGGCACGCGCGTCACTCGAGCGTCTCGCGACGCGGTAGCGATGCGATCACATCGATCTGGCCGCGTTTATCCAGAGTATGTACACGCCGATCGCTCGTGACAACGTGGCCAGTGACGGGATCGGTCACGCCGCGTAAAAGGTTTCATTTAAGGTTCCCGCGTCGCGTGTCGCCGACCATCGGAGGTGATGCGTGACTTGGGCTTGGAGAGCCGCCAGGCGATACGGCGATCAATCACGCCCCCTCCCCTCTCTCTCTCTTTCTCTCTCTTCCCCTCTCAATCGGTTAATTGACGTCAATATTGAAAATACTAGATCCAGCGGTATATACCGCGATATAATCGGTTTTCAGAGCGCCTATGTAAAGTTTCCCGGATAGGATCGAATCCACTTGATGTGAGGATGCATTATTCGTTTATTGTTCGACGTGGTGTCGCTGATTCTTTACTGAAGAAAAGACAAAATTTAATAATGGCAAATGTGTTAAGTGAAATAATATCGATTAAACATCTAGTTACGATAACCAATAATTTTACGTTTCAAAATGTTGAATAAGTATTGCCAAACGGTTGGTTATATTATTATACAATATTGGAAAAATATTTATATTATTAACCGAGTATTTAATTGGTATTATTTTATTCAATGCTTGACAGCTATTGTCAAACTCTTTTTTCAATGTACTATCGACTTGAAAGCAACGCGCGATATACTGCTCGAACTAAAATAAAATAAAGGCATTGTATATCAGACACCAGAGCTCCTTGCCTCACAATTCGGCAAGGTATGCGTTAAATCTGTGTATACGATGCAGGATACGCGCGTAAGAGGAAGTCTAAGACTAGTCGTGACGGTAATTCCGGACGTGGTTTAACCACGTTCCCACCATCGGTAGCCTCAGCAGCCGCATCTGTCCTCCTCCTTATCTTCACCCTCGCTCGGGAACACGAAACTCAAAGTTACACGACAAGACGATGAGAAGGAACAAAGCGATGCAAAGGAAATTAGAAACGGGGAGCATAGAGAAGTAAGATAAGTAAAAAAGAAAAGGATAGAATGCAAATAAAGTGTGTGTGTGTGTGTGTGTGTGTGTGTGTGAGAGAGAGACAAAAAATATACATATAAGAAGAGAGAAAAGACAAGATAATGGCTAAGATAGAAGGAATGCGGAAACTTCCGGTAGAACACTCGAGCTTGATTGTTGGCGACGCATTGAATTAAACGCTTAAAGCAGAATAAGAGGGAAGAGAGAGGAGAAGCACGAGAAGGAAACCAGAATTAATTCGAGCTCGAGCGATTAGCGCGAATTAAGTTCCGTTCCAACGAGCCATCTCGATTAACCGCGCGAGCGCGCATTGCAAATCGTCGAAGCACGCGGCAAACCAATTGACAAATACATACACATCGGCAAGTTCCAGCTACGATATTCTCGCGGCTACGTCGGAAATCGTGAAGCGATTTGTTCCTTAATTAAAAGATGTACCACGGTCCACCGTACGATGCTTTTAACCGTGTTCCGCAAATTAATTGAAGTCTCATCAAAAAAACATTATTCAGGTTTACAGTAATTCCCGAGTTATAAGCTGATCGTATCACGCAGGATTATCGGCTTTAATTTTTCCAGGATATATGCCAATAAAGTATTTCTCCTATGAGCTGTTGATTAAATTTAAAATCAAGTATAATTATAACGAAAATATGTTTACTACGTTGATGCTTGAAAAAAAAATTGCACTATAGCTTGAGACAAATTTTGTTGCGAGAATAAGAGGATGATGTATCAAAAAATCAATCACACAGAGAAGCGCATGTACAGTGACACCTGCTATATACATACATACATATATATATAAATATATATATATATACATATACACATATATGTATATATTATCAGCATCATAATCCATTATCAATATCTATTCATGTGCGTAGGACGATAGCATGTGTGCATCTCTCGTGGTTATCTTCTTTGGTGGTTTTGCGCGAAATATCCACTGCGTACATGAGTAATACATTACCGGTAATGCTCATACATAGGCGATTTTTGGCGCTATTGGAACGCCACCGTGTATTCTGTAATACGCGCGATTCACTAGCGCAGTTTCAGGATAAAAGAGGTCGGAAATTAATTTAAGTGACTTGATCGGTGAAAGCAAACGATGTTATCTCTCGATGAAATTCGCTCGCTATATGCTCACGATATTTTAATCGCGATATTTTGTTTCTATTTGGACCGCGCTGCATATGTGTGCGCTGCATTCGAGTGAACCGATTTAACCGTTTCTCGCTATAATTGAACATTACATTTTCAACGTGACCTGGTGATTTTTGAATTGAAAATAAATCATTTTTTTATCGAAACGGTTTTGTTCCAAGTACTATTTCATGAAGCTCACTTCAATATTCAATAAATTTGTCAGAAACTTTAACCTATCGTATATATGTAATCCATATATACACATATATATGTATATATATAAATCAGTATTCACATCCTTATAAAGATATTGAAACACTTTTTTGTCATTTTATTCTTACTTTACGTTTAATAAATAATAAAAATAAAAAGATGACGAAAAAACATGCTAACATTATTATAAGCGTTCTAATTATGCCATGTGTTATTTTAGTAGAATGTATGTTAAATAATAATCTTCATCGTGTAGCATACTTAGCATGAACATCTAACTAGAAAAAAATAAAATGTTCGGCATCCATAAAAGCTTATAAAAGTATATGCAATAAATCCTGAACGTTTTTCGTACAAAAGTAAAAAACATGCAATCAGATATGTAAAATTGTACAGAGTTAAAAAATTTGTGTTAAATTTAACAGATGTTCAAAACAGTCCATTCAAATTTTTGTTTATTAAATACAAGACAAATGTTAAGTAGTAGCATAAATATTATGTAAAAAAATTAACATAAAATGTAATTTTACTTAATTATCTTGAAATGTTTTAAAATATTATTTTTTTACGTGTTATTTATCCATAAATTGTGTTTTTCAATACTAATTACTCTTTAATTTTTACAATCAGTATTAAAAAAACACAATTTATAAAAGTTATATTAACTTAGGTATGTAAAAAATTCAACACAAAAATTTTAACAAAAATCGAAATTTTAACATAAATACAAAATATCTCTTGCTGTGTATATATACTTTAAAAAGTAATATGATTTTGACAACAATGGATGTGGATTTAACATCATTCGTTTTTTTTACATAATTCTCACTACGTAACGTTCATAAAAATATCATTAATTTTTAGAGCGTAATAATAAATATACGAGAACAAATAAAAGGTACGAAAAATATATATAGAAAAATTAAAACTAGAAAAAATATACATTATTGTGTCGTCGGACACAACCTCATTGATTCTACGCAATTTTTCCCTTCGCGAATAAGCTATACTGTCGGTAATCGACAGAATTAAATGGACAACCGTTTGTCGCTCAAAGTTTCCGATACGTCGTACCGTGCTGCGCGCGAACTTTTCGGGCGCACCGAGAGCTCTGGGTAAAAACCGGACGTATTCCGTCGCATTATACCGGCATTTGTAACCGAGTGCGTCGTAGCGACCGTGCATGTAATGTATACATTATCCGAAGCCGATTCCGCCGAGGGCGCATGTACGCGTATCCTGTCGCGACGTACCGTACACGTGCGGCCACGCACGGTCACATCACCGCGGACTCACACGGATGAACCGCGCGCGGCGTTACGTTGCGCCCAGGGGCACGATAATTCAGCAGAAAAACCGCGAAACATTTGTCCGGCCGCCATTAATTCCGAAACTGCCCCGACGTTTCTGGCGAATCTGCATAAAACCGTACCACTCGATAATTCGACCGATACGCTCGTTGCCGACCCTTCTCGCCCTTCCCCCCTCCCCCGCCACCGTTCTCCGTCTCCCTGTTCTCGTCGCCCTTCCGCCCTTTCCCGGTTCCCTTTCGCCCCCTTTTCTCCCTTCTCTTTCTCTGTGTCGCCAGGTGGCTCGGATCGTGTTTTATCTGCCGTTTTTTTTCCGCGCTCTGCACTTTCCGCAATTCCCTACAAATCCGCTCGATGTCACCGGCATGCGAGGGAGGAAACGGACCCTTTGCGATCGTGTTACACGATACGACGCAGCCAATAGCACACTCGCCTGCTTCCGGCCAAACTATAACACGCTCTATCTGCGCACGATCAACTTTCGTTTCTCTCTTTCCTCCCCTTTCTCCGCTTCCTCCCCTTTCTACTTTTTTTTTCACCTTTGCAAAATGTCGCGAAACGCTCTTTTCATCTCGCATGTTTCAGTTTAATTTATCGTCAAGTAATTTTGCACAATTGCGATACGCGTGGATACTCGTGTGTGGACGCTAACGCGATAGGAAACGAGCGTGTCGCAATAATTCTCGTTTAACTCGCACTTTTCGGAAAACGTGTGGATGAAGCGTATCTCACAATCAGCGGTAACACAGAAACGTCAAATGCAAGGGGTAAGCAAAGACGTCTGTGCCCGAACGCAGCAAATATTTCTGCGGCTGGCTCTACGCGGCCGTCACTACTTGAGCGTTTATCACCACGCGGGCGGGCATTTGAGTGAACATGAGAGATCGTGAGTTGGTAAAATTTAAAATTAAGTTGAAACGGGAACGCGTGGGGTGGTTAAAGACCGAAAAAACACTTCGTCAACTACACCGGTCGCCGTCTCGTGACATCTGCAATTGATTTTTCAAAGGCTTTGCGGTGAAATTTCGCGTATGTGCAAGGACGTGTTTGCAAATGGTCGGAAAAAGGAAAAGACTGCACAGTTGCTACGCGTTCATTTGCTTTAACGCCCGTTGCTTTCTAATTAAACCGACCACCAAAAACGAGAAATTGCCAGCGAGTGCCTTTTTTTCCGGGGTCGGTGCGCATGGTCGGGTGGTCGTTAGAAATCGACAAAAAAAAAATAAATTGAGCAGCGGCTAATTAATTCTGATTGCATTAATTGAAGAGTCCCGCGTGGGACTCGCGTTTTTAGAGAACTTTTAGCAAATTAAATAGAATTGCTAAAAGAACGAATGCAGCACTTCAGTTTTGCAAAATATAATAAAATTAAAGCACAAAGGTATTATTTTTATACTTCGTTATGTTGTTAAATTTGTATTTTTGGTTCACCTATCAATTTGTATTAAAAGGTTGCAAATATCCTAACGTACACAAATGCACGTGTTTGAGAAGTATCTACGTAATTTTCTTCAAATTCACTGTAACACCTAAACCAGTACACACAAGTTATGAAACTCGTTAGATTAAACTCGTAGGCTGCGAGTCGTAGCACCTGGCACTTACACGTGTTTCTTACAGGACGCAATTTTGCAGGGCCATTGAAGATCGACGGTCCCGCAAATAATAATTATAGCAGAGACACAAAGCGGCTCTCGAGAGCCTCGCGGCGCGCCTCTTGCGATCCAATCCCACGTCATCCCCTTAAAACCCCTTTGTCGACCCCGATAATCCCACGTCGGACATGGCTGAGGCGGCATCTCCTGCCGGGCTCGGTTTTCTCTTTTTCCAAAATTCTATTACCACCTTCGTGTTCGCGCGTAGATTTTATAATCTCTTTTCACATTGTGCAAGGGAACAAGAAAGAAAGAGAGAGAGAGAGAAAAAGAGAAAAAAAGAGCTATCGTTGACTTTCTGGATTGCAGGGAGTAATAACTAGAAGAAAACACCTCCTATACGTCGAGACGTATTTTGTTGCGATATAAGGTCTGATTATTTACGTTATTATCTTGTTTTTTATATTTTAAATAAATAAGAGTCTCTCCGGCTTCCGTGAGACGCGCAAGTAAATATAAAATGTTATTTAAAAATAAAATTTAGTGCTCCTTTATTTAGCACCCGTGTACAATAAAGTAAAAAGAAAGATAACAATCTCTCTGAGGGAAGAAAAGAAAAAATGGAAATTAAAATATCTTCTATTATCTCGCTAAGCGGATTATGAAATTCTATCGGAAAAAAAAAAGAATAATAATAAAGGGTTACATAGTCTCTTTCCTCGAACGGCCAAGTTCAATAGTCGCAGAAATTACACGTGCAAAATATAATAGCTTTTTGTGTGATTTGCGGAATAATCTCTAAATCTATTTTCACTTTTTTGTTTCATCGAGACATACATCATTTCAATTGATGTACACTGAGGGGACATTACGCGACGAATATGTCAGTCGCTAATAAATGTAAAGCCAACTTTTACGTCAATCGCGTGCAATCTCGCAACTAATGTTCATTTCAATCAATGTAGATAAACTTTGATCTTGATTCAACTTTCTGAATCAATTTTCTTTTTCTAATCATAAGAATTAATCAAAACCTAATCGAGATTAAAGTTAATCTATATGACAAAACCGCAGTAAGTATAAAATTATTTATACCATGTTTTCGTAATGATATTCAATAACACACGTTTTCAAATATATCGTATTTGACGTACACAACATCAGTGTTAACAAACTTTGATCATAAATTGGAAATGTTTTCGAAACAAATTTCAACAATGTTTCGAAAAGAATTGCGTATCGAATAACCCTGTTGAAATATTTACACAATATTATTTTAAAAAATGCACATGAAATATTTCAAAATGTTACTTTAACGTTTCTTATTCACTGGTAACGGACGTAAGTCGCAAGCAGCGTCGATCGGCCAGTGGACGACGTTAATTCGCGCCGCGGTCCGTATATATTTCCTCCTACCATTCTTCTCCTGTCCACACGGCCGTTCGCTGACGTAGATTGAAAAAGCAGCCCCATTATAAATAATTTAAATGCATTGCCGGCGAGCAAAAAGCGGATGGCAACTCGGCGACGACGGCGCCGGCAAAATTGATACGACACGCGCACGACTTTTCTCGCGGAGCGAACGTCGCTCGCCGCGGTCAATACATCCCCGGCCGTGGGTGCGCGCGCGCCGGATTTCATATATATATATATATTTATTTATTTATTTATTTGTGGGCCCGCTTCTCCATCAGCCTGTCGTTCTTTCGCCATGTAAATCCGTCCTGGAGACGAGTGCGCGCGCGAGTTTCGATTTCTCTTACCGCTACACACGTGGATTACCGTATCAACGTGGAATCGTTAAAAATATATTTCGAGTCTCCTTCTTTTTCTCTCGTCTTTTTTCCCCTATCCGAATGAAATCTCTCGTCTGTTTGGAAAATGTTGGAAGGAGTGACGAGCGGAAGATGACGGTCCGCTGTGAATACTCCCGCGAGGAGGAGGGGGGCAACAATATCGCAATTTCGCGGCCGCAAAAGAAGTTCACGGCTCTATCGTTTCCGCTCCAACGATGGGAACGAAGAGCGAGACGTCGCGAGAAGAAGAAAGACGAGGAGGAGGAACGAAGAGAATGCGGCGACGGTAACGTACGAGTACACGTATCGTCGATCTGGCGCATGGAAAAGAAATCTCCCTTCCCCTCCCCCTCTCCGCCCGAGTTTTCCCGGCAGAATCCTAATCTCCCGGCGCGTGCGGTGCGGGTGTAACGGACGTCGCTGTTCCTCGCTCGACGTTTCCTCCCCCCTCCCACGCGACAGTCCATTTTCGAACCCTTTCTTCGGCCGGAACTACGGCGAAGGCAGTCGCAGTCGAATAGAACGGTATAGACGCCCTCCTCCCCGCGCGCGCCCCGCCATCGGGATCACCGGGATTACTATCCCGGAGCCTAATCAGCTAGATTGCCTGCAATTTGCCATCCTTATCTCGGCGGTGCCCTCAGCGAGTTCTCCGATCTCTCTCTCTCTCTCTCTCTCTTTCTTTCTTCTGATTCCAGATAGACTCCTACGTCTCGTCCCCCGCGTGAAGGACCAACCCCTCGTCATCGACGGACGGTCGCTTTGCGGAAGAATAGTTCTCCCTCCGTCGAATCTCAACTTACAGTGCGGCGAATCTTTGGCGAATTACAGGTTTTACGAATTACGGGATTTAGGTGAATCGGTATTTTCTTTACGGCGAGGTTGAGAAAAGAAGAGCTGCCTGCCGCGCTTGACGCCCGGCGTCGAAAATTGCAGCAAGTTTGGAATGATGAAGAGAGAGAGATTCCTACACGAACGTGCAGGACAATTCCTCTCGCGTGAATGGTACTTTTAGCATAGATAATATCGAATTTTCGCAATATCGATCACGATGCTATTGGAAACATCGACGAATCTGCGCGTACGTGCAGATTGTTTTCCGAAAATTATTAGAACCAAACTAAACTCTGGCAATCTTTTGTCATTATTAATTTACAAATTGCAAGCATATATAGGAACTTGCAAGCGATAACGAGGCACCATGACACCGAACTGTAAAACCGAATCGAATTTACGACCGAGTTAATCTGCATTATTCGGGAATAATTGTTTCTGCCTGCGTATCGTCAGTAACATAACGAAACTCACAAAATTCGAAAGCGCAGAGCGTACGGGTCGTTAATGTCGATTACGAGTATGTAGTTGCGCGGAAACTCTAGCGCACTCTCGTCAACACGGCGAACAATTGGTAATCGAGAACTGGCGCATGCGGTAATAACTGTATATTGTTAGATGTAACACTCACCCGCGTTATTACTGGCGAAATTTAGATCCTTACCTGAAACAAACAACATAGATGTTATTAGTACGCGTGTATCGACAAATAACAACGTGGTACAGATATCGATCTTGAGTTACGCAAGCTATGGCAAAATCAGAAAGGCAAATCCCAAATTCTATTAAAATGTTAAATGAAAATGTCAAAAATACAAATAGACTGGATCAAAACTTTTCAGACTGTCCGTGTTCAGATCGATTCCGTGTCTCGTAATTTCTTATGCATAAAAAATAGCATAAGATTTCTTGTAAAAAATAATATAAATTAAATCATAAAAAATCGTATAATAATAATACTATATCACAAAGTAGATGAAATGTTTCTTACGGATTTTTCCCGGAGAAAACAAATTCTCAAATAAAAGTCATGTCATATTGTAGAGTTATTTTAGCTACAAATATCTAAAAATGCCATTTTTCGCTACTTTTAAGTCTAATTTTCTAAAAAATGTGACATATTGGAACGATTATACAGATTTGTTTTCAGCTACAAAAAAAGTCTATGAGACTCGTTTGATTCGGTGTGCGATCTAAAAAGAGTTCAAATTTGTCACATAGTAGAAGATTAGATATTGATTGGAGCTTATTTTAAGGTAAATCTTACGGCAACAGTCTGCTTTAGCTGATTGTGTAAGAAAGATTTTAGATATCTAACAGATACCCAAAGTTGTTCGCACTTAAAAATTAATGTTGTTAACATGATTGACGTCATCCACGCGATAGCGTTTTAAGAAAGGCTCGTGGCCCGCGAATAGCCCTATTTATTTTTCATCAGGCGATGCTCGGTTTAATGCGATCTAAACCGATTTAACTCTTTCCTTCCGTTATACTTCGGAATTAAGCGCAGCTTCAACGACCGAGATGTTAGAATTTAGTTACAGACACGCGATCCTTCGTGTTGCGCACATATTATTTCGCATAAACTAACCGCGTGTAATCCACACGTAAGTAATCTATCCAAGTACACTGAGTACTGCAAATACACAGAATGTTTGCTGTTACATGTGATCCTCCGGAAATGCAGGCTCAAAGCTAGTATAAATAAGACCTAGGAAAATAAGAACATGGGCGAAGGGCCTTGCGCAAGCGTGTTTCTCTCTCTCCCTCTTTCTCCGTATAGAGATATACATGAATATTTTGATTCGCAATTCGCGAGATGCAAAATAGATATAGCTGCTGTCGTAAAAGCTGCAGATATAAAATAGCGAATCGTAGATTTCATCCTTTCTTGTTTACTGAAGAGATGCAAAAGATTCAAAACAAAAAAAGATTTGAAAATTTTAAATTAGTGTCTTGATGTTTTGACTTTTTTTACAGATGTTACGACAAATCGCGTTTAAAAGATTATTACATTTATCGTATGGCAATTCTTCTTAGTATAACAAATTTTCAAATGTATCAATTGGAATGCAGAAGAGATTTCTCGAGAACTTTTCTATCCTACAGTCAATCGACTTGAAAAATTTCTACGATAAAATTTATACGATAAATATAATACCTAAAGTCTAAGGTCTGATTGTTTTAACACATTAATGTCATAAATATTATTATTATTGAAGAGAAAAAACACATAAGGGGAAGTACAGCAAATTAAAATACGGCTGACGTAATGCATGTGACTGGCCGTAAAATTACGAGAGACGCAACTCGATGTGATATTTACATGGTAATGGATCTTGGGAATTCGCGACGTTTTCCTTCGTCGCGATAAGGGATGCACCGTCGTCTGCAGCAGCTCGTATGGTCTAAGATTCGTAGATCTTTGCAGTGGCACTCAACTTCCGCCTGTACGGCCTCTCGAGTCAGTGAAACGTACCGGAAGTCGTTCTAAGCTCCGCGGCGTCCATGTGACCGCGAAATATATATTAAATCCGGTTGTTTTATTCATGCGAGGAAAGGCGGAACTCTCTTCCGTGGTAGCGAGCTTTTTGATAGCGACTGCCTTTATGGACACTTCCGAAGGAAAAATGCCCGAGCGGATCAGCACTGGAATAGAAAATCCGGAAGGAAAATTCGCTACACAAGACGATGACGATGGGAAGTATCTAGAAACATGGCCGGTTGTAGCCGCTTCTTCGAGAAAGTATCACCATCGGTTGGTTCTTTTCTTGCACGCGAAATCGTGGGTCATCGACGGAATGGCTACTGTTTACTGTTCATTCACGTTGCCTGCCGGGAAAAATAGCGGACGGGGAAAGAGAAATTACATTTACCTGTACGACGCTATTTCGCTCGAGAAAAAAGTAACAAAAATATACTGCAGCGAATACATGTACACTTCCAAAGAATGCACGAGAGACACTATCACTTCTTTCTCGTAATATAAAAAAATGTTTAACCGGAAATAGTTACTTTATTATATTTTAAGTGTAAATTATAACTTAGAGTAATTTTTACACTCCCAGTTTAAAAAATTTTTGTTATTACATACTATTATTATATGTATATTGTTGTTATAAGTACATATTGTATACTATTGATTATTATATAATTTATTCATATCTAAGAATATTACGTATAGCTGTAATCAACATTTTTTATAATGGAAAAAAATCAAGAAATATTAAAAAGAAAAAGCACATTAAGCTGATTATTATAATACCATTTCTACAGAATAAAGACATCAATTAATAAACCGCTTTTATATTAAATTTTAGATGAATAAAAAATTTTTCTGTGCGTTTTATTTTCCCAACGATAAAATGTAAAAACGGAAATCTATATTGTCTGGTTAAATTCTTAAGGCCGATTGTTCCAATTTATTAAAAAGTTTTATCCAAGGTATTATATTATCTATTACCTATCTTTATTTATTTAAAAAGAAAAAAAAAGAGATAGACACACGTTCACCTGGTAGGCAAGTTTACCAAGAAATTGGAACAACCGGCTTTTAGCCTTCCAAATAAATTCCGATCGATTTTTCTTAGAAATTCTTCTTCTTCTCTTTCCCTTTCGAATTTAAGCTATCTTTGTGTACTTAGGATTGTCTCGTGTATTCCCTCTCGCGTCTCCCTTGACAAATTTACGATCGTCATCAAGATAGATCAGTCTCGATCCGTGTGTCGATCCACCTTTATCAAGAATGGATGTGTAATGCGGGGCAACCACTTGAGCGTGATCGATAGCGCCGGTGGAAAAATAAAAGATGACCGGCGCTTCTCTGTCTCCGATCGGAACGATTCTCGGGAGGACACCGACAAAGAGCGCTTCGGCCATCACGAAGATTACCGCGACGATCCGCAGCTACCGGAGCGGTAGCAGCCGGGACGGGGCTGATTTATTTGTTGTCTAACGTCCCGACGAGTCCTTCTACATTATTTACCTCCTCACCGGGGGAGGCGGGGGGCGGCGAACGCACGGGAACACAAAAGGGTGGATTCCACGTTCGATCGTGGGATCAATGGATCTCTCGCTTGTCGCGAGAGATTTACCGCGCGGCGATCCTTCCGGGTCACTGCGAAGACACCTTTATCCGCACGACGATCCACCCATCAGCTCTCCACTTTGTCAACCAGATCGAGGGCCACGCGGGCGCGTGTACGAAACGGACAGGAAAAAATGCAAATTGCGGGAGGGTGGTTGTTGTACGGCCGTGTCTTGCGCAGCCTGAAGGGAAAAAAAATCGGGTTAAGCGCCGCCGGCATTTTTCACGCTGACGGGTCCGGCGAGGGTGAAATGAAAATATCTTCCGGCATTCAGGCAAAGAAGAAAGATAAAACCGGTGTTAATCTTTAAACGCAAAGTAGTGTCGTACGCATTCCCCTCGGGGTCTCCTTACACACACTTCCGATCTATAAATAAAAGAGTCGCAAAAATTATGCAGGAGTGAACGCGTATAACTTGTCTCATCGCGATAAGCGTCTCGCGTGCCTTAAATAATCAAGAGTCTCGTACAACACTTAACCGCCGCGCGCTAGAAGAAAAACCGCTCGGAAACGCGAAGAAAATGCGCGAGCGGTTGAAAAATGTGCGGATAAAAAATGGAGATACGTTAAAGGTAGCGCGCGAAGGGCACGGAATTAAGTAAAGGGACTGGTGATTGAAGGAGAGAGGGTGAGAGATGGCGTAAACAGCACTTTGTATCGACGCGTTCCGCGTACTTTTCTTTTCACCCCTGGCCGTAACCCTCTCGACAAGCTTAAGTCTACTCTTCGACTTCCCTCTCCGCCGGGGACGTTTTTTTTTTCCCTCCCTTTTTATCTCGGCCGCTTTCGATCAGCCTGAATCTGCCACTTAGCGCGATCGTCCCTCCAACAGTGGGGGGCGCCAACCCTTCGAGAACGAATGGATGAATTCCTCGTTCGAGCAGTAAGTAAAAGCCGGGTTTTAGCGACGAAAGAAAACGGGTGACCGCCGGAGGAAAGGGAGAAGGGAGAAGGACGAAGTCGAAGCTCGAGACCAGCAGCGACAAAAAAGAGAGCCAATTTCAAAAGTGGTCGCTGGCTGAAGGCAGGGACGAGAAACCTAACGAGAATCACAACGAGAATCGTGCGTGGTATTCTTAGTACTGTGCTTGCGATAAAACAACAGGCAAATTGCAGAATAAGGAAGCGCCTTTGTATATAAAGGAAATTTAAATAACATGTATACGGGGAATTTAAATAACGTGCAATTATCTAAAATTAACGGAGCCACCGTTAAATCCGCACTCTGTACGTCTTCTTTCACACAGCACGCGATATATAATTAAAGCGATATATAATTAAAGCAACAACAAGGTAGATAGTGCTTCAGTGTAATTTACGAGAAACTGAGCTGCCGACTTATTTCGTCTTCAGGAAACAACAATGTATTAATAATGTCATTTACGCCGGCGAATATCTCTCTGCGGTGCTTTCTACTTCTCCAAAACTTAATCTTAAAACTTTAATCACACAAATCACGGATATAATTTTTCCTTCAGCTCGTCCCGCAAGACGGTAAACAATGGAGACTTATGTCAATTCGTAACTCTGGGAGATATATTTATCAGGTTTTGCGCTCTTGGATTTTCGCGCACCACCCAATATCTGGGATTCGCCCGTAACCAAATCCGTATACCCGCTTCAACGACGCGCCCGAATATACTATGCATAAAGAAATCGCTGTAATATCGTCTATGCATCGTAAAACATTGAGCGTCTTCGACGTCCATTGTGTTCCCGGGATTGAGAGAACCTTAGATTCTACCTTTTCTCAATTGAATTTTAATCCGTCTCCAGAAACCGAGGAGGCACACGGTCCGCAGAGACAGAGAATACAAAATCACATCCGAGATACCCTTCTCTCGAATTTTCTATCTTTAATGCATTTCCGCCGATAGTTTATAACAAAACAGATACCTCACGAAGCCGTTTATCATTTCATATCGGTGGTACATGGCACGGCACTTGAACATGTAAAAGATATACAGGAAAATCCTTTTTTCAAAAAAAGATTTCTTCTATTTTGAATTCTCGTCTTCCTTTCCGCATAACGATGTGCTTGCGTTTTACACGTACATCAATTTCTCATGTGATCCAGTTCCAAATATTAAAAATTTACTCGCGTAAAACTTGAAATTTTTTACGCGACATGCCTTTTCAAGATACTTCATGTTTTAAATCTTAATACATATATTATTGAAATACGTCGATAGTATATCTCTTCAAAGTTAACAAGATTATAAGTTAAAAAATCAAATAATTAAATAAAATTAAAAAATATACTGGCGTTTGAAAAAAAATTTTTTCTATTTCTCTTCTTTTTTTTAATAAAAGAAAGAATGTTCAATTAAATGTATGACAAAACTGATTGTGACATTAAAACAGAGAAACTAACGTTTTTCTTCAAATGCTAATTTTTTAAATTCTTTTTTCAATTTAATAGTTTGCTATAAACTGATTATAAGATTAAAAATTTATTAACATACAATATAAGTATTCTTTTATCTCTATGTAGATTTTGTATCACTTTTGTCATATCATTATATCTTCGATATTATTAGTCTCAATAAAAAAAAATTCAATTGCAAGCTCAAAAAAATTTCAATTACATGGTTATTCAAACCAAATAAATAAATAAAAAACTTATAAAAATCTTTCTATCTTTCATTTAATTACCAGTCATTTATTACTTTACATAAGAAAAGTCCTTCAAAGTAATACTTGTAATTTGCAGTTTCTTATTATGTGCTTGCAGAATAAACGAGAACATACAGCTGTAGCCACCTTCGAGGAGAACATATCGACACCCCCCAAACCGCAATTCTCCCCGTTAGAACTCATTTAGTCGTCGATGAAGGTTTATGGCGGCACAATTCCCGAGAAGGGCGAGATTGGTGGTAAGCACGTATATTCAACAGATCTTTATTGTCGGTGGGATCATATTCGTCATCGAGATAAATCACGGCTTGCAACCAAGCCGGCTTTCTTAGATGCACGCGACCGTCCATCAACGCTACCGAAGTAGAATAAATAGCACATCGCAACGTCGTGCGTAAATGAGATGAATATTAAGTCACGAACGAGCGTTCGTCTTTTTCCCCGTGAGTAATATTACGATCTATCCGACCCTAAACATTTTCAAATATGAATTCAAAATAAAAATGAAAATTAAAGTAAGAATAATCGTTTAAAAGTTCATTCCGATTGGACACAACAAGATGAACCACCTTCAACGGTGCAGGGACGCATTTCCCGTAACTCCGAAGTTCCGGTGGAATTCCCACCGTCGCTTTCGGTGATCCTTGATGCATATACTTCGATTCTGCCCTCTTTTCCTATCTTTCCTCTTTCTCGCCTTTACTACTTCAACGGTGCGGAAAAGCGATACACACAACTGTATTCCGAAGGTGCTATTGTCGCTTTTGAATGTCATCGGAATAGTAAGAGCGTTTAAAGAGGTAAAAAATTGCAGCAAAAGGGAGAGTGTGAGAAGGGGGAGAGAGGGGGGAGGGAAGGGTAGATGGAGAGAAAAAGCTCTATCCTTCTCATGGCGGGATCTCATCGTTCGTGGGATATGGACCGTAGAACAGATGGGTGTCTCTCGCGACGCGAGGATAGAAGGAATGTTATCCTCCCAGAAATTATTCCCTGCCTCATTCCTTTCCCATTCGGCCTCTCCCTTCGATCCCCGCGACGCCGAGACCATCCCTTTGCTCAAACGACTCTGCGCCGAAAACTATCTGTCCATGCAAATCTTTCGTCCGTTCCTTTAATGTGATCTTATAAATCCTTACAGCGGAGAGAACACCGACGCCGACGCCGACGACGATGACGACGACGCGACGCGCCGAGGAAAAGAAAATTTTCACAGCCATCGGATCAGCGGAGCGGCGCTGTGTACTTTAGACGGAATATTTCATCTCAATCCCGCGCGAGGAACTCACTTCCGAGGAAAACTCCCCCGAAAGTTTCGTAATGTAATTAATAATCAATATTATAATGGAAAAATCTATTTTTTTTTTAAGCGATAAGATAAGCACAATAAATACACGAAGAGACAAGTGCAATGAAACGTGCAATGAACGCTTGTTAAGAAAATCCAGATAAACGTGACAGGCGTGATAATATAACAAAGTGACTTGATAAATTGTGTCTAACGAAGTAGCTCACGGATCAATTATGTAAACTTCGAGATCGCCGCAAATATCGTTATTTTTTGGCACTTGAATTATTCATTGCAACCGTCAAGTATTAATAGTTTACAGATAAGCAAGTTTGAGATACCTATTTCCAACAAAAATCAGACGAAAAGTCATCTTTAATTCTAGCGTTCCAATTATTTAATTAGTGTAGCTGTAATCTCACTGCAAATCTAAATGTTTTATTTTAAAACGCTTAAAATGTTTAAATCCTTGTAGTCATCTTTCAAGCGTTTAGAAACGTATTAAATATAAAAACACTGACGTGTTTTATTTTGACGTGGTCTTAATGCATTTAAAGTGTTTAAACACAATGTGTTCTTAAAAAATGCAAAAATGCCTTTGATTCCAGAATATTTTATACTTGGAATAAAAATTTTCATAATTCCGCTCATCTCATTTTTCTCGATTTCTTTTATAGAGACTGACATATTTCAGTTTAATATTATATGTCGATAGCGAAATCCGACTTCTTTCCGCGCTCTCAATGAGCTCCTTTTATTTAAACAAAAAGTGCATTTTGTTCACAAGAAAACGCCACATAGCAATGGATATTTCTATCTATAAGTGTTTTACTTTAACACGGTTTTAGTGTTTTCTATTCTGTGTATATAATGCTTAAAAACATACGTAAACATATTATTTATGTAAAACGTATTAAACGTTTTACAATAAAACATTATAATGTTTTAATCCGATGTATAAAACAGTATAAACATTTATCCTGTTTTATTTTCATATATTTGATCCGATAAAACACTTTAATGTTCTATTTTAAAACACTTTATAGAACACTTAGATTTCGAGTGCTCTTACTTCTCACTATTGCAAAATATATTATAGACTGCAATATTCATTTTTTTTACGCAATATACTTTAGCTAAATAATATCTATTTTCCTGCCTTCTCATATCTAAGACAAGCGTGATACTAAAAATTCACCTCCGCTCCGAGCCAGACGCTTCCATAATTCTCTATGGCGAATACCGGAAACGGGAATGGCTGATCATTTGTTCGGCATACGTGGATAGCGCGCTTCTGCGTCCGTATATGTTCTGCGCGTTCTTTCTCATATTATATAGGAAGAAAGGTTAAGCTATTATACATCAGACAGATTATGCACTTTCGCGATGACCTAAATCTGACGTTACGTCGAGGAAAGAAAGATGATTGGTAAGTGAATGTGACATTTTCTTCGATATTTATTAATTATAAAAAATTTAATTGTGATGACGAAATATACATTTCTGTAAAATGTATTTCATTTTTCTTATTGACTGATCGTATTTGCCAGGAATAAAATTTTATTTCGCCGTATTTAAATGAAGATTTATTTCAATGAAATAAATTTATATTCCGCAAATAAATTTTTATGTATCTTTTTCTCAATATAATATTATCTCACAATTACAAATAAAATATTCTCGTTATTAAAATTCTCTAATTGTAATTTTTTGATTAACAAAGTATTACAAACCGTTATATAAACTCATTGGAAAATTAAACATATATTAAATAAAAATAAATAATAATTTCCAAGATTACTCACATTTAATAGAATAAAAAAAAAATAATAAAATTTTATTATATTTTACAACATTCTTGCATTATTGTGTGAGAAAATTGTGTATTTACCGTAGTGATCACGATTTCCGCAGACTTGTTCGGTTCTACGAGCCGTTAGGCGACTTGATTATTGTCTCTGTTGATCATTCCCCCACCTCCCCCCTACAGCGCCCACTGACACAGCGCAGTCCGACGTTTCCGTTGATTTAAAGCCCCTAATCTCGGGGTAGAAACAACCCTCGCAACCGGTCGCAGACATCCGTAGAGGCATGTGGTACAACATCGTACGGCATAGCAGAAACATGCAAGCGCAAGAGGAATAGAGAAAGGTTGGAGGAACAGGGATGGAAACAGAGGGCTCGAGTCAAATGGCTGACCATCGCCCGAACATTTCGAATCGATTCTCGCCATTGCAGTAATTCGGCTAATTCGTACGAAAAATTATTTGTATTATATAAGTATGTCTATCGCTATCTATTACTCTTTACAGATTTTTCAAGCAATTCAGACACTTTTTTATGTAAGCTTTTATATATTTTAATAATATTAATCAGAATTAACTAATTTCTGTGGAAATAAAAACTAAATATTCACCGCAAGAAAGAAATTTCCTTTTCAGAAAGATTCTTAAGAAAAATTTTCTCGCTGCTGGCACATTCTTAAGAAAAATTCCAGGAGTACCTATGACTACGATCCCATTTCGCGGTAATATGACTCCTTCGTCCGTCCGAGCTTTAATCTTATCAGTCTTGAATGATGACCTATAGTACCATGTGGTGGTGCATGAGACTACGTAAAGACACGAAGCTTCTCGCGGGAGGAGAGAGGAATGGCGCGCTTTTTCTTTCACACCAGTCTGAAAATGGCCATTAGAGGGAGGAAAACTGGGAATTATTGGAGTGATATTGGAAACCGATAAGGACGTAGATGAGAATTGCTCGAAATGGACGCTTAGATATGTGTTAGGCCAAACGTGGTAAAGATGAGAGGTAAAGGGAGGGAAGGGACAGTTAGCAAGCGAAATTTTCGTTAGCGCGATTTCAGTCGAGATCCAATAAAGCTGCCTGCGATACGTAAAACGGGCTTCGTAAATGGGATATTTACAAAACGAAATATGGCGATGCATCTATATCTGCGCAATTATCGATTTTTAAGATTAAAATCGGTGGGCCATAGCTGTTAAATTTATATATGCGATATGACTTTAATACCAATTCAATTTGCGCCCTTTAAAAAGTATTAATAAACACATAAATGTGTTTCGTTGCTCTTGCTTTAATCTTATTTCGTGTATCATAATCCAATAATAAATAACAGATATATTATCTGTTCATATATGTATCATATATATCTTAGAAAAAAAACGCTATGAAAAACTGACGTTTCTTAGTGTCGTAAGAAGGGAAACAAGTCGCAAGATCTGCTGCACAAAATTGACTACAGACAGGAGCGTAATAAAGATCTGTTTGTAAGAACACCACTGCGGAGCAATGACCGTCGCAGTTCGCCGGATTTAGTAGCCTGGGCAAATCGCGGAATTTGCTTGCGTTCAATAAATGTAATTAACCCCGGTCTCGCTCGTTGAACGAGTCACAGCGTCGTCGTCGGCCATGCATCTCTCGTCCTGAAGGGGAATATTCATAAAGCCCGCCGTGTATAACGTCAGGAGTCCGAATTAAGATCATGGTTGAGCGCCGGTATTTGCGCTGGTCAAATATAATAAGACACGCGGTTCTCATTCTTCGCCGTCGACCCCGTCGTATACGATATGAACGGGGTCAAAGATTCAACACGTTGAAATCGACAAGAAAGATACACGGTACGCTTGTTTCGCTGGAACAAAACGAACCGGGCAAACGCAATCGCATCGCAATCTTGGCGAATAAGAAAGTCACTTTATTAAAACGCATCACTCGACTTTGCGTTCTATATATTGTGTATATATATATATATATATATATATAGAAAAAAGAGAGAGAGAGAAACGCAAGATATTAAATTGACGGGATGTAAAATGTGTCTCGCGCGATAGCATGCCACAGAGCATCACTCTGTCTCTAGATATGTAGCTGCAAAACGTGCATTTATTACAATTTAAAAAAGCGTAGTTCTCTGAAGTAATTATTTTACGCGATTAAATTATTATATGAAATATTCTCTTGTTATGCATAATATAAATGTATCGCAATTATTATGAATTGTCACACAGAAAAGCGGAAACCAATAATTACGTAATAATATCGATAGTAATTTAATCGTAAAAATTTCAAAAGACCATCCACGTGACACTAATAAGACGCAATTGTTTCTATCACGTGAAATCTCGTGACAGACTTTCCTTTCTCTTACAATAACGTAATTTATTTTATTTCGGCATTTCTTCGTATCGCGAGTTAATCGTAATTGATTGTTTCTAAATACGGTATATTCGACGCAAAAATTGCCGGCATTCCGTAACGGAGCGACGCACGAAAAGTGCTGCCGTCATGCTTCTTTTGCTCAATTAGTCCCGAGGTCTGACTGTGCTGAGGGTGGTTCCATCGTTTTCCAGTTGGCGGAATCGATGGGAGAAGTAGAACGTTCTCCACCGACGAGATCAGACATATCTCAGAGTTTCACGGAGATGCTTACGTCTACGTTGACGCTAAGCTCCGCAGTTAACTCGGCAAAAAGACATTTGAAAAATATATATATAAGAAAAGTTCGAAAGAAAAAGAGAAAGGGGGAAGAAAGAGAATGGAGAGGGGGAATAAAAAAACCGAGAGATTGACTGAGAAAGCGATCAGATTGAGAAAGAGAGCCTCGCGACAAAATTATCAAGTAGTAACGTTCAATCTGCGGTCAGACACAAGCGGACGCAGGTCGAGGAGAAAGAGAAGCGAAAGACTGCATTGTTCGTTGCGAAACAAAAGGATCGGTCGACGATTATTCGCCGTTTACTAGACCGACCGGCATAAAGGGGCGGCAAGGGACATTCGAAGCGAAAGAGGAAGACGGGGAAAAAAAGACAAATATCCGGGAGAATAAAGCAAACGCGGCCTGGCCGATTGCCTAGACAAAAGACCGTTAAACGGAAAAGCGGCAGCGAGAATACAGGTGAGGTACAGGAGAGCACGTAGAAGAAAAAAAGTGAGAAAAAGAGAAGTTGATCAGAGAGCAGAATAAGGGCGAAAAGCAGGCGCGAGCTTCGGGAAGGCTAATAATTAATTGATAAAAAGCTCGATGGAAAATGGTAAGGAAAAAAATTGAAGCAAAAGAGACGTGAACGGTGGAATACGGTGGATACAAAGTGAAGCTTCTTGGTCGAGTTCTACCAACGTTATAAAAAACTCTATAATTTTCCACTCGCGTACAACGTTCATCCATAAATCCACAAACTGCTCTTTTTAATTAAACCTCTTTTTCTTAAGAAGTCACGTTTACAATTTGTATTTGCATAGAAAGGACTCAAATTATAAAATATAAAAATTACTTTAGTTCTCTGTAAATTCTACGTCTATTGCAACGTCTATTGTAACAGTAATTTCGTAATTACGTTGCTCTGACTCGTCACTTAGTCGTCACTTAAGAATCATTAAGGACGCGAGAAGTCATGCATTATGCAGAAACACGACAGAGCCTGTCTGCCGTGAAGCGACGAGACGCCGTACGGATGCATCTTAAACAACATATGAGTGGCGTAAAGCGAGAGGAGCGCTTTCATAACTCGCCGCCGGGCGTATGCGTCAATAGATAACAACAAGAATGAAGTTCCTCCGTGAAAAAGATGGTGCGCCGAGGTACGGGCTTGGCACGGCGCCATTGTGTCCCCAACGAGCATCTTTATATGGCGGAAAGGTCGACGGAATAATGCACTTCCTTCGGGCGAACGTCCGGTTTCGCTTTACTACGTGTTGAAAAAGTCGCAGGAAGCGAACCGTGTTGTACCCGCGGAATTACGCCAAGGTGCACAACCGAGAGAAGAAACTTGTATTGCGGATTCAAGTATCCATATCGTAAATTCGTGGCCCCGCGCTTCTATACGCTCGCATGCGGAAGCACATCATAAAAATACATCCGGAAGAGAGTACGTGATACGGCGACGCGAAGCAGACGGAATTTTGAAAATTTGTGCTTGTCGTTCAGGACTTGAGACTTTAGAAGCTCGCGGCAGTGTTTAGAACGATTAAAATTTCAGTACGAATAGGGTTGTTCGATCGTTTAATCAAACAGGCGAAAAAATATATCATTTTAAGACCGATTTATTTTATAGACATATAACGTTTGCACATATGTCCTTACATAGAAGATTATATTTATTCGCATCTTAGTTTAAAATCAAAACACATTTATACATACAAAAGTTTGTGAAGATTTATATTACGACCATTGAAGTATCTCAACGAGATCATTGGAATCAGAAAAGAAGCTATTTAAATACGTCTGCAAAAGTTAAGCCAAGTTACTCCAAGGTAAAATTACCTCGTTCGCGGAATTTCTGAGAGCATCTGCGTGCAGCTACGAAGAATGAAACTGCGTTTACAATGAGCAGCGTCACTTCCCGTCCGATGATACAAGGTCAACAGACACGCGAGCCAGCTATAAGTCTGAGAAAACCCCTGCCTTTATTATATTTAGCGAGTGCAAACAATCGTTCCTGCAATCTACGAAGCCGGCACGTGGTGGTGCAAGCAGCTAATGCTACTTCCGAAGTGACTCCATTATTGCAGTCGAATATATTATACAAACATGGCCGCCGCTGGTTAAGACCCACACCAGGCGCCCTCGCTTCTGCCACCCGGCTACCAAAACCCACCCCCGCGTCTTTATGCATTAGTGATGAAGTGCTTCCTAACCTGAAATTGTCTTTCTCGCCGAGACAGGCGCCGGCACGCCCGACTATCCACGGAACAACCTTTGTTCCCGACTGCGAGCACGGATGTCGCCTTCATTCCGCGCTATTTTCAGTCACTCGGGAACGGATGGAGGGAAATAATTTAGCATGACGTATCAGCAGCTGGATACCTCCCCGTTCGTACATTTTTCTCTTTATTTAATGTTACATCCCTTCGGTCAATTGAATTTCGTTGCATGAAAAAGAAACGCAATGGCTGACATACGACTTCTTGAGATTAGCAGAAATCTTAACAAAGGAAAATTTCCTTTTATAAAAGAAAATAATTAAAATTGAAGATTTCAATTTGTTACAAAAGATCTGTTATGAATAATTATAAATCATACGTAATAAGTCATTACGGACCAGATAATTAATCCGAAAGTCAATTTTTTTTAGCTTAAATAAAAACATATTTTTAATATAATTTAAATGCAAAATAAAAATTTAGAAAAGGCAGTTGCTCTTCTAACTTTACACACACACATGACTTTCGCTATTATAAAAATCATCTTACCTTTCGAAAGAAAGATCGTTATACACAGAAAGAGGAGAATAATTACTTCTTCAATTGCACATTGGCAAGTTCTATGTTAAATTACGCATCGATCTAATTCTGATTGAGTTCGATGTAACAAGAATTCACAAGGAACGGATGGAACAGAGTAGACTTTATCAAGAAGACAGTAGAGGAGTAAAATTATTTTTTTAATATCCGAGACCGGGATGAATAGATACGCGAGAGAATTTGAGTGCTCTGCGATGACGGGAAAAGAAATGACATTATGGAGAATCATGGTCAGAAAAAGGGAGAAAGAGAGGAAGAAAGCAAAATTAATTTCAGAAAAGAAAAACAAGCAATATATTGATTCATTTGAATATCGCGCGATTCCACTTCTCAGCTGAGAAAGAGAGAGAGAGAGAAAGTCGGTTTTATGTTCGCTGCCTCTCAGAATATCGATAATGTTCTTCCGAACGAATAATTTTATTTCTGTCTGACTGGGATATATTAGTTCTTCTAGATCCGCGGTTCGGCAACTTATATCCTCCATCACGTTTGAACTTTGCATACACACCGTCCCGCCACACATCCTCTTCTTCCCCGTCCTTTTCCTCCTCCATCGCTGCCACCGTCGCCACCGCCTTCTTCTTTTGCATCGGTATATTGAACGTGCTTTTGCGCCCTTATCGTAAAGGAACTTTTACGAGCCATTCGCCGTAAGAATTTTTTGCCAACTTTCTATACGCACGTATGTAAAATTTTACATATAAGTTACAGTAGCAACCGCTTTACTCCTCTCGTCGATTGTACATATATCTGCTGGAATTATGCTTGTGTGCTACGCCGTATACTACCCAAATACGATTTATAAGAGAAAACGCGACGTATTGTTACACGATGGCGTGCACGACGCGTAGCACAATGTGTCTATTTCACGAATTGCTTCATAAAGTAACAGAAAGGAAAGACGAGCTTTTTCATATACCGTCTCATTTCGACAAACTAGATAAGAAAAATGCATTGATAAAAGCAGTATTTTGTATATTTACGTACGGAAAGAACAATTTTTTATTATATAAAATATCTAAAAATTTAAATGCACATCCAAAAATAATTCTTTGAAACGGTTATATAATTATAAAGAATGACTATCAATCATTAAAAATGTTGCAAAATAATATTTTAATAGTGTAGCAATCAACTTAAGAGTACTACATAATTATTTCATAATTCAACAAAAAATTATTTTCAAATGAACATTCAGTTAAATATTTTAACAAAACTATTCTTTCGGTACAATTATAAACCATAATCATTCTTGTTACTATTATATTTATAATAGCTACCAAAAAACGTAAAAAAAATATCACTTAATTATTTTAAGGTCTATACTCAGTTCCTATACAGATATGCTATCATTAACTCATTGAGATCTCTTAAAAACATTTGAAAGTAAAAATACAATTAGTATTCGCGATGAACAAAATATAGTATATTGCATTGTATTGTCTGACTTTAGACAGTAAAAAAGAATACACTGCGTGTGAGCCAGCAAGTAATTACGTTGCAAGATTCTCCCTGATTTTATCTGCACGCTGCCCGAAATCCCGATTTATGTCCATTTCCTCCAGGAATTGGGGCGATACTCGCTGCTATCAAAGTCGTGATCAGAGAAAATTTAAGGAAGATTCCAAGAAGGGAAACAATTATCTGCATCAAATCACACAGAACGAGGAACTTGTTCACGATATTTAGAGCTCGCGTACAACTACACGTTATACTAAAATAAATCTAATACACGGAAAAAATTTTCTCTTAAAATTTACTCTCAAAATTTGATAATTGTGGGATAATGTATAATCTCGAGAAATTTTATTACACTTTTTAGTAAAATTTAGTATATTTTTAGTAAATTTTACTGAAAGTATAGTAGATTTTACTATGTTTTAAGTAAATTTTACTAAGCAGTATAGTAAAATTCCTCGAGGTCACACATTATTCCACAATTACCAGATTTTGAGGGTAAATTTTATGAAAAAATTATCTCCGTGTAGAGATAATATTTTTTTACAAAGCTAGAATATTATCCAAAAAGACTCCATAAAAATTAAACGAGTAAAAAATTAAATTTTTAAGAAATAAGAAACTTGTGATCTTCAAACATTCAGTTTTTAAATACTAAAACCCTTTAATTACATTTAATATCTTTTTAATACATTATTTTTCGTGACCAAAAATAATTTCAAAGAATGCCAGAGAATTCAATTTTATAACTTAATTTCGTCTTCCTCTTCATCCTGATTTCCTATTATTTTGTAATCTAATATTGAATGCATTTTGCTAATTACATTTTCTCTGTTTAAATGCTTATTCATGGGAAAAATTATAAACAAAATTTAATTCTTGACATTTATCGATTTCTCCTTCCGGTCGCGATCGTGCACTTGCATTAACTTTAATTTTTCTTTCGACGCGGCACTGGTGAAAACTGCCGGGGGATCGAAGGCGAATGGTGTGTACATACAAAAGCGCGTGTACGTCCGTGCGGAAGGTAAACGTATAACTTTAATACCGTCGGACAATTTAATGGCACTCTTTCTCCTTACTTTTGTCCGCCCGTGGGAGGATATTACCGGCGCGGTAAGCAGGAGTTGCGACGAAAAAGCAATTCGAAATGAAAGGAAACGGACGGCGGGACGGCGGCGAAGCCGCGAGAAGAAACGACTTTATCCACCGCCACAAAGAATAATTACTTCGAAATGTTGAAAAGCTCTCGCAACGCCACGAATACACAAAGCCGCGCGCCGCACCTTGGGGGGGGGGGGGAGAAGGCGGGAGGCCGAGTCAAGTGGCAAGTCACTCGCTTATCTTTTCCAGCCCTTCTCCCCGCGTGTTGAGAAATATAACGCACCGCTTGACTTGCTGCGAAAGTGTCGGTTCTCGTGTAAAACCGGCGTAAGCCCCCTCCCTCCCTCCCCGTCATACACCCCGTCGCACCCCGACCTTTCGCTGCCGCCGCCGCCGTCGCTCGCCGGTATCGACGTATAAAATGCATGCGCGACGAAAATGGGAAAATACTGAATACCGCTCGCCCCGTAAGTCGTCTCATACAGAAAACATTACGGATACATATATATATGTATGTATATACATCTCAGGTAAAATAGAAACCTGTATATCATTCACGAGCTTTCCCCTAGCCGTTCCCTTTACGTCTGATTTATTCGTGGCGATTTCAACTCGTACGTTCGCCTTTAGCGAAATTGCGGGGATGTATTTACGAGCGCGAGACACGGAGAGACAATTTTTTCTTTAAACATCTCAAATGGTCTCTTCGCGCACGTCTCTCATTTCGACTTACGACAGTCTGTATAACAGCATTCTTATATCTAGAGGCTTTACAGCGGAAATAAACGGATATATTCCAGAATAATCGGCGAAGAGGGGGGAAAAAAACTTTCGCGTGACGTTTAATTTTTATGTGTAATCTCGGCGTGAGCGGGAAATATATGCGACATTACGAGTGCAATTACACGGCGTGCAGCGCGCGGGATGAAATGGAATCATCATTTTCCTGATTTCGGCGCGCGCGCGCGCGCGCGCGCGAGCGGAATACTTTTTCCTAGGGAAAACGCGATTTCCCTTTCAAATGGCCGCGCGCTCCGGTCGGGGTATTATTCGGCCGCGTGAATGGATGGAAATTGCCAAAAATAGCCGGAAACGGATGTGCACGGGTGGCTGCCCCGCGCCGCCGAAGCGTGGACGGAAGGGTGAGGGGCGCGACAGGAAAGGCGACGGCCAGTGCCATTACAGGGCAGTTGCCGAGAACCGCGACTCCAGTTGCGAATTATTGTGCCGATGTGTTCGATCAACGAATCGCGGAACGTAATGGACGGATGTGTGTAACTGCAATTCTTCGCAATGCCCCGGCAAGCGAGCGAGCAGCTGTCATATCGCCACGAAGATTATTAATAATTGTGTCGATCGCGATTGTGTTTCACGTTCCGTTGAACCCAAATGCGCTTCTCGAATATCTTTCAAATCGGAAATAATTTTGAAGCGGTCTACTTGACACCGAGACAATTAACGCTCGTTGGGGATCAAACTGATTCTCGACCTACAAATTTGATAATTATTATGTAAAAGAACGTTTTTGAAAATATCGATTTCTTTTCATATTTTCAATGTTTAAAAATTATTATTTTACCTTCGAAATATGTCTCAGCTCATAATCAATATTTGTAAATAAAAAAAGTAAAATCAAAATATTATCTACGCATTAATATTTCATTGAAAGAAAAAAATTACAAAATTCAAGATAATATTTTTGATTGAAATTCAACCTAAGTGATATTTTTCTTTAAAAAAAATCAGAAATCCGGGATAAAACTTTTGATCAAATTCAACTTAAGTGATATATACCTTTGGATGGTTCAACCTAAGTAATATATATTCCTGAAATTGTTAATTGTTTACTCACACACACAAATTAACTTCTCTACAAAAATGATATCTAAATTTTGCGCCAATTATAAGAATAAATTTTAATTCATAATAAAGCAATTTTTAATATCTCAGTCTCTTATGCGTGCATACGTTCGAATATCTCTCTCTCTCTCTCTCTCTCTCTCTCTCTCTCTCTCTCTGTCTCTCTCTGCATTAATATTTAACATAAAATGTAAAGTAAAGCTGCTATCTCGAAAGACAGAAAGTCTCTTATCTCGAAATCTCTTAAAAACTTTTCGCCTTTACGTATCCCGTGACCCAGCTCTCTACATTATATAACAAAACTGCAACGCCGTAACCATAATTATCTAAAATTCCGGCGAACGACACGGAGCGTTAAATAATAATCGCGCCCATCTTGCATGACTCCCGGGAAGGGGAGGGAAGGGAGGAGGACGGGGGGATTGCGCCCGGCATCAAAACACCGGGCGGCCGGGAGGCCATTCCCGTAGCAGAGGGGTCGCATTACACGCGCGGAAGTTGCGAAATAATTCGTCACGCTCGGACGTGTACAATGATACCTGATCCGCGTGTGGTGGAGCGCGCAAGTGGAAGCCCCAGGTCGCGCGCGGGCCGAAAAGTTTTTAAATAATTACAGAGAGCCGCCGGGTTGGCGGCGGATGCGACGACGGTGATGGTAGTGTGGCGGCGAGTTGTGCGAGGCAACGAGAAAACGGAAGGGGAGGGAGGGACGGTAACGTTGAAGGGTTGCAATTGAGTCGGATAGCGGTCGGTCGTCCCTGCACTCCCTCCCTCCCTCCCCCCCTTCCTTTTTCCTCCGACCCCTTTCTCGCACCCTGTTCCGCCTCGACCCTCACTCCCCTTACCTGTCCGTCCCCGCACATTCGCCGCCCTCGTTCCTCCCTGCGGGCATTAATGGGAAAAGTTTGCTTTTATCTTTTAAACGCCCGGCAACACTACTAATTTCTAACTTCGGGCGTTACTTGTACCTACTCCAACGGTCTCGAGTGTACCGGCACGACCAGTAACGCAGTCACTACTTTCCCGACCAATAGAAAATCACCGCCATTCGTTCTATCCGCGCACGGGATCTAATGGGGCGGCTTGAAAAAAAGGAACGGAGAGAGAGAGAGAGAGAGAATGAGAAAAAAGGGGGGAGGGGAGAAAGGGAAAAGAGCCATCGGCGCGTTTCTCGATGCACTCGCCTTCGATCGGGTGCCGCCTCGTTTCAGATCGGCGAATCGAGACGTATTTTATTTAAAAGTTGGCGAGTAAGAAAAGTACCGTAAGAAGTTTGCCAATTTAACATTATCGGATATTCCTTTTTTTTTCGTAGATTCCACTGCGTGTCAGTCGCATTTGAATGAGAAGGTCTCACTATCCGTACTCGGAACAACGGTGTAAGTTTAAATTCTGTTTTCGCATCTCTTACCTTCTCATTCATGCGAATTAATTTAAATTTCACATTTCACTCTTTCGCGCGTAAAAACACCGTGTCACGATATAAAATATGAGAATATCTCATCATCTCTCTCTTCTTCGTGTATTATGTTCTCCTTTTTCAAAACAATCTTGAAATATAAAAATGTGTAAAACGTTGTATAAAAATTGTGAGTTTTGGAGGTCAGTTTAATTCTCTCCTGGATTAATGTATGATGTCAACGGCGTTAAGCTCGTAAAATATTTCTGAAACGTGTTAATAAATAACGGGTGCTTTTTTTAAATCGCTATAAAATCGCCAGAGATTTTAAACATCAGTGAATCTCCGCTGTACGCATTTTATAATCGCTTTATATTAATATACATGTATATATACATACATAGTATACGCGAATATATGTATTTATTTATCTATCCACACATTTTTCTCTTCGCAGCTTAATTAATATTTAGAGGCTGCAGTAGCGTCGAGGACGACAAACGAGATAGCCGCCATTAAGATGCTAAATCTCGTCTAGCCGGATCAAAACCGTCACGCTCGAATGCCGCGAAGGGCTCCCGGGAAAATGAAAGAACTAGACGGGCGGCGTCTCTATCTCCTCGGCAATAAAACGGATTTTATGTCGCGTTTAAAATAAGCCGTGGGACCGGTCGCGCGAAGGAGCAACGCCACTCGAGGTAATTATATCCTCCCGCGCTATCTCCCGCGCGAATCGTTAAGGTTGTACGTAAGTCTAAATAAATTGAATAAGAGCCAGGAGGCACTCCAGTTAATTAAAGAATACATTATTCGCGCGCGGTTACACCGCGCCCCGCGCACATACATACATTACCGTCGTGAAATTCACGGTTACGTGCGAAATTGCATATGTGCGAAACTACTGACAGCGCATCACGCGTCTGCAGACTCTTCACTCGAAATTATTATTATGAATATTGTTATTGTCAGTGCTGTTATTATTTGCGCTTTGCACTCGGTTCTTCAGCTACGCGCAATTTCTGAGCGACAAAGTACTATTCAGTTTATACATATTTCTCTTTCCATAAGAATGAAATATATTTATACAACTGCAGAGAATGTAAAATGGAATTATACCGCGTAACGACTTTAAAAGCCTCACATCGATTACACTCACATTTCGTGTGTTCTACACATACATACATACATACATACAAAACTACAAGATAAATGAATTAAGTAATATAAAGTCATTTTAGTGTCGATAATTTCACGGCTATTAATTTTATGGCTCGTTCACGGTCAACAATTTCGTCGAAGTAAATACTCCCGTTGAACGTAACCACGATATCGATTTGCTATCGTTTATTTAACCTTTTTTATGCGAATTGAACTCGATAAATCGATCGTTAAGCAATGCTCAAGGCGTTGGAAAACTGTGGCGCGGATCGAGATAATTACGGTTCAAAGGGATCCAAAGCCCTGATGAAAGCAAAATACGAGGAGCCCGCCGTTTTCTTTTATTCGTTTCCTTAACGGGACAATTAAGCTGGTTTTCACGTTGCATTTAAAATAAGCCGCCAGGTCGGCCGCGAAGGAGCAACGTTCCAACGTACGTCAATTACAATGATATCGCCGCCGCCTCCGTTAATTAATCCTCCCCCGTTCCTCCTTTGCCTCCGCCTCCTGCTCCTCGCGGAACCTTCTTGCAAGATATATCAAGAGAGCGCGGAGAGAATTGGAGGATATACGAGATGATCCTCTGACGACGAGCTCGGATTCCACCGCGATTATTGGTCTTCTCGCGCATGATTAATTAACTCGCGCCGTACGGTGGCATGTCTGCCTTACCGACCTCGTCTTTCCGATGTATATGCATATAGTATATACATATATGTATAGCGGTATAAGTACATATACTGTATATATGCATTCGCGTATAGCTCGAGCATATCTAATATATCGCGACGCGAAGAATTTTCCGCCGAAAACCACGCTCGATCGTCCCGACATTTCAACAACATTAATAATTTGCGTTTCAAGACGAGCAACGACGATCGATGCAACATTTCCCGAAACGCGAGCTGCAGAAAAGCCGTAAAACGAAAGGATTTAATCGGGAAGCGGCAATATCAAAATATACTATCCGCCATATCGCATTACGAGCAACGGTAATCGGGGTTAACCACTAAACCTGGTTATTAAAACGGGTTAATGCGCAATAATTAGCTTAAGATGCCCCAAGCGCGATACGCAGAACTGTAAAGCGCAGCGAATCGAATACGAGTCGACGTTATACCTCAACGGAATTAGATTTCATATCGGGCATAATATACGCTCGATAATTTATATTTTACAAATAATGCTCGCACACGAAATGCAATTAAAGTTAATACAGCTCGCTGGAAGCAGATTATTAAAATATGTATATTAATAAGCGATAATTATTGCAGACGGCGATAGCGCTTTGGGAAAGACTCATCGCCGGGAGTGCACTCTGCGCGAATTGTAATAAATTTGTGCTCACCATAACAGATTACGCGGAGTGTAATTAGGGTTAACCCAGCCGTCCCGTCGTACAACATTGCTAATCCTAGTGGAAGGAACCGCGATTGGTCGGCCGTTTCGTGTCGCGGCGAGCCGGCAGATAAAGCTGTCCGGAAGTAGTTTAAGCCAGCCACGGACGTAACTACATCTGGACCCATTAGGACCGGAGATACAGCTCGTTACAAGACAACGAGCTTTCGACCTCGGACCCTCCGCCGGATGCTAATGGTAATCAGGAACCGTCGAAGGGTAAGTCGAACTCGCGCACCAGTATCAGGATACGAAGTTTGATCTCGTCTACGAGATAAGATAAAGCGACTTCCTCTCTCCGCGAGGATAATACAAATAAATGGCGTTACCTAATGTACGTATAATGATACAATCTTATATTGAAAACTGCCTTGAAATCTAATTCAATTCAATTTCCCAATCTTTGCTTAAAAAAAAAAAAAAATGATTCCTGTTGGAAAAAATCTATAAAGAGCCAGAAATGTTATATACTGTTTTATAAACACAAGCGTGCCTGGAAAATCTAAGCAGATCGTCCCTTCTTATCGTCTGAGTTTTGAATGTTTTATTTTTTCATGCACATCATAAATATATTATTATAGATATAATAGATGAGTTCATTTTCCCCCAAACAAAACAAATTATTTCTGACAAGAGTAATTCTGATAAAAAAAAAAATAAAAATAGTAAGATGAAAAAGTATATAAAAATAGATTTTTAATTTGTCACACACGACACATCTATTTGAATCAGATTTATATATTCTAATCTATTCTAATTCGAAACCCTGATCTACGTTGAATCTAAGAAGAACTTGGAGAAATTTCTACAGCGCAAAGTGCTACAGAAAATTCTTTCGGCGTCGAGTAATAATACGAGACGCGAAGGCGTGAAACCCGTAATGACAAATCCTGATAATATTCCGTAGCGGAGCGCCGCGCCGTATCTAAACGCTTCTTGCACAAAGGAGATTAAGGGAGCCGGTTACATTGATGGAATACCGTATGCATCGCGTGTCTGTGCGCCTCGCTACAACGTGCCGCGCTGATTAATTCAACTTCCATGCAGAAGCTGTTTCGCGTGAATTGGCGTTTCTTGGCAGTATCACCAGTAGCACAATGCACGTGTATGACGCGTTAAATAAATCGTCACATCCAATCTTAAAGAAAAAAAAAAGAAGAAAAAAGGAGAGATTTGTAAAGAGCCCGCGCTTGTGCGCCCGATCAAGCGCGACGTATCATCGCGGCTTCACGGCGAGACGGGCGCTATGAGGGACGTTCGTTGATCTATGCAAATTACCAGCGGTGAATGCAGCCGACTTGCGGCTATGCCGTATCAGGCTTAACGTGCATTAACATACGTAAGACCTGCCGCGCAACATTATAAAGTCTAATATATGTAGGAGCGGGAGGCAAGCGCCTGGCGCGTGCCGCACAAGGAGCCGCGGGCAACTTCGCCGACTTGCTTAACTTCGGTATTAGTGTAGTTTGACCAAATGCTACTACCCGCGCCGCTAAATGATAATTGATATGCAAATGGCCGATAACGTGGGAGCCTTTGTACCGTCGCCTTTCTTCCGTGAGTGCACGAATTCTTCCCCAACCGATCCGCTCAATGTGTACAGGAAAAGTACGGGTTTCCGCAATTCTGATAAAATCATACGAGTTCGTCTAAACTTAGAGGCGGCACGTCTGTTATTCGATACGATGGAAAACCTTCAGGCTGCTTGTGCACAAAAACCACAAGTCAAATTTATGGAAACCTAGGATATGTTTGAACGCAGCGCGGAGAATAGATCTACTTTTCAGATGCGCTTCGCAATAGCGGAGTCTCAGATTGAACGGTGATTAGAGATCCCGGAATAAGATCTGAAGTAACAATATTTTTGCTCGTGCTTAAAGTGGCCTAATTTCCATCAGGTACCGAGTCACTACAGCCACAGTTCCATTGTCGAGAACGAGCTAATCGTATTCACGCGCGCTATCTGATTACGGCGCTACACTGTGTCGTCGTCATAAAGCAAAGCAATGTCTACTTTAAAATCTAGCATGCATAATGCATCATATGCATGCGGCAAACAAGAGGTACCGGGGGATAAACGCGAACAAAAACAAGTTATTCTCTTACCGCGCGTATAATGTGTGCGCGCGCACGCTCTCTCTCTCTCTCTCTCTCTCTCTCTCTCTCTCTCTCTTTCTCTCTCGTGGTCAGTTAACCATCGGATGGTGGAGAATCTCGTTTGGAAATGTCCCTCTATGACTTGCACTGAAAAGAAATCCTACATATGAAAATTAAAGAAGCTCGAGCATGACATCGCCACGTACATACGATACTTTTTTTAATATCACTTCCGTTATCCTTTGACGGATTCCAATTCATCTGCAACTGCACGATCCTATCCTTGTAGAGCTGACAGGTTTAGGCAATGTTTGAAACACGGTGCATTTGTGTCCTTCGTATACACGCTATAATGATGAATAGATTACAACTTTAAAAGCACTCGCTTATCTGACGAAGGTTTACACCTGGTTGTTGTAAAAAATAATTTATCATTTCTTTGTCTTCGCGTAAAGCGTGATAATGCAAGATACTTATCTTGTGGCAAGCTTTAAAACTTTTTTTTTCCAAAATTTATGAAGGAAAAATTTTTTAAGATACAGAAGTGCTATCACGTATTAAATATATATCGTCGTAGACATTTTTAGTAACTTTGACATACATTTTATATATGTTTTTTACATGATTCCACATGATTCTTTAAAAAGACAGAATTAAAAGAAATTAAGAAAGAGCACTAATATATTATATTTAAAAAATTAATAAAATTCATAGATACATATGCAGGTAATCGTAAAGTAATATAATAAAGTATCTGACATCAGGTATAACATCGCTCAAGAATAAATAAGACGGACTAAACCGAGTGAAAAAATCTTGTACCATTTTTGTATTTTCGCAATAGTTGAAAAATTATTAATTCATAAAATAACCGAGATTGCCCGGCAAATAGTTATTATTTACAAGGCATTCGATACGTGGGAACAGCGCGTAACTATAATTGCGCCATAAAGCTGGAAATGCACTTAGCGAACAAGCACCGAATGAACAGGGAACACGAACGTTCGTTGTTATCATTTAGTAGATGTACACGCCAAAGCGAATGCGAATAGAATGCGTACGATTCGTATTCGGCTCGATTCCCTCATGAGGCGGTACATCAAAGACAATTCGTGCGCGATGTGGACGCGCATACGTGCTTCTCACTGCTGCTCGCTCTCTATTATAACCTTTTCTGTACCGTAACCGTATTCGTAAGTGAATTGTACCGATGTTGTTGATTTGTAAAGTTTTCTTTTCGATCTATTTTAGTGTATCATGTTATCTTCATCGTCCAAATTAACAAAATCGGTGTAAATATATATATAATTGAAATGCATAAAACAGAGATTTTCTCAAAGATAATAATCTAAGATATCCACTTTAAAGTAACAATGATGCAAAAGGTAATTTAAAACATTTTTTTAAAAAAGAAACAAATGCAAAAAATGTGGAAGGAAAGAAGATTTAAGGCAAAATTTCCTGCGAGATTAATGTAGAATTCCTCTTATATCTTTGCCAGAATACTCAAAGAATGTAGTAGTCGTAACAGAAATATTAAAATCGCAAATATAATATAAGAATTTTTCGAAGAATTATTAATAAAAGCTTAAAATATATGTGAATTTATATATTCATATAATAAAATTATTCCATTGTTTTCAAAAAATTAATCATTCTTACTTTCAGTCATTTATTATCTTAAATAATAATTCTAACTTTTTTTACAAATTTCAATATAATAATATATAAAATATGACGTAAATGCCATAATGTAAAAATAGTACAAAATGTACAATATAGTCACAAATATTATTTCTCATTCAGTGATTTGGATCATGTTATATTTTTAGACGTAAATCACGAATTGTAAATTCCTGCTTTGGTCACTCATTCGAAAATAACGCGTTAAAGGGTAACAATTCTGCAACTAACGCAAACGTAATGCCAAACCGGGATAAATCCATTGTTCCACGAGTAGCTGTGCTCCTGCCTGGCGTAAGAGGCGAAATCGGAGGAAGCTACAGCTACGAGAGGGACTACCTAGGGTAGTGCTAAATTCCGCAAAAAACGAAGATTAACCTTTTGTCTCCGGATTCGCCACGGTGCTCCTTTGTCCGAGTTGAGCACTCTGTCGCGACACTCTGTTTTTGTCCAATGGCGCGCGCGATCCACTCCCTTTCAAACTTTACCGTTGCCGCGCGTTCCCGACTACCCCCTCCCCCCCCCCCCCCCGCGTTACCTCCGCAGACTGGCCACCAGCGGTTCAGTCCTTTCGAGGTTCGTTTCAACCCCCGTTCCGAATACCTCAGTAGCAACCCTTTTACATGACCAATGCTCGCATCCAGACATTCACCTCCGGCCACGTCCGACCTCTGCCCCTTCTCTTGCCGAAGTTAAATCCTACGGTTCTGTAAAGGCTACCCTTCTTGCGCCTCCTCCCTTCCCGCGTCACCATCCCGACGTGTGCCTCCAGCTTTCCCCGCGTCTGCATCGGCGCATGCAAAGGCTTGAAATATTTTAACTAATCCTCGTAAAATGTGTGCTGTAAGTACGATACCCAACCTCGTCACTGTCTCCCTATCGCGGTTCTCTTTACGTCTTTTCATCCCCCTTGACTAGCCACCATTCGCAAGCTTTTTAAAGCATGGATCGCACCGCAAATGAGCTATCCAACGTAATTTCCGTCATATATTTTCCGCCAGTAGAGACCGGCGCGCGGCGTGTCCCAAATCGGCGAGATAAAATGATGAGTGTGTAGGATAAAGACCTGAAATGTGGATTTCTTTTTTCGGTCGGTTGTCCGGTAATCAATACATTATTCATGTTACATAAAAAATTCTATTGATGTTATGTATATATTTTTATTAACAAAATTGTCCTTCCATTATATTTACTGAAACGTAATGTTGAAATAATTTCACTGATAAAGATATATAAACAGATAAATTATTGCAAAATTATTTTGTAAATAGTCACGTCTATGTCAGCAATAATGCGTTGCACTTAAATAATTTCTTATTAATAATTTTATGATAAATGGTAAATATTAAGATTACTCGTAGCAAAGTTGCACAAAATTTCTGAACAAAAAATTATTGCTTCTATAAGTACAGATATTATAAATTTAATATTTATAACAAATTTGTTGTGACACTAGGCCTCTTTTTGTATTGTCGCGTCTCTTTCGGCACATTGGAGTAGAGTGCACTGAAGAACAATTCAGTGCTAAGTAAGTTATAGCCCGTAGTAAGACCATGGAAAGAGAATGGGTCGACCACTATGCGGTCGGTCTGACCTCACCGCGAGGCATTCCACTGCTACTTAACGCTCAATACGTTCCACTTAGGGCTGACCCGCGTCTACCTTCACCACTAACGCCGCTTCAAACGTCGATATCTCTGCGTATTAATTTCGGAGACTAAATCGAGGCGTTCATTCCATTCAAAAAGGAACGCAAAATATCAAAGACCGAGCGAGAAACTAGATTGAACACAATGTGAAATTTGGTAACAGAATTTTTAGCAAATTTTGGTTCAATGCAGATTTAATAGAGTCGGCGAAAATTTCCAATCATATTAATATTTTAGATATTTGCCATACTGTAATAATAATATCGATTATTTATTGCAATTTACTTACATATTTCATAAAGTACTGAATAAGCAAAGGAATTTAGTAAATATGGCCATTTTTTAAATTAGAGAAGATTGAAATTGATAAACAATTGATTTGGATTTATTAAATATAAAATGATGAATACATATTATAATATTTGTCTAATATTATAAAAATTTAAATATTTTGAATATGTTTTAACTTTACTGTACGATCAATCGTGAATTATATTTATTCTTGTTCATTTTTAATTATAAATTACAATTTTTTTTGCAGTTTCAATAGTGCTCTCTCACCGCCTCCTTCCCCTTTTTCGTTCACACAGCCAATAACACAATGGGAGGAACAATGGACCGTTAGGTATTTTTACACGGATTGAAATTCGGGTGACTTGCTGAGCTGACGTTTTCGCTAATCACTCGCCGGGATCCGATGCAGAACGCTCGGTTCGCAACGACACCGGTGAGACAATAGAAAATTTGCAGTCCGCCATCCACTTTATCCAATCGCATTTGGTTTTTTCGACGCTTTTTTTCCGAGCGAGAAAGCGACTATCGCGTACCGGGAAAATCTACCTCTCTCTCCTCCTCCCCCCTTCTGCTTCTCCCTCGTTTGAATTATGCGATTATCAGACGTAACGGCCGGCGTACGTGCGGTCGCAGCAGCGCATTGTTACAATCGCGCTGCGATGCATCGATCGGCAAAATATCGTTACGGACCCCCACGTAATCGAAAAATAGGGAGACAAAGGAAGAATGAACGAGAGAGAAAAGAAGAAATGAGAGCAAAATGGATTTGTTATAGGACACGTTCCTAAGAAAACGTGGAAAGAGACCGTGATGGTAATACGGAAAATCATGCTTGAAAGTGAGCAAAAAGAAAAACAGAAAATATAAAGCAGTTACTTTTTCTCTTTTTTCTTTTCTCGTGAAAAACTGGCAGCTTGATTTCGAAGCGCGACAGATCGCAGGAATTCCTTTCAGTCAACGTAAGAAGAATTGTCAATTGATTTTCATCCGTGCGAAACAGCTTTATCGATAACGCAAGTCCAATTGAATTTACGCGATTAATTATACCCATCAGACATAACAGCCGGCGTGGCATCAAACATATGGCTGTAGAACGGTTGTCGCAATCGCGGCACATCGATCGTTGCGGCGATTTCGGCGGCAACGTGGTGATCGGTCGCGATGATTCGAGAAAGAGAGAGAGCAAGAGATAGAGATATTGAAGGTTTCGCGCGTTAAAAAAAAGAACCCGCCATCGGTGAAATACTGCCCAGAAAACCGAACGATCTTCATAAATCCAGCGCGTAAATCAGTCTTTATGGAGTCTCCCTCTGAGGGGTGGAGGAAGATGAGAGGGAGACGACGAAGGCTATTTGGGACAGTATGTTGTACACAGGGTGTCTCGGAGACATTGGGCTCTGCCGCAGCAATGCATTCTTTAATGGAGTTGCTGTCAATTATCTTTTAGCGCAAAACTTTGAACAATTTGTCGTATTTATTCCGCCACTGATCATATTCTACACAAAATAATTGTACACGAGCAAAATATTCTACACAAATATATTGTACATAAAAAATTGTACGTGGAAAAACTGTGCACAAGAATTATCCTTAAATTAAAAATTGTACACGGATTTTCTACGCATAATATATCCGTGTACAATTATTAATTCAAGGATAATTCTTGTTCACAGTTTTTCCACATGCAATTTTTTTGTGTACAACATATTTGTGTAGAATATTCTGATCGTGTACAATTATTTTGTGTAGAATATGATCAGCGCTTTTATTCCCACATTGTATGATAGCTTTCTTGTTATAAATTTGTTGCGATCGAAGTTTTCGCAAAACCAACTCTTAAATCGGTCACTTTCGCACATCTGTTGTGAGATATATAAGTTATGAAAACAAATTGTACATCGTTAAAATGCTGAATATGAAATTGACGAGATATAAAGCTAGAATATAATGATTGTGAAAGTATCTGATGCTTAAAAAGATCATATGTTATCGAGGCAGGAAACTGACGGCTATATGATTATCGAGAAAGAGAGAGAAAGAGATCATGGGATCGAAAATTAATAACGAACCGCCAGCAACGAAGCATAGGATAAATCATTTTGCGTCCGATAAATATTTTTCGCCAGAGTTGGCTTCGAAAGGCAGGGCGGCTATCGGTCACGGATATCGGCCAGTGATTTATCATCGATTAAACGGACGTAATGCACCATTGTTGCTGGAACGTGCAGTCAGATAGGCAGGTATATGAGGTCGTATCAGGATTCCGCTCATCCTGGTATTGACTCGCAATCGGCCGTGTATCTTGGACTCGGCAGCGTGGTAGGTCCGACGAAAGGGACGCGACCAGAACGATCCACAATGCCGCGCATTATTGCCGCAATCGGTTATCCGACTGGTTCGTCTCCTAAGGACCGTTCTCCTAGAAACGCATACAATCAACTCGATACATCCCGCTCCGCCTCGAGGAATACTCTCGCAACGATATTGCTGTACAATATCGGAACGCGCTATTCAAAATCCAAAACCGTAATAATTCCCTCCGTCTGGTTTTCCATAAATAGGAGAACTGGTCATATTGCGAATGGACGAGACGAGAATCAAGAAGAAAATCGCACATCGATCCAATCGCATATCAGTCATTTCAATTATTTACAGATTATTCTTACACATCAAATACTTTGACATACTTTCCATTGACAAAAATTTAAAGAGATCACTGCCCTTTCCGGTAAATTAATTTAATAATTCTGACTATTTTATCAATTTATATTAATAAATATTTTCTTGATATGTGTTTTTGAATGTTAAATTTTAAATGTTTCGCGTATTTATAAATCTTTACAAATACAGAGTAGCGATGTGATAAATCCATGAAAGTTTTATTTTATATACAGTTTACAATCCCCCCCCCCCTTCTCTCTCTCTCTCTCTCTCTCTCTCTCTCTCTCTCTCTCTCTCTGTGTGTGTGTGTCTGTCTATTTCTTTCGAAGACCGTCGAAAGACCTGCAAATGCGTACGAATACTTGCTATCGTAGTATTTCTCTTTGCTAGAAAGTACGTTGTGCTTGAACTCGATATCGCACGGGCACAAAGGAGTTCGTCGATGCAAGCTATAGTACCAGCATTATGGACACATAGAGGATTCAATGTGACAATCCATGGGATGTATTCAGAGCGCGTATCAGCCTTAATACTGCTCCGTTAGCTTTATATTGTCGTACGTGAATTGAAATAGTAACAGGACTTCTTAACAGATTATCACATCAAAAAAATTGCAAAAAATCATCTTGCAATATATATATATATGTACACAAAGTGTAAACATAATTATAAATTTATTTTGACACATGCCATATCCTGCTATTGGCTATTGATATTTTGTGATATAATCCGATATTAATTATGCGTATGTAATGTACAAAGAGTGGTTTCAAAGCAGAAATAATTTCTTAATAAAAATATTATTGCATATGAAAATCATTGTTCAAAGGACTCAGTTCGTAGTAACACTTTTATCATTCGTTACAACACCATGCCTGAGTGCGCAAAATGTCAGCTTTAAATAAAAAGAAATCTCTAATTTATAATTCGTGAACTTTGCTCGCTAATAATTTAAAAACTATTATAATCTTGACATTTTCATACTAGAAAGAATTATCGTGTTAAAATATTTTTTAAAACCATTTTTTAAATTCGTATTTGATATTCGGTGAAGTTTTGAGACACCTGTATATATACCGAATTCCAAGCAATAAAACGTAAATTTGTCAACATTTATAATTTATCTCTATAGCAAAATTAAAATTCAAAGTAAAGATCATTGTAATTATCTCGGCAAATTCATGTTATTTGCATTTTTAAGGAACAATTACTCCAAACTTTGTAACTTTCATTATTAAATACGTAATTCTGTAATTATTCCTCACTTTAAATTCCATTGAAGAAAAGATCGACCAAAGTTACTTTCAAAAGTTCATACTAGTACGGCCAGCGCAGTTCACAGTATATTCTTCCTCTTTTATGAAAAAGAAAACTGATTGCTCGGACACAGGGGACTCGGAGTTAAAAGATCATGTAAAGCGCGCCATGTTTTGCCGAAGTGCGTCGCAAAGCTCTACCTCGTTCCTCTTTCGGATGAAAAACCGTTTCTGAACGACGGTTTCTGCCGTTCGTTTTCAAAGGAGGGACTCGTATGAAGTCGGCGGAGAAGCGCAGCGCGTGTATAAATCGGCAACGGTAGCGATACAGAGCAGGGGTTCGTAAATCTCGGCCGGGCGATCCCGGGGGTACCATGTCTCAGTCACAGCACTCTGCTGCAGAAGTTACAGGCTCCTGCCAAGAGTACATACACACCCACACACACATTACACACACACTGACCTACAAACGCGACGGTAACGGGGCGGCGTACACTGCAGGTACACGAGAAACCGGAGAAACCGCGTCAATCTGGCATTTAGTTAATGCGACTTTAATCCGCTAATTTAAGGTCGCGCCGTTACGGCCGGATTTATCGACGGATTCAACGCGCAACGATTTTAACGAACGACCGCGGTAAAAGCTACCGACTACGGTGCCTTGTGTGTGGTTACCGTCACGATAAAGCATGTTTCGAAAACTCGAGTAATCAAATGAATCCTCATAGATTTATCAATATTTACTTCAAAATAAAGCATAAATTATATGTATGCTCAGGAGAAAACAATATTTTAATTTTCGAGTAAAGTTTCTGCACTTATAAATTAGAGATTTCTTTTCATTAGCCAGTTTATAAACATATGTTATAAATTTAACCAACACAGCAGTTAATTAAGCCGGAGAAATTGATATATCCGAGTTAATTATTCATCCGATACGCTTATTTATTGCATGTACTGAAACATGTAAATTAATTACTTAATACTCAAAGTTAAGAGTTAAGTAGTTATGTCAAAGTTCAGACATCAAAGTGACCATCGCATAACTCTTGGAAGTTTAACTTACAATTAAATAGTTTAAAGATATGTGTACATGTTGACTGTATTTCTTATTAATCAAATACTATTGATAAATTTAATTCTGAAAACAAAATTTTGGAAAATATTACAATATAAAGCAAACTTAAAATAAAATAAATAAAGCATCACAAAAACTTAGCGTACCAGAATTAAAACATATGTCCTACACTCAATGTGAATGTTTATATATTATATATACTTATAATAATAAAACTTATAATAATAGCATTTACAAAAATGTCAAAGTTAATAATTTAAAAAATATCAACGTTTCATAAGTGTTCAATAATACTAAATTTAAAATTTTACAAATTATTAATATATATTAATATAGTATACATTGATAAACTATATATAATTCAGCCCAATAAAAAAAAAAAAACATCAAAATTTGTAATAAAAAATGTTAGTTAAAATTATAAAACATTACTAAAAAAATAAAAAATAAAAACATATTAACGTTTAATAGTAAATAAAAAAACATGAATTATAAGTCTCATTTTGTAATAGTAAGCAATTCTTACTTTTCACGTCTATCTCAACAAAACCTATTTCCCTCCTCCTCCATGTACAAAAAACTAGAGAAGAATGGGGAGAAATGTCGATACCGTCGATCCATGAGATTCGCCCGGTTGATTAATTTATGCCTTCGATTTTCGGTCGCGCATGGCTATAGGCGGTCCTGCCTCCCTTTTTTAGTTACTGTGCTAGCGCACCGACATTTTCGCACCAACTGATATCCGATGCAACGAGCCAGAAACACGGAATCGTCGATTATCGCGCTTTCAAATACAGTCGACTGCCCGTTGCATTATTTTTGCTCTTCGTTATAGATCTAAGCCCAGAACATATCATATACTTGATTCGCAACGTCACGCGTCACCGGAAATCGCAAGTGTGGTCTATCTTTCTATTTTTCTTAAGCCAATTTCATTGACAACATCGATAAATTAATCCAATTTGTTTCCGCGCGCATTAAAAACTAAAGAACTAAACTGAAAGAAAACATTATTTATTTCAATGTACTAAAATGCATTAATGTTATTTGTAATAATTAAAATCTAAAAGAATTTTCCTTATTTTTAGACGTGAAACAAAAAAGTAAAAAATGTACATACTTTTATACATGTATCTCGAAACATTGAGAGAGAATATATATTAGAATGACTTGTAGTATTTGTTTATATTAAAAAGTAATAAAGAATAGGTACAAGCTAATGTTATTTCTAAGTCTTGATAAGACTCTTGTTTCATTACTAACTCATTACCATTTTAATTCACGTACAGATAATAAGAATGCCTTCAGTCTAGCGACGTTGTTAAACCGACGGTGATGAAAACTTTTCTTTCCTTAATACTTTTTAATTTTATAACTTGCATCATCAAGGCGATCCTACTCTGCCTGCAAATGGACCGAAAAGTCAAATATGTGAGACTCGTATAATATTATCACACAATAACATGTACAATATTATATCCTATATATTATATGTTCTTACTATTTATTATATATTCTAACTATAATATACTATATATTCTATACTATATACTCTAACAATATTATATATTCTTTCTTCAACTCAAAATCATTTAATAAATGTTTAATAAATGTCAATATCATTTTTATATAAGAATTTTTTTGAAATGTATAAATATGATGTATTATAATGTAATGATGTAATTGTAATGATGTAATATTATGATGTATTATATTAAACTTCTGCGCTATTTGAATCAAATACTCTTTTTTGTCGACTTGACCAATAATTTATAACATAAATAATAACAAAAATCTTCTATATATTTGTTACTTGTTAATATAAAAAAAAAAGAACAAATCATTTTTTATAGTCATATTTAACTCTTGTGATTTTTTTGGTTGTAGATGTATTATAAATTTTTGTTATTACATATACGGTTTTAACTGTGTGAGATCCTTTAAATAAATATCGATCAATTAACGAAATCTCTTCGAATCCCGCGAACGTTTCTGTTGTAGCTCTCCGTATCGAGAAACTATTGCGGGAAACTGTTATCGGCGAAAGTCAATTAGCTTCGTGCTCGCCGGCTTGAACACACAACGGCACAATAATGTAATAAAATGTTTATGTTACTGCGCACCTGCCGCTTATCGCAGAATAAACTAAAGAGAAAATCGGCCAGCAAAGAATTCTGCGTAGATGAAACAGAACTTAATTCAACGAGACCCATCAACCATTGGTTGAAAAAATAATCTTAATTAGCCGCAATTAGGTATAGATACTTATAAAGGCGCAATATAACAAAATTAATTGTTAAAATTTCTCAAATTTTCAAATAATTTTCTTTTGCTATAATATATTTTTCTCATAAATTCAAGAAAAAATTAAAATTAGATCGAATGATTGATATCATAAAATGCTGTAAATATCGTTAAAAAAAAGAGAAAGTCTGATTAATAAAGGAAAAGATTATTGTGACTGATATACATTTTTTGTAACAATTTTGTTAATAATCAATATTTTAAGTTGAAAACTTAACATTTTTATTCGCCCATATTATCTTTCCCTACATTAATGTAATTCTTCAATTTTTACTTGCTTCTCACTAAAACTTTTCAATTTTTACTAAAGAAAAGACTTGGTTATAATAATCCAGTTAAAATTATTCAAAACTATAGTAAAATAATTTAAAATAAATATAAATAACAAAATAATTATAATTATTGTCAAATATTTTGTTATTACCATTATATTTGTTTATAGCAACTACATATTTTAAACAATATAATTACTAAACGATTGTGCATCTTATAAGTTAACCTAACATTTTTTTAGTGTGGTTACACGAATTCCTATAAAGATTACAATATTGATAATAATTTCTATTATTTTATTTTAAAGTAAATTTACTTTAATAAACATATAAAATATATAATTGATTTTTTCTAATAATTTTGATACATTCTAAATTTTTAAAAATATTTGTATGCTCCATGCAAGATTATAATTATTATTCATAATTTGGCAAAGTCCATTCGGATATCAATAAAATATTACGTTAAATAAATTAAACATTGAAAAAAGCATTTATTAATTCATAACATAATAATAGTCATGAATAAATAACTTGATTGAATTTCATTGTAGCCGCATTAAAACAATAGTGATTTTAATCCTGCAATGACATCTCCACTACCGATTCATAAATAGAACAAAGTGTTGTTACAGGCAATAACTACGCATGTAATTGCATTACGCAATGCGGGGCTGTTATGCATATCGGATGCGATATCGAGTGCACTCCAAGAGTGGGTACTCCAGCAAACTGAGACGCTTTAACGAGTTTGTTCATCGCATACGGATTAATTCTGATCAAGGTATACTAATTCCAAAGCAAATACTGAAAGTTTATTGGAAATTGGAGTCTGTAATTGCTGTGTGTTTTCACGCCAGAGTATCTTATAGTCCCGTTCGTATCTATCGGTAATCAATAGTAATTAACAGGAATTATCTATTCATTTATAACGGATTTTATTTTGTAATTCAATTCATTTCTTTTCTCAAATTTTAATTTAGCATCTGCTAATAAAATTATGCTACATAATAATGAATCTAGGTCCACATAGTGGATAATGGTAATGGATAAGTAGAACATTTCAATGGAATATAATATCCATTATTATGCAAATCCTTTAATCCTCGCGATCACTATGATCCTAATAATTGTATAATCGTAATAATGCTCGTTACGGTATCAATAAAAGAGTCTCCAATAAAACAGAATTTTCCCACAGTTACCGTAACAAGACGGGCGATTCAGTCTTCGACATTTCGCTATCGGCAGTTTCCTCTGATAAAATCCGGAGAAAGCGAGGTTTGATAAAATCTGAAAACGCGAGGTAAATAGCGATACAAAAATCCTCTACTCGATACCGAAAGACCGCGTATCACGCGGGTCGTTATTTCTCCCGTGACAAAGTAACGATTGCGTAAAACTCCTTCCCGCCATCGACTTCGCGTAAATCCTCGACTCTTCTCTTCTCCTCGCGCTGATCGACGTAGTAAAACGCAGTGAAGCCGGGCGGGAAAGAGGCGCGTTTGAAGAGCGCAACAAGAGGAAATCGCCGAGTAACGGGTACGAGAGGGCGAGGGCGAGTTGGATTTAGTAGACGTAAGAGGGGATAAGACGGAGAGAGAGAGAGAGAGAGAAAGAGAGACAGAGAGGGAGAGACGCGGCTTTCGCCGAAGGAAAGTTCGCTCTCATCCGCCTGCGAGAAGCAATTTCTTAGCGTAACCTTATCACCGCTCTCATGGGTAGGTGAGACGCCGCCGCGTACTCGATAAAAGGCGGCATACCCGCGACTGCTGCGCGTGCCGAATACTCGGCAACGGAGAGTGAGCCTCCAAGTTTTCCGCGGAAAACAAAGCGGAATGCTAAAAGCGGGGAAAAGCAGTGAAAGCATCGGAAGAACACTCCCCCTTGCGGCATTGACCTTCGGATCGAAAGTTTCGTACGCGCGCGGTCTTGCGATCCTTCCTGCGCGCGGTAATTCCCCGTCCCCTCCCGCCGGCCACGCTTATTTTCCGCGTGGTACGGTCGCCCTACCCCCTCGCGGGGTTGCTTTCAGATAATTGAGTAATCGATAGTCCACCCCTACCGCCGATAGACGGGGTACCTCAGCATATCGTGTAATTGCAGTTAAATGGCGATAAATCATCTCTTTGTGAAAAGTATACGGCCGCGCGGTATCCACGGTGTCGATGAAATTGATGATGAATTAACGAGATTGCGGATGGAGTGGATATGATAAACAAGCGCTCCGTCAATAATTGATGACAAACGATTTATGCCGGATCCCGGGGCCCCCTTTTTTTTTACACGTACGCTCTTTCGCAGACGTGTGTACGTGCACGTGTATATATATGTATTATATATATACGCGGCGTTTTCGCCGGGCTCAACCGTTAAATAATCGATTTGCACCGGGGGCACTTGGACGTTGCACTGCTCGAATGTGTACACAGAGGCGTCGTCCCATCCCGTCCCGTCACCGAACGGTAAATCGAAACGGCCGAAACGCAGAGCCGTCCCGCGTATCGCTTCTCCCCGGCTGCACTCTCGAGAGATGGCACAATGGCGTTTCGGTAGCCTTTTAGCGAATGAAAGCCATCAGGTCCTCACCTCCGTCCCTGCGGAGACCACGGCGGTTTCGGTTTCGAATCATATCGATCCGCCCGCGCTGCGGACTGGGTTTACGGGGCAGCGGTTCTCAAGCACGTGCACACGGCATATTTGACATTGCTACGCATTCCGGAGGGATGGGGGGGGGGGAAGGGACGGAGGAGAGACAAGGGTGAACGTCCGCGTTTGTATCACGTGTGTTTCTTCCGCGCACAAGAAGCTGCGACTCCAACTGAGTCCTCGGGAGTAAATAAACAAAGTTTCGCGTCATTAAACTGTATCCATTTTAATCAAACTAAAATATTTTGTTTATAAGAGGATACTCTAGCCTAGAAAAATGATTTACACAAAAAAAATTAGTCAAAAATCAATTCGACAATCAGTTTCATATAAGTAATAATATAGAATCTGTCAATTGTTAACAATGATTGTAGATTTGAAATTGTTTCCGTATTTTTAAAAATTAAAAAAAATGCTGCACATAGTCTTCTGTGCTTTTACACATTTACATTTTTAATGAATATCTAAAAGCAAGTTTGGAAAGCAATAAATTTTTCTACAAATTTATTTATTGTTAAATGTTTATTAGTTTTAATTATCAAAAATTAATTATTTAAAAAAGAACTTTATAAAGCCGGCTGATATAATTTCTCTCGACAGAAATTTCTTTCGATACTGAAATTATTGACTTCACTTTTGCGTATGTTACACATGTCTGTTTATCGCATACACAAAAACTAAAAAGGTAATTATTAAATTGGCGCGTGTAAAAAAACAAATATTAATTTTTTAACAAAATATATTAAATTAAAAATAAAAAAATACTATGTTTATAGATATAACTATAAACTTAATTCATACGATAAACACAGATGTTACATACATGCGAAAATTGAAATCGATAACGTCAGTAGTTTGTGAAAAATCACAGGTGTCATTTGCCCTAAAAATTTATTTTTCAATTTAGACAACATAAAAACTAGTAACCGTAAAAATTTGTAAATATTTACTAAATATATTATATACAAGTAGATGTAATAGTGTAAAAAAATATGCAGCAGTTTTCTTCAATAAATTCCCAAATATGGGTAAATCTTTTCGCACTTTAATTATTCCCTTAATATTAAACTATTAACGGTCTTTCTATGCAGCCTTAGATTTATTCGCATAGGATGCAAATCCTTTATGCAGTACAACGAACCAGTCATAAAAGACCAGTCATTCCTGCATTATTTACACGTAACTATGTAACTAACGATATGCGAATACGTAACTACACAACACGCTCGTCTGTTTACGCAGAACTTTGCGTTACATACATATATTGTAATATGTAACGTATTTCCCCTGCGTTCTGTTACATATATACGTATTTTCGATATTCGAGGGAATATGTAGAATTCGCGAAATAGCTATTAAATACACTCTATCGAATTAATTGCCCAAACGACCACGCCATTACCGAATGAATATGACGAGAAACATTGTTATTAATTTAGTGTTAATTTGAGTTTAGTACCTGGGAAAATGCATACTTTCGAGAAAATATTTTTAAAACATAGGTTTTTCAATGCTGAGATGCAAATGCAATAACGTATACAAAGCGTTGAAATGTTTTCCTAAAAATTGTTAAAAACAATAACAAAATCTTAAATTATTTCTTATGTTAAAAAAAAGTAGATTTTCTATTGCTTTCTATTCGGAACAATGCTTTTTATAAATATTTATTTATCATTCTGTATAAAGTTTTGAAAATTATTAAAAAATTAATTATAGAGTAAAAATTATTCAAAATTTTAATATTAATTTATAAAAATTTGTAAAATTTTTATTTTCTTTAAAAAGCTCCAATCCTTGAAGAAATTTTGGTTGCCCTGACAATTTCTGAGAAAATATAAGATATATTTTATTTTGTATCTACATATTGACGCATTTCAATTCATGAGAAATACAGGAATAATGAACTGACTGTCAAACAACAAAAGATCATTCATTTTGAGCAATCTCGCTCAAATAAAATTTTTTTAATAGTTACGAACTATGTAACTAGCCACGTCGCTGATAAACGCGTCGAGTGCAATATAACGCGGCCATAGAGGATGTGAAAGTTACAGGCAATTTCAATATTAATATAAACACGGTGTTTACTGCACAGGCACATAACGTGGTATATGATGACATATAATCAATACCATACAGCAAGTAGCCAAATTTGCGCTTTATTTCTACTACACACAGCTATCTTTTATGAGATACTGTACAAGTAGATCACGCTTAATCCTCAAAATTCATGAAATACAAGGACGCGCACAGTACATATACACTGATGGTATAGTTCCATCAGTCGAATATCGAATATGATAATTCTGAATAACGTGAGTTTGCAAATGAATATATCTTTGTCGCGGAATTGCGGCTAATTCCATTACATATCTAGCGGCAGTCCATTCAACCGAGTCTTGCGAACGATAGCAAAATCGATGTTAATTATCAAATGATATAAGATCAAACTGTCTCAAGCACTGTTCCTGCGGACAACCTTTATTAAGCTGATCGAAATTATTGTACAGCGATGAGTATAGATAAAAAAAATTCCATTTGAATAGGAATTTATTAGACATATAGAAGAATATTGTTCGTGTTATTTATTTACCGCATTTCTTAATTTTAATATAAAAAAAGTATTTTAAATATTAAACGCATTAAAAAGAGAGACGTATAGATTAATTAGAAGAGCAAGAAAGCGAAGAGGAAGAGAGCTCCCGACGAATGTGAAGCTGCAAGAATGTAATTAAGGAGTGAAAGCTGATTATTTAAATTGCGTAAAGTGAACCTCGCTCTAATTGAAATTGAATCTGCGAGTTAATTATCACGGTGTTCGGGAAATTGGAAAGGAAAATCGAGCGAATCCCTCAATAGGTTCAAATCGAAACGATCAATTAGACGGCTTCTTCGCCGCGGAGGGTGTGTTACATGCATTTCGCGGGGCGAGAAGTGCCGATTGCGTGCGACGTAATCGTAAATGACGAGAAGCTCAAGCGCACGTTCCCGGGACGGGACAAAATTTACCTATACCCCTCGAAAGGCTTGGTACGCCGTGTTTGTCGAGAAAGGATTCGAAGATTCCGCCGAGTTCCGGATTGATCAAAGAATGCGGGAAAAGCGAGAGAAGTATAGCGGCGACAGTTTCCGGCGCAAGCGAAGTCACGGATCTCGCTGACGAGAGTCGGTCGACGGTAATGAGAGTAGACGCGGTAACGGGAGTAGGACAGGGTAACGAGAGAGTAACCACGGTAACGAGGATCGTCCGAAATGCAAGGATCCGAGGGTGAAGACAAGATGCGCGACAAGATTCCAAGGGGGGGGGGAGGGGCAAAAGGAAGGAGGGAGGCATCGTATTCGAATGTAAGTACTCGCAGGGAGGGGGAATACCCCGATACCCCGAGCCTGATGGGCAATTTCGTGTTTGGAGTGCCTGAAGATGCCTGCGAGCGGGTTGCGCTCCCACTGGGGATTACTTCGGCGGTAACGAAAAATAAGGCGCGGGGGGAAGCGAGCCACTCGGAAATACCAAGTAGACCTGCGTCAATATCTGCGTATATGCGATGCACGTACGTCGCCGCGGGGAAACGGCCGCACCGCCGGCGGTAACAGCGAGCGAGAAATTTTCCAGTGTGTTATGCGTTTTGCTACGGATTGTTTGCGCTTGTGTTTTACCTAAATATATGCGCGCGGTGTGTGCCCGGTATATCGTGCGAGAGCGCGCGCGCGCGCGCATGAAATGCGAAAGAGAAGAAGCAATCCCGGATAGTCGCCATCGAGAATTCTGATATCTCGTTCACGATACCGTCCTCATTTTGCGGACGGTGCCTCTATAATTTTCCGCCCAAGCGAGAGTCGAGAGCGCCGGCGGAAATTACGAAAAAGCCGGAGGGGGGCCCTTTCTAGAGATCTAAAAACGCACACAGCTCTCGAGAGCGGCTCTCGCGGTGAAAAACACGTAAAGAAACGCCTTCCGTTTGTTTCACAACCTCGCCGGTTTTTTTTTCCCCTTTTTGTATGATCTGCAGAGCTGAGAATATTACGGCGACGTTCAGCAAATATGGCGGTGACATTCATATCCGGGGAATTTTCAGCACGCGCTTAAAAACCGTCGCCGCGCTTCGTCGCCTCTCCCCCCCTCACCCTCGATCGAATCCCGACGGATGATGATGAGATTTTATAATTACTCGCGCAGGGTAACGAGGTGAATTAAACGTCGTTAAAAGAGAGAGCGGGCGTGCCGCGTGCGGCGATAAAAATGTATCTTTAAGGGTCGTTCGCGGGGTAACGCGGACGCGAAATATACGTGCGTTACCGTGATCGTTTTGGCGGCTATAATGCAATTTCACGGTACGCGCGTTTCGTGTAATTGAGCCATGCCGCCGGTCGTTTGAAAGGCAACAGAGCACTCGCAGACCCGCATTCCCGTCGGGTGATTCTTCGGCATAACACGTCGCCGAACGTCGTGTGTCAAGCCTGGTCCTATCTAAATCTGCAATTTCGTCCAGGGAGATTCGCCCTGATTTTGTAAAAGCATATTGGTGAATTCTGGCCCGCGCACGCATATCATCGACGGGAAAATGGAAGTCAACGATTTTGCGTTCGCCCAGTTCTTTTTTTTTTTCGCGGCGTATGTACCGCAGTATTTTTCCGCGATACGCAAATCGAGATTGCACAGGCCAAATGTAATTATAAACGTGATACGCGACATCGGTTTCGAGGAGCGAATAATTCTCAGCGATACGTGAATTTTCACCGGATAGCGCGGTGCTGCGTGATTTTAAAATGTGACATATCGTAATTGCTTAATGCCAGTATTAACGAGGTGCTGGCAAACTGCCCGAAAGACCAGATAAGTACGGAATTGTCTCTGTGATCTTTCGTTTGGAAAATCAATATTGTCATAGCGTTTGCAGCGGGGCTGTCGAGCCTCGAATGAATGAGGAAGCGCTTCCCGCGATTTAGATTGGCATACCATTAGTATTACGTGTATTATGAGTGAAAATACTTACCCTCGATAATGGGATGGCGCGGCTTGTAGGACATGTCTGAAAAGAGAAAACGGGGGTTAGTATTAGTGAAATTAGTTACGAGATACATGTATGTACACACGCAGTCAATTACTCACAAAGCACGCTATCTTTATGACACTTCTACCGTCACCGCAATTACGACACGAACATTTCACCGTTCTAATTTTAGCGGCGCAACGTTTAGACTGCATTTCCTGCCTCGCATTAATTAATTACGATTCTAATTTAGAACTTGTAATTAGTAAAGACAAAAGATTACAAAGCAAAAAGGTTTGTCACCTTTTTACAATTCTCATTCCCGTGATCTATGAAAGTTTTTTATCACAAACAAATAACATCCGCCTTTACACTTAATGTTTTCGCGGAAAAAAATGTGACCTACAAAAAATAATCTGCTAATTCGCTAACCCATTACAATAAAAAAACTATGAGATATTTTGCGTGATCATGCACGAAGAACAAAACTGTATTGCCAGTAAATTTATAAAATATAAGAGCACATTAATTCTATCTCGCGCACTTCTCGTCACGAAACAAAAGACAGAAGCTTTCTATCTAACCGTTTAAAATGCTAACTAATTACAACGACACAATTAGCATTGCGCGCAAGCTGTGAAAGAGATTGCCGCTCTCACCCTCCCTCTCTCTCTCTCTCTCTCTCTCTCTCTCTCTCTCTCTCTCTCTCTCTCTCTCTCTCTCTCTCTCTCTCTCTCTCTCTCTTTCTGTCTTTTTGTACATAAAATTAAGTAATTTATATTAGTGCTTACGTCGCGATAAGATTTATTCTATTTAACTGATGCAACTTAATTAAAGACTTTAATTTAATTAAAGTCCACCTTAATTAAGTGGCCATTCTTACTAGTTGTCCAGGACGCGCAGCTCTTGTCGCATAACGAGTCCCACGAGACGTGGAAATATAAACGCACAAAGCGTCTATACAGCCCGCGCTTACGGAAGATACAAACGCAACACCGATATTCCGGGAATGGAAGCGTTTGACAGGAATATAGTATTATCTCTCGCATTGTTACATTTATAGACAACAGATAATACCGGAATATCGATTTTCGTAACAAAAATTACAACATAATGTGGCAAATATACATTATATATGTGTGTTTACATAAATATACTCTCTAAATTTCTTAGAATGAAAATACTGCCACTCCAATTTTTTGAGTAATTTTTCACTCAATTTTGAGTGATTTTTTACTCTTAAAGAGTAGCAGTGGCAGTATTTTCATTTTTAAAGAGTGAAAAATCACTCGAAATTGAATGAAAAATCACTCAAAAAATTGGAGTGGCAGTATTTTCACTCTAAGAAATTTAAAGAGTACATATATGTGAATATTTTTCATTTCTAAGCTTGTTCTACTTTCAATTATTTATACTTATTATAACTCTTTCTCTTCCTTTCATTTCAATTCTTCCCAAAGTATTCATATAATATTTTTTTATTCAATAAATAAAAAACGATACAGCACTCAGGTATAAATGCGACGAGCGAGGAAAATTCGAACACAGCCCATTGCGATTTTGTAAACGAACGCTTCGGAAGCTTCTCGCGAAACTTTTTAATTATCCTATCCGGAGCCGTTCTAATGGAGAAGTTCTATGCGGCCTCTATGATATCGAAAATAATTACAAGTTTCCATATGAAATTCGAGAGATGCGCGGAAAACGGATTGCCAAACAGCGAACGTCCATCATCCGGGAGCAGCGCGATATCAGTGACGTATTGTGCGTGTCGTTGTCGGGACGGGAGTAACGGAGAAAATAACTGGAATTTCTCGAGGTAGAATATTAATCCTTCGCTTTCATCACCCCTGCCGCTCTAAACAAAATTCCGCGGCAAGCAAATGCATATTCGCGAACAGAGGAAAGTACAGCAGTCCTACATTAAATTCCAGGTGCTTATTCTTTGACAAATTCGGCCGACTCTCTCTTCCTTTGAAATTTAAATTACGGTACATAATTACCAAGCTTATGACACGTATATCATAATTAAATTATTTGTAACGCGGATGCACGAAGAAGATTGCGCGTAAGACGTGAAAAAACTATTTTACAGATAAATCATTGCCAAATTGTTTGCAATTGGCTCGGTTGCACAGAACCTCATGAAATCGGACAACGAAACTCTAGTTAACAGCGATTGACGAGAGTAACCTGCTCGCCGAATTACCTACGAAAGACAAGTGCGGGCGAGTATAAGGAACGCAAACGTTTCCGTCGCAAATCAGCCGGCGTAACATGTGTATCGAGACAACGTGCGATGCGCGCATACAGATCGGCATGTTAAGCGCGCGGAATCGGGTGGCCCATAAATTCCCGGAAATCGGAAGAGAGCGCGGGCACACCGCGTGTCGCCCGGGACTGCGATCGCTTAGGATCGCTCGCGCGTATGTGTACCTGGTGGATATATGCACCACCTATCTAACCAACGCCGATGCTTTGGCGGCGCAGTTCCAGCCACGCGGCGCCGCCAAAGCATCGATATGTATGCAGGTCGACTGTATGAGAATTTGCGCGCGCTCGATATCGCGCCGATATTCTCCCTTTCTGGGCGAGCGGGGGGTTTATGTACGACGAGGGCGGTGCGCGCGAGGGGTGTCGCCGGGTGATGCGGGGGGGGGGGATGTAACGTTTTGACGCACCGCCGGAGAGACACATGTCGCCACACGCCACTGGGGATAAACTCGGGGCGCTAATTGGCTCGCGAGACGCACATTCGCGCTGCATGCGCATTCGTAAGAACGTGCAATTAACATAAGAGCCGCTCGCTCGCATAAGACTGATGACTGATGAGAGCATGAAACACGATCGTTCGCGAGTAAGATTATATCATCGGTACACACGGTATTCGTCGTTTTTATTGCTCGTCCATTAGTCGCAGCGAAATATTACATTCCACACGTATTGTGTTCCAATTTCTATTAATAATCTATCTATGAATACATATTCAATTTCAAATTACGATGCAAACTCGCGGTTGTAAACTCCGCGTTGCGCTATTCGATTCGGACGTGGCTGTAATTACAGAACGTAAAGATGAGATATAATTATGTATGATTATGTACATTTAGAGAAAACAGAGCAATTTTGGCAACTGTAGTCCTTACGCATATACTTGTAATATATACGAGTGACGCTGTGTTTCTACAATGAACCCGGTCGCAGGACATTTGGAAATTATTTCACGCAAGATAGATATCGATGGGATACCACAAAGGGATAGGCATACGAAGGCCCATCCGGATATCGACTCTGCGGCGGATAACCATCGAAACAATAGGACACAACGCGGTTGAATAAACTCGTTAAACGACCAGGCTGTACGGATTTACGCGTGGAAACTTCACAGAGACGGAAGGCGACACCATATCCGCAAGATCGCATAGATCGATTTTATGTGCACTCGAGGGCTCGGCAAAGTGCATTTGTGCCTCGGAGAATTGCAGGACAGGGAGATTGCGGATAGAGAACGCCGGTGAAAGATAAAAGACCCCGCCAACAAGTTATCGTGGAAAAAAATGGAAAATCGTTGTACATATTATAAAGCAATTGAAAAAAAATTCTGCTTCTATTACGTACGCTTCTAAATACGTACGTAGATATGCATGTGTGTATGTATGATGTGTGTCTGATAGAGGTAGAATTCTTTTTTATTTCTTCACACAGAGAGGAAAATCGTCGATACCACTGTAAGCCTTCTAAATCATTCGACACAAAAGGCACTTTCTAATTTTTTTATGTTTATCTCACCGTTTATAAATGTTGCTCTCTAAATCACAACAGTGAAAACTCAAAAAAATCAGTTAAAATGCATCAACTTTCAGTGATATACTTATAATCATTCACTGATTATCAGTCAGGGAAATAAATACACTGATCTTTCAGTGATAATACACTAATTCTAAAGTGAAAATCATTGAAGCACACAGTGAATGTTCACTGATTATTACAGTTATAAGTATGCCACTGCGAATCAGTGAATAACCATTGATTGCGATTTAGAGAGTAAGAAATACAATACAAAAAATAGTATGTTAATATCAAAATTCCTATATATATTTTATTTTTTTATATCCGAGTAAAATTAAGAAACGTGTTTTTTTTTTAATGCGATTTGTGTACATTTTCAGTCTCGCGGCATTGTAACGGTGGCTCGACTTCCGTTGGCACTGCTGTTACACGAGAGGCCAAACCGGGAATGAAGCATTTACAATCCAAAAACAACGGAAACGGGAATACCTTAACGCGCGCGATAAATTCTCGACAAATGGCGGCGTTGTAAATGCGGTTAAATTTAAAGGTGCATAAATATTCGACGGGCGCGTAATATCACGCATTTTAGAACGATTGAGCGTGTTTGGGCGCAACTGCCAGTAATTCGTACACTTTATCACGCGCACTTTATGCGCGGTTCATAAACATAATGTCGAATGTACGTGAGGAGAGGCGAAGGTGGAGAGAGAGAGAGAGGAGGCAGAGAGGGGGAGGGGAGAGGGGACTATTTTATCACGGAACAATTTCACGCGTGGTGCACGCAGACGCTATTCTTCATTCGCCTCTTTTTTTGCATTCGACAGCGACGCGCGCTCCCGCAAGATTCTCGGCGGAAGGGAAACGCCGGGCGAAGTACTCCCGACTTTCTGTTTCCTCATCCGAGAACGTATACGTATATGTACATGGAACGCCACATACCTGCCAAGCAGACGAGGTTCCTATGTAGCGCACGTACTGAAGAGGATACATTACACGGAATACATAAGAGCCGTAATGTTATAAACGAAGCACAAGATTTTGTCTGCTTGCTTTGTCATATTTCTCCAAACGCCGAGCCGCAGAAAAGCTCGTAAAGGGTAACTCTAATAACGCGATATGCGGCTGTTCGAGTAAATTGAAGTTATACAAAGAATACGCGGTTTGCATTATTAAAACTAGTTGTGCGCCATTGCTGGGAGGAGCCTACATTCGCTAGATTTAAGATATTTACGCAGCAAGGTAAATGACATATTATATTGATTTGTTCCTCTTTCGTAGAACGCAAGTTTCCGCGTGTATATTATTATACCGGAGAACAACAAATCGGTTGTGACTGCGTCATAAAAGTGTATCGATCAAAACACACATTTCTGTCCCAGAATAAACAACGATAAATAATAAATAGGGATGCTTGGTTTCTCTCTCTCTCTCTCCCTCTCTCTTCCTCTTTCTCTTTCTCTTTCTCCGGAAATACTTTCGTGATAAGAACGCGCTGTATTTTCTGTAAGTGCACTTTATTTTGCGTAAACAAGAGTATCGCTTTATCGCGCGTACCAGCAAAATGCATGCCGCTCCATAAAAATTGTGAAGCGTCGCGCGATGTAAATGTAAATTGCATTCTGCGTACACGGATAAAAATATTTTCGTTCGCCGCGCGCGAGGTGACGTTTACACTGCGACGAGACGTTAGTTTTATTTATTAGCGTGCCTATTAGCGTCAGCGTTGATCGCGAAACTTTCAACTTTTTTTTTTTTTTTTTTTTTTTCATAAATCCGCACACCCGAACTACGAGCACATTGTTGCGAAAATTCGCGGCATTACAATGCTTGGTTCCATTGAGAATTTGTGTTTCGAATCTAGATCAATGGATACGTGTCGGTCTCGGGTGTGTGTAGGTCTCACTCGGTTATGGAGGACGAACTGGACGTGTCCACTGTGGGTCCATGATCAATTGGATCACAGTTGGCTGATCAATTCGGTAAGCTTATCCATGTAACATCGGAATCTTCATCGGAATATCCGATATTGTCGATAACTACCGCGCGTCTACAGGGCACCTGATGGGAGTTTAGTTACGGGGATCATTGTAAATCTCCCGTGAGATCTTAAATTCGCGCCGGTTGAAAATATCCTACGGCATAAGGTGGAAAGAATCGAAAGTTGCGACACGAGTTCATCGGACACGTCCCGTGTATTGTTTGAAATTTATTTCCTGCCGTAATCTTGTTTTATTCTCCGTTATTATTCTCGCTCGTTCTATTGTGTTCGTTATTTGTCACATAAAACAATAATGGACTACGAGCCAAACAAGATTTTAATGCTATAATTAAATAATGTGACAAGTATTTTAAATATATAGTACAAACATTTCGATTTTCATTCATGGAGATCAAAATTTTATTTTATTTGCATTACTCTCTAAATCAAAATTATTGTATTATTCACTGAACGATAATAAATATGACCTGATTTCAGTGCTATACTCATAACTACATCATTCAGCGATATGTGCACTACTCCTTCAATATTAAAACATTGACTTTGATTTAGAAAATATACATTTAAAATTCTTATCGTATTATTACTTATAGTCTAAATTCTTGCTTGAGCTTATAATTATTTCATGTGACATTTGATCAAATAAGTCTTGAATTCTTACCTATTATCATTTAATAACTTCTAGTATATGAATTAAACTCTATTAAGAATGAATGAGAGGATATTCAGCGTGCGAAATCAACGCGGAGGAAGTCTAATCGGCTTCGGTAATATCTACCGTGGTGGATCAACCGTGTGTGTTTGTATATTCTGCGAATCTATCAAACTGTTTGCGCTCGATGTTGCGCGGATTACAGGATTGCGAATCTGCTTATCGCGTTTGCTGGAACAGATGAGATTTCAATGTAAAAGTCAAACAGTTTCAATTAGAATCAAAAGTTGGTTATTTTGCGCGCTGCTATATATGAATGCAAAGCTTACGTGTCGCGCTAATTGCTAACATAAAACAATTATTGATGCGCAATTTCAATTCTGAAGGTTGAGGGTGATAAATGAAGGAGCCCAAAGTATCAGACTACATCGATTTTGCTCTATCTGAATCTCATTTAAACGAAATTAAAAATTTTTAACTCTTTCTAGTTCTTCGGTAAAAAATATAGCGTCACAGAAACGGAATATAGAATGTTGAAATCAAGGCAAATGCCCAATAAAATTTTCCGAACTATTGCTTGATGGAATCACCCAAATTTCTCAAATTCCCCCTCACCTCGTTTTGGGAGAAAAATTTATCAAAAATTGTAAAAATAAGAAGTAAGAGAGACTCACATCAGAGCGGCTCGAAAGTGATTCCGTCGTGTTTCCCGGAATATTTTACTAAGGTATAATCAACAAAAAGTAATGCATATGATGCAAATTTTTGGTTTTATAAATTTGACACTTAAAACAATCTAATTTGCAACGATGAATATGCATTCATTTTTTTCATGATTTATTTAATTCGTTCTAATAATTTTTTTTTTGATGCACAGTGTAATTAGACGCAACGGTGGCTTTTTTCGTTTACGCACGTAAGAGAAACGCGTTTCAAGAGAGATACAACTCGAAAATTCATTCTCCTACCTACCCCTATTAAGTTGGACCCCCCACCATCGCAAATCAAGTTCGCACTAAGTCAAAAATTTAGTGCTATTTAGGTGCTAATTTAGTACCCTAGTCCGAATTTTGGTGCTCAAATTGTTTAGCAGGAATTTTTTTTAAAAAAGGGGGGGTGTAACTTAATGGCAAGCTGGACCCCCCCATATCAAAAAATAAATATAGCGTGGTCGTATAAAAAAAACAACTACACAGAAAATTTAGTGCTAATTTGGTGCTCCAAAATAGCGCATAATTTTTCGCTAGAATGTCATTATTAAAAAATACTAATAAATAATTTATCCGGCAAACGCGCGCGCCGCGCTCTAAAGTCCGTTTTCCCATCAAAAAATTTGGTGCTCGCAAGATTATTATACTAAAACATTCCTCAGACATCGTACTATTAAAAAACACAAAGATCCGATTTTAGTGCTAACTGCATAATGCCGAAATTAATTTGTTTATCCCGCAAGCGCGCTCGGCGCGCTATAAAGTCCGTTTCCCCATCGTCAAAAAATTTGGTGCTCGCCAGATTATTAGACTAAAATATTCCTCAGACATCGTACTATCAAAAAACACAAAGATCCGATTTTGGTGCTAACTGCATAATGCCGAAATTAATTTGTTTATCCCGCAAGCGCGCTCGGCGCGCTATAAAGTCCGTTTCCCCATCGTCAAAAAATTTGGTGCTCGCCAGATTATTAGACTAAAATATTCCTCAGACATCGTACTATCAAAAAACACAAAGATCCGATTTTGGTGCTAACTGCATAATGCCGAAATTAATTTGTTTATCCCGCAAGCGCGCTCGGCGCGCTATAAAGTCCGTTTCCCCATCGTCAAAAAATTTGGTGCTCGCCAGATTATTAGACTAAAATATTCCTCAGACATCGTACTATCAAAAAACACAAAGATCCGATTTTGGTGCTAACTGCATAATGCCGAAATTAATTTGTTTATCCCGCAAGCGCGCTCGGCGCGCTATAAAGTCCGTTTCCCCATCGTCAAAAAATTTGGTGCTCGCAAGATTATTAGACTAAAACATTCCTCAGACATCGTACTATCAAAAAACACAAAGATCCGATTTTGGTGCTAACTGCATAATGTCAAAATTAATTTGTTTATCCCGCGAGCGCGCTCGGCGCGCTATAAAGTCCGTTTCCCCATCGTCAAAAAATTTGGTGCTTGCCAGATTATTAGACTAAAACATTCCTCAGACATCGTACTATCAAAAAACACAAAGATCCGATTTTGGTGCTAACTGCATAATGTCAAAATTAATTTGTTTATCCCGCGAGCGCGCTCGGCGCGCTATAAAGTCCGTTTCCCCATCGTCAAAAAATTTGGTGCTCGCAAGATTATTATACTAAAACATTCCTCAGACATCGTACTATTAAAAAACACAAAGATCCAATTTTAGTGCTAACTGCATAATGCCGAAATTAATTTGTTTATCCCGCAAGCGCGCTCGGCGCGCTATAAAGTCCGTTTCCCCATCGTCAAAAAATTTGGTGCTCGCCAGATTATTAGACTAAAACATTCCTCAGACATCGTACTATCAAAAAACACAAAGATCCGATTTTGGTGCTAACTGCATAATGTCAAAATTAATTTGTTTATCCCGCGAGCGCGCTCGACGCGCTCTAAAGTTCGTTCCCCCATCGTCAAAAAATTTGGTGCTCGCAAGATTATTATACTAAAACATTCCTCAGACATCGTACTATTAAAAAACACAAAGATCCGATTTTAGTGCTAACTGCATAATGCCGAAATTAATTTGTTTATCCCGCAAGCGCGCTCGGCGCGCTATAAAGTCCGTTTCCCCATCGTCAAAAAATTTGGTGCTCGCCAGATTATTAGACTAAAATATTCCTCAGACATCGTACTATCAAAAAACACAAAGATCCGATTTTGGTGCTAACTGCATAATGCCGAAATTAATTTGTTTATCCCGCAAGCGCGCTCGGCGCGCTATAAAGTCCGTTTCCCCATCGTCAAAAAATTTGGTGCTCGCAAGATTATTAGACTAAAACATTCCTCAGACATCGTACTATCAAAAAACACAAAGATCCGATTTTGGTGCTAACTGCATAATGTCAAAATTAATTTGTTTATCCCGCGAGCGCGCTCGGCGCGCTATAAAGTCCGTTTCCCCATCGTCAAAAAATTTGGTGCTCGCAAGATTATTATACTAAAACATTCCTCAGACATCGTACTATTAAAAAACACAAAGATCCGATTTTAGTGCTAACTGCATAATGCCGAAATTAATTTGTTTATCCCGCAAGCGCGCTCGGCGCGCTATAAAGTCCGTTTCCCCATCGTCAAAAAATTTGGTGCTCGCCAGATTATTAGACTAAAATATTCCTCAGACATCGTACTATCAAAAAACACAAAGATCCGATTTTGGTGCTAACTGCATAATGCCGAAATTAATTTGTTTATCCCGCAAGCGCGCTCGGCGCGCTATAAAGTCCGTTTCCCCATCGTCAAAAAATTTGGTGCTCGCAAGATTATTAGACTAAAACATTCCTCAGACATCGTACTATCAAAAAACACAAAGATCCGATTTTGGTGCTAACTGCATAATGTCAAAATTAATTTGTTTATCCCGCGAGCGCGCTCGGCGCGCTATAAAGTCCGTTTCCCCATCGTCAAAAAATTTGGTGCTTGCCAGATTATTAGACTAAAACATTCCTCAGACATCGTACTATCAAAAAACACAAAGATCCGATTTTGGTGCTAACTGCATAATGTCAAAATTAATTTGTTTATCCCGCGAGCGCGCTCGGCGCGCTATAAAGTCCGTTTCCCCATCGTCAAAAAATTTGGTGCTCGCAAGATTATTATACTAAAACATTCCTCAGACATCGTACTATTAAAAAACACAAAGATCCAATTTTAGTGCTAACTGCATAATGCCGAAATTAATTTGTTTATCCCGCAAGCGCGCTCGGCGCGCTATAAAGTCCGTTTCCCCATCGTCAAAAAATTTGGTGCTCGCCAGATTATTAGACTAAAACATTCCTCAGACATCGTACTATCAAAAAACACAAAGATCCGATTTTGGTGCTAACTGCATAATGCCGAAATTAATTTGTTTATCCCGCAAGCGCGCTCGGCGCGCTATAAAGTCCGTTTCCCCATCGTCAAAAAATTTGGTGCTTGCCAGATTATTAGACTAAAACATTCCTCAGACATCGTACTATCAAAAAACACAAAGATCCGATTTTGGTGCTAACTGCATAATGTCAAAATTAATTTGTTTATCCCGCGAGCGCGCTCGGCGCGCTATAAAGTCCGTTTCCCCATCGTCAAAAAATTTGGTGCTCGCAAGATTATTATACTAAAACATTCCTCAGACATCGTACTATTAAAAAACACAAAGATCCAATTTTAGTGCTAACTGCATAATGCCGAAATTAATTTGTTTATCCCGCAAGCGCGCTCGGCGCGCTATAAAGTCCGTTTCCCCATCGTCAAAAAATTTGGTGCTCGCCAGATTATTAGACTAAAACATTCCTCAGACATCGTACTATCAAAAAACACAAAGATCCGATTTTGGTGCTAACTGCATAATGTCAAAATTAATTTGTTTATCCCGCGAGCGCGCTCGACGCGCTCTAAAGTTCGTTCCCCCATCGTCAAAAAATTTGGTGCTCGCAAGATTATTATACTAAAACATTCCTCAGACATCGTACTATCAAAAAACACAAAGATCCGATTTTGGTGCTAACTGCATAATGTCAAAATTAATTTGTTTATCCCGCGAGCGCGCTCGGCGCGCTATAAAGTCCGTTTCCCCATCGTCAAAAAATTTGGTGCTCGCAAGATTATTATACTAAAACATTCCTCAGACATCGTACTATTAAAAAACACAAAGATCCGATTTTAGTGCTAACTGCATAATGCCGAAATTAATTTGTTTATCCCGCAAGCGCGCTCGGCGCGCTATAAAGTCCGTTTCCCCATCGTCAAAAAATTTGGTGCTCGCCAGATTATTAGACTAAAATATTCCTCAGACATCGTACTATCAAAAAACACAATGATCCGATTTTGGTGCTAATGTCAAATTAATTTTGACATTATGCAGTTAGCACCAAAATCGGATCTTTGTGTTTTTTGATAGTACGATGTCTGAGGAATGTTTTAGTATAATAATCTTGCGAGCACCAAATTTTTTGACGATGGGGGAACGAACTTTAGAGCGCGTCGAGCGCGCTCGCGGGATAAACAAATTAATTTTGACATTATGCAGTTAGCACCAAAATCGGATCTTTGTGTTTTTTGATAGTACGATGTCTGAGGAATGTTTTAGTCTAATAATCTGGCAAGCACCAAATTTTTTGACGATGGGGAAACGGACTTTATAGCGCGCCGAGCGCGCTTGCGGGATAAACAAATTAATTTCGGCATTATGCAGTTAGCACTAAAATCGGATCTTTGTGTTTTTTAATAGTACGATGTCTGAGGAATGTTTTAGTCTAATAATCTTGCGAGCACCAAATTTTTTGACGATGGGGAAACGGACTTTATAGCGCGCCGAGCGCGCTTGCGGGATAAACAAATTAATTTCGGCATTATGCAGTTAGCACCAAAATTGTATCTTTGTGTTTTTTGATAGTACGATGTCTGAGGAATATTTTAGTCTAATAATCTTGCGAGCACCAAATTTTTTGACGATGGGGAAACGGACTTTATAGCGCGCCGAGCGCGCTTGCGGGATAAACAAATTAATTTCGGCATTATGCAGTTAGCACTAAAATCGGATCTTTGTGTTTTTTAATAGTACGATGTCTGAGGAATGTTTTAGTATAATAATCTTGCGAGCACCAAATTTTTTGATGGGAAAACGGACTTTAGAGCGCGGCGCGCGCGTTTGCCGGATAAATTATTTATTAGTATTTTTTAATAATGACATTCTAGCGAAAAATTATGCGCTATTTTGGAGCACCAAATTAGCACTAAATTTTCTGTGTAGTTGTTTTTTTTATACGACCACGCTATATTTATTTTTTGATATAGGGGGGGCCAGCTTGCCATTAAGTTACACCCCCCCTTTTTTAAAAAAAATTCCTGCTAAACAATTTGAGCACCAAAATTCGGACTAGGGTACTAAATTAGCACCTAAATAGCACTAAATTTTTGACTTAGTGCGAACTTGATTTGCGATGGTGGGGGGTCCAACTTAATAGGGGTCTCCTACCTCAACCTTTTCTCGATTATTAATTAAGCTATTTGCCAAGGACAAATTAGATTACATTCAATGCGCGCGGGGAAAGCTTAAGAAGATTAAAGCGGAAAACGCTTCGCTCAGCCGAGAAGATCAAAAGCCACTCCCAACGTTACTGCAACGGGCGTAAACGGCAGCACGCTTGACGACTTGGCTAAACTAACCCATTACTTTTCTCCGGAGTGCCGGGAAAAGCGTGGAAAATAGGGCCGCGATCGCGGCCACTCGCGCCGGCGATTGATTCCCGCGATATTTCAGGGGGCAGGGGGAGAAGGGAAGAGAAACTTCTCCCCGAGCTCGATCGAGGTTTCGGACGAAAAATGAAGAAAGTTTCCCTTCCGGAGGGGGGAGAGGAAGGGGGGTAAGTCTCGCGCTCACGTCTTTCGTAACTGCGCCCACGTGTGCGATATACTTACACCGGACGTGTCGATTTTTCGTTCCCTGGTGGAAATCCATGCGGTGCGAGAGCGAACGGGAGGGCCGCGATGCGTTAAGTGATATAAAGCGTAACAAAGTGGTCGAAAGTGTGTTAGCGCGCGCGCGCACTCACGCTCGCACGCACGCACGATGCGGAAAAACGATTCCGACGACCGCCGACGTGTGATCGGCGCGAACGGATTAATAACGCGATATCATTTGACGAACGGAGGGGCACGTAGTCTCCGTGTCGATATAAAAATATTTTTTCTTCCTTTAATCGCGAAATAAGAGCGACGAGAATGTACGAGTATAACGAGTTAAAGGCGATGTACTCCGACGATAGCACGGAATAGCTTCGGGATATAATTATCAACTGAACAGTCATCTCGCCTTTCGTCTTATTACTCGCGTTATTATTTGCTTCCTCGGGTGACTCCCCCGTTTAGAGGGGTCAAAAACTTTTTCTTTGTCCATCGAAAGTTTCGAATAAACCCCCCTTATCAGATGATATTACAATCTTGTGTAAAGCGGCTAATGAACCCTTACGTGACCCCCTCAGTGTTAGGTGCGTGACAATTAGCTTTCCCCTCCTCCCCCCTCGCCCTTCTGCCTTTAACGTTGTAATATCGGACCTCCATCAGCGTTTTTCCTTCTTCCTTTGAGACTCGTATGAAAATGCCCTTTCGCTCGACCGGGTAATCTCGTAACGGATCAATGGTATAATGATACAGCAATAATGCAAGACTTCGCCGGGAGACGCTGAAAGGGAGACGCAAATTCGGCCGCGTGATTGCGGGCCTACTCGGAAATTCCATTAAGCTGTCAACTGTCACTCCCATCGGATACGATGACAATTGACGGCGACGATGTTAACCGTGGTCAGCTGTTAATAACTGAAGCCGTCAGTCGACGGCGGGAAATAAGCATTGTAATCGAAGGAAAGTCACAGCGATATCCCATCGACATTGTCATCCGAGCTATTCGGATTATTTGTTACTTCGTAACAAATATATAATAAAACGTATGTAAACGTATGACTGACGCGTGTTACCTCTCGAGTTATCAGTCGTTATCGACAAAACATCAATATTTTCGGATTAGCCGTCAATTCGCAAGCATTACCAAATGAACCGAACACCGAATAGTCCAGGTGAGATCGAAACAAAAAATTTAGAATTTATTGCGCAAAACACGACGGCGCTGTGACAGACGACTGTATAACGGCAGAAATTGCCGCGACAGTTTTGTAACTCAATAGTTTTCCATTTCAGAAATCTCTTCGTACATATCGACAAATTGTCATGTCTCTTCGTTTTCGCGCAAAACTTCCACCCGGACAGATTTAAAATCCGATAACACATCTCCGCGCAAGCATAATGCGATCCCTCTTCAAGACAAAAAAAGTTCGACCGCAAGATCTTAAAAAACTAAAATGCTTCAATCTACACAGAAAAAAAAGAATATTCTTGTTGTGACAATATCTATAGTTCCAAACGAAAATGAGATCATATTGCGTTAAATCAAAAAGATTTACTTAAATGAAGATTTATTTTAAAATTTTTATAGCTTAACCAAGAAAATGATATTCTCATTATTTAAGAATAATTTTCTTGAATGGAAAGAGGAAAAAATGTTGAATAAAAAATACTGTTCAAATTAAAGATTATAATTTTCTTAAAATAAAATTATCAAAATAATTATATTATATTCTTGAACATAACACTTACACTATTGAAATAAAACTATAATTAATTTAAAATATATATTTTAAAATTCAAGAAATTCTTCCAAGAGAATTATATATTGTTGCTATATGAAACAATGATCGCCTTAATTTGAATATATAAGTTTCAATTTAAAAGTACTTTTTTTTCTGTGTGTCAAAAAATTATGTAGAATGTTATTTAAAGCAAAATTAGTATATTAAAATTTCAAACTATAATTCTAAACTGACCGTGGAGTTTCGAAGAAAATAAAAGTTCGAATTTGAGTTTTATGGTATCTTATGACAGATGCATCGAATGACTGATACGTCGTGTTACGTTACTTTTAAAATGTTTCAATATATATAAAAGTTATAAGCAAACCTTTTTGTATGCTTGTTGCGTATTCTGCACATAGGGCCTTGTTCCCGCTTCGTAGCACTCGCGGTAGGATTGCTTCGCGATTACGTAACCGAGAAAAACTGCATTCCTCTCAAGTTCGTATTATGTTGTATCCACGGAGTAAGAGTAGAGGACGGTCTTCATAACGTGCGTCCGTGCGAATAGCAAAAGTGACCCCGTTTTTAGACTCCTAATTACGAGGGAATCCGCTGAAAAAAGTAGATTCAAATCCATGGTCGCTATTTGTGAAGAGAGAGAGAGAGAGAGAGAGAGAGAGAGAGAGAGAGATGTCATTTTTCTAAAAATGCAAGTCACTTACTTTTCCTCTCTCCTTCTCTCTCTCTCTCTTTACAAACGGTGACCATGAATTCGAATCCAATCCTTTCAGCGGATTCCCTCGCAATTAGGCGTCTAAAAACCGAACCACTTTTGTTTCACGAAGATCGCCACCCTTTTCTCTTACTCCGTGGTTGTATCGCCCGAAAGCACTACTCATACACGAAGAACCCCGGCTAAATGTTACGTACGACACGATCGCCGTTATCGCGGGATCGCCGCCATAATCTAACTAGCGCCCCTGCACGGGCGATCGATAATCGAAGTTACGCGAAAGCGCTCGATGCGCTCGAAAGTACCGACGGAGCCTGTTTCGCATAGGGTAACTCGCAGCGTGTAGATCTAGTTACATAGAACATCCTTAACAATGCTATTGCAAAAATTCAATTTAACTCCATAGTTTTTTTTTTTGTACACTGAGAGAAAAAAATACTAAATTCAAATGAATATTTCTTTGAATAGTGCTAATAACATATTTTATAGAAAATCAATAATATTTATTTAAAACAAGTAATAGTATATAAATTAGTACAATTTCCATAATTTAGAAAATTTTACTTGCGTGAAATAAATATTACTGATTTTCTATAAATATGTTATTAGCACTAGTCAAAGAAATATTTATTTAAATCTAGCATTTTTTTTCTCAGTGCATATATGCTGATAAATTAAAAATAATTTTTAAAAAATGTAACCAAAAAATCGGCAACGTAAAAGAAATAATTTTAAACATTATTACGAGGTATTTTCGTAACAATTTTTTAATTTTTAATTTGTTCAGTCACGTCCGATTCATTGTATTGGCAAAAAATTAAGAATATGCATAAACGATATGTAAAAATCTTATTGACGATTACCGAAAACATTTCATTTTATGTAGCTTAAACAAATAATAATCTTAATTAATCGAAATACAAATGCTAAAATTTCAACAATTGTTACGTTTTCAATAATATAAGACACTTCTTGTTGAGATTCTATCGATCATACCACCTTAAGTTTGACGATTTCAACGGATGAGAAATTCGACGAGACGAAAAGATCGTCGTCCCGGTAACGTTCACGACAAAGTTAGACAATAAGTTTGTACTTACGATACCGTGAAATTGGTTAGCGGGTAATTACACAACGAGAAGAATCGTCGATAAAACGAGAAGCGGGACGATACATCAAGCGAGCAAAGAGACGACGCCGTTAAGCAGAAAAACATTTTTATATACCGCTTGCATACGGAATATTAATGTAAGAACGTAATTGACAATGGTGAAAATATAGTCCGACTTACAACATTAATTTCTTTCGACGTTACTCGATAGCACCGTCTTCATCCGAGCAGTCGTGAATTTCTGCTGTAATAATGGATTAATGTCACGCGAGCAAGTGATCGATCTACTTCTACCGGCGACAGGCGGCAGGCAGCTGAAACTTAATGGTCGCATAATCGCGTACATCAGTATTAAGAATAAACTCTTGGAGCAACGTCTGATTTTCATTGCAAAATCATAATAATTAAAAATCGGGAGACGGAGAACACGGCCAGTCAAAATGTATTCAGCACGGGCAGCATTAATACTAATTAATATCGGAATAATTAATAATAATTAATTCATGGCAATTGCTGACACGCCTTAAGCGAACGGATTGAAAATAATTCTACGCAACAAATCTGTATTTTACAAAGTCTACAAAACAGAAGTCCAATTCAATAACAGTTATGAAATTTAATAATGCAATCCAAAGGTAATAAAAAATTGTAATACATTGAAAATGATTTAATGTACAAATTTCAATTACTATAATTACGAAACCAATTTTTGTCCGGATACAAAATTTTCACTTCCCATTGATTTTTCATAAAAAAATTATCATTATATAAATTAAGTTTTCAGATTCTACATCTTGACAATTGCTTTTATAATTGTATAATATATGCCTCTCATAACTCTAGAGAAAAATTTATATTATCCTCAGTGTTTTGTTGTTCAAAAATTTATGAATGGTTTATGCAAAATCACGAACCATGATATATATCACCGTAGCATAATAACCATAATTAATGTCAATTGTGCAAATTTAATGCGCATATAGCTTCCACCCTCCCGACATAACGGAACCCTCTAATGACCTCGATAATCGTAATCGACACTATACAGAGTTTATTATCAATTAATTAACATTGCACATAGCTACATACAATCTACCGTACTGAGTATATCGACACAGATGACATTTCTTACGAAGATCCAACGTATACACGCGCGCGCACACACACACACACACACACACGCCGCTCGATGAAAGCTTGTAAAAACGCGCGTCGGAAGGCGAGCGTCAATCAGCGGGCGCGCGCTGGAAATTACAAAGTTCCGGCAAACTCTCGACCGTAACTTTGACGTTCTTAACAAGGTGCACCTCGGCTGGCTGGCGCAGTTTTTCCGAAGGAATTTTACGTGCCGGCATCCCGTCGGGCAACCGACGGCCGGGGCACCCTCGGGAAGGGGAAATGGCGCGGAAACGCGCCACCCTTTCCGCGCGAAATCGCGCGCGAGAAAGAAAGGCCGCGACGGTTTTATTAAATTAAACGTCAGCTCTACCGACAAGGCTTCTCAAGGAGCCGCGTCCTTAGCGACCGGCTCTTTCCGCTTGTCGCAAAGTCGCGGAAAGTTGACCACCGCCGGTGTGTCGCCGGTTATTCCGCACGCGGCTTCCGTCAGCCAAGTTCGCTCTTGTTTCGCGGTAAAATTAAATTTTCCCTTTCTTCATCTCGTGCGTTTTTTTTTTATTTCATAAGAGTCAGAGCCCGGGTTACAATACTCGTACATAACGATCAACAATTCTCACAAAGGGTGCGCTACTGCACAGTTATATTGAGTCACGGAATAAATATGAGAGTTTTGATGGGTTTTTCAATAGATGCGGCCAACATTATTTTAAACGTCGAAAGTCGGTCAATCTGTCAACGTTTAATCCAATCAGTAACTTCAGTCGAGATTCGTGTGTTCGTATTCACTAAAATACGCAACGTTGCCACCGTCAATATCAGGAAACCACGTCCACAGCGTGATTTGTCTTTGAGCTTGAAATTTAGCGAGCGATCTTTTGCAGGAAATTGACAGCACTCTCTTCTACGTCACGTCAAATGGCTTTTTTTATGCTATTTCAAATATTTATTCTCCTCCGATATTCATGTTTCGTTGTTGCATGGATATGAAACCTTTCTTCGTTCATTTTCTCGAATTCAGCCAGTTTTTTTTCTAAGCAACGCCTGATCATGTTGCCTTTTTAGTTATACACAATACATTAGCATGTCAGTCAATAGAAAAACGTTGGTTACAATATCTATTGAAAATCTATCGAGACCTCACCTAGTACGCCGTTTTTTTTTTCTCCGAGTAGATATTCTTGCGTTTAACACATTCATCTATCACCGAATCTGTTCGCGTGCTCCGTTTATACAGACGCTACATAGTTTTCCCCTCGGAGCTAATGCCCCGAATTACAAGTTCAGACAGCGGAAGTGAAATAATCCATATTAGCTGTTTCGTGACACCCTCCCGGCCCTCTCAAGGCAAATAAAGCACGGCGCCGAGTAAATGCCGACGCGAGAATAGCATAATAGGAAAACTATTTGGCGTAAGTAATCGCGGCAAAAAGCGCGCGGATTCCTGCAGGGAACGATCCTGGAAAGGACTCTCGGAAGCGCGGGAGAGCTTCTTGCCGAAGGCCGCCGATACGCGGATGCTTTTTCTCGCCGCGAAAGTTTTCGAGTTTCAGAAAGCTCGAGGAGGGTACAGGGTGTGGAAACCGTAGGACGGAGAGGAAACGTCCGTAATGGAGCGTCGGGTAGGTAAAGCCAGGACATGGAAAGAGGAGAAGAGATAGAGAGAAACACGGAGAGGGAACGCGATATAGAAAGACAGATGGAAAGGGAGAGGGGAGGGAGGGTGAAGAGGAGGGGGGGACAAGGAGTTGGTTGGATTTATAGGTGCCGGACTTATTAACTCGACGGCGAAGTTAACATTAATCTTGACTCCAACTCGGTAACTCGCGAACAATCCCAATCGCGAGCGATTGGCGCGACCTTCCCACCCACGACATCGGTCGGCCCGCGCCGCGCTGTTCATCTTCGTCCTCTCGGAAATCTCAGAATCGCCGCGAGCGAAAACTGAAGAGAACGGAAAAGGGAAAGAAAGAGAGAAAGGGGACTTTCTCCTCCCGGCGTAGAAACGAACGCCGGAAATGCAGAGGCGCGCCATTGTGCCGGTCACCAATTTCCGAGGCGACTAAGGGGAGGAAGGAAGAGGGGAAAGGGAAAAGGGGGATCCGCGAAGTTGCTCGTTCGACAATCCCGACGGAGAGTTAATTCGAGGCGAGTACCCGGAAGACTCGGACGAATCTACGTGGGATCGAACTTGCCTCGGTTAAAGCCTTCGATTCCGGAGAGGACTCGATGGCACGGCCGCTCCCCCATGCTTAAATCAACTTGATACTTCGATTAGTTTCTTTCTTCGTGGAAGTTTTCGAATCGGATTTGCATGCGCGGACGAGGAAACGCCGCGCCGTCGCCGGGAACTCTCGCGTGTATATCACGAGTATACTCGACACAACATCGCGCGAGGCGACAATCGTTCAGAAATAGTTAAGACACAAAAGGTTATTAAAATCGTACCTCTCTTGCATGAACTCTTTCTTACAAAACCTCTCAACATAAAGATTTATAATTTAAAAATTACAAAGAAGATTTTTAATTAGTTTATGTTAAGTACATAATAAAAACAATATTTTCCATTTCTTACGAAAATTTTTCATAATTTCTTACATTATAGTTTTTTAGATTATAAAAAATTATTTTAATTAAATAAAAATTTTAAATAAGAAATAATAAACGAGCAAATGGTGCAATTTAGAAAGAGTCTCCTAAATCATATGATAGATTGCTAAAAGTACAGTGTTCTATATCACAAAGTCTACACTAACTCATCCCGTAAAACTTTTTAACATTAACGTAAAACTTCATTCTGATAATACGACAAATTTTTACGGAAATGTTTTATTTTCTTACTACTTTATTCAATCTTATTTTTAGTTTCTATACTCTTTAAGAAAACGATTTATAGATTCTGGCACTTTCCGTATTCTCTTTTTCCCATTGTAACAAAAGTTATATCACAATAGCAAAAGTCGCACAACTTAGGTCTTACTTTTTGTACGGTCGGAAACGGCTCCAACATGGAGAAGCTTCCGTGGTTAGGTTTGGTGGGTGTAGAAATTAATGAGTTCACAATTTGAGCGTGACGGATGACCTTTATTGCTCAAAGGGGAAAAGCCCGGAGGCATAAAAACCCCTTACGAATAGATTACATGAAAAATATTTAATTTGTATGACTTATGAAGCGATGTTTCGGATATGGCTACCTGCGTTACGGTTAACGCAAGCGTCTCGCTCTCGTCGAGGAGACGCTGGTAGAGTTACGTTGCGTTCAACGTATATGCGTAATGTCCACCTGCGTTACGGTTAACGCAAGTCGTCTCGCCCTCGTTATGGGAGACGCTGGTGGTCCACCTGCGTTACGGTTAACGCAAACGTCTCGCCTTCGTTATGGGAGACGTTGGTGGATTCGCGTTACGTCTAACGCGAATATCTCTCGTGCAGAGATATTTCGAATGCCGGGGGCCCCGCTTACGTGATTCGGTATCGCACGCTCGCACTGACTCGAATACCTCACTCTTCGAAGTGTGTCGCACAAGTGAGTCAACGAAAACCGAGGGATAGGCATGTTTCGTCCTATTCCCCCGCTCCGTCCGTTACCCCCGCTCTAAATTCTTTTTTGTGGAAAAGGGTCGACAGAAACGTTATACCTGAAGAATTGGGATCTGTCCCGAATTCTCTAAGTATTTCCCTGTTCGACGGAACATCCTCCCCCCCGTTGGGAGAGAAGTGACCAACAATTGACAATGAAAATCGAATTCGTTTGATTCTGTTAACGAGATTACAATAGATAATGGGTTACGGACGTGCGGTTTTCGCTCGAGAATAACATAAGTATAATACGCCTTAATCTACGCTCGTCGATGAATGAGCTGCGCTTGTGAGTGGACAAAGGGTTTTCGCATTTCGTTTGAATGTTCCTTGAGTTGTTTTGATGGTCGCCACTCTGACCACACCGTCGTCTCCTGGATGAGTCTCCACGATCCGTCCCAGCTGCCACCGCGTGCAAGGTTGGTTTTTGTCGATTAAAATGACGATATCGTCCTTTTGCAGACCGTCGTTCGTTCCGGTCCATTTCTGCCGTTTCTGCAGTTCGTTTAGATATTCCACGTGCCATCTCCGCCAGAAATCTTGACGGGCCTTCGATATTAGGCGCCAAGATGATAATCTATTATCTGGAACATGAGAATAATTATCTTCCGGCAGCATCGTAATAGGTCGTCCTACCAACAGATGTGCCGGTGTTAATGCAAGTGGATCGTTCGGATCTGACGAAATTGGACACAAAGGTCGCGAATTAAGTATGGCCTCGATTTCAATGGCCAACGTGTTTAGTTCCTCGTAGGTGAACATCAAATCTCCTGCAACCCTTTTGAAATGGTGCTTGAAGGATTTGACTGCCGCCTCCCATATCCCTCCGAAGTGAGGTGAGAGGGGCGGATTAAAATGCCATGCAATTTTTTTACTTGTGGCAAAGTCGTTAACTCGGGATCTAAATTCCTCGGATTCGTATAGCGCGTACCACTCGCGAAGTTGATTTTTTGCGCCTACGAAATTTGTCCCGTTATCTGAATAGATATTTGCGGGAATGGCTCTACGTCCTACGAATCTTTTGAGTGCCGCGAGAAACGCTTCCGTTGATAAGTCGCTTACGATTTCGATATGCACGGCCTTCGTCGACATACAAACGAATACGCAACCGTACACCTTGATGCGGCCACGATTTCGCTGTTTCTTTTCTTTTATGAATATAGGGCCGAAGAAATCAATCCCGCTGTGATAAAAAGCCGCTGCCTCCTGAAATCGGCATTTTGGCAGATCTGCCATCCTATATTCTACGGGATTCGCACGGAATCGAATGCATCTCGTGCATCGTCTCACGATACGGCGTACCTGATTCTTTCCGTCAAGCAGCCAGAATCGGTGACGAATGGTATACAGCGTCGTCTGTATACCCGAATGAAAATTTTTGTTATGGGTCTCCTTTATAATTAAATCCGTGACATGATTATGGGAGGGTAGAAGAATCGGATGTCTTTGCGAATGAGGGATCTCCGCATTTCGCAGCCTGCCGCCGACGCGAAGCAAGCCTGATTCATCGATGATAGGATTCAGCGCCGCTAATCTCGTGCCCTTTACCCTTTCGGATTTTGATATGCGATCAATGTCATCCTTGAATTGAGTTCCTTGGATAATTTTTAGGATTCGAATTTCGGCTTTGGTTAATTCTTGAATTGTAAGCGTACCTTTGTTTTTATTCGAAGGCAGCAGTCGTAAACAGTACGCGATAACACGAATCAATCGCGTATATGATGAATATCGCGAAAAAATGTCGTTTGATTCAACGGGCGATAATAGACATAATGTTTTCTTTAGTCCGGGTAGCTCTTTAATTGGAATTTCAATGGAAATTGGCCAAGCCGTTTCGGGCTGTCTAAGCCATACTGGACCGTCGAACCACGATTCGTTTCGCAAAAATTCCTTGGGTAATTGACCTCGGGATAACGCGTCGGCCGGATTGTGTTCCGATCTTACGTGTCGCCATTCGAACTCTTTCGTTATTTCTTGGATTTCTCCAACGCGATTCGCTTCAAACGTTTTCAAGAGATTTGACGACTTTTTTAGCCAATGTAACACGATCATGGAGTCGCTCCAGAATACGATCTTATCTGACGGGAAGGTATAAACATTCGACACTTCCTTATATAGCCGCGCTAGCGTTAATGCTCCGCATAGTTCTAACCGAGGAATCGTGATATCTTTGAGTGGGGCGACGCGTGTCTTTGCGCAGCATAATCTTACAAGTATGCGATTGTGCTTGTCACGAGAACGTATATAAACGCAAGCTCCGTAACCGACTCTACTAGCGTCGCAGAATCCGTGAATTTGAATCTCGATGGGTTCATCAATTATCAGACGGCGGGGCACTATCAAATGATCTATTAGTTCGATCTGTTCCGCGAACGATGACCACGACGAGTGTAACGCGCTCGGCACGGATTCGTCCCATGAGACTTTCGCCTTCCAGCATTCTTGCATTAAAATTTTGGACGCGAGTATTATTGGTCCGATAAGTCCGAGCGGATCGAAAATTTTCGCGATTTCTGATAAAATATGTCGTTTGGAGACGTGACTCACAGACTTTATCGGATTTACGACATACAATAATTCGTCACGTTGCGCGTTCCACGTAATACCTAATGTCTTTAGTATTGGATCTTCGTTTGTTAAAAATTTTACCTGGACGGCCCTTTCGTCTAGACCTTGAAGGGATCGCGGATGATTCGACGCCCACTGTCTTATGTTAAAACCACCCTTCCGCAAGATGTTCGTAGTTTCGTCACGAATTCGAATGATTTCTTCGTAGTCGTCCGCCCCGGTTATTAGATCGTCTACGTACAAATCTCGTTTTAGTACCGCCGCCCCGATCGGAAAATCTTCCCGTTCATCGTCCGCGAGGCGTTGTATAGTTCGTATTGCGAGAAACGGGGCCGAGGACACGCCGAACGTTACTGTGTTTAATTGAAAAGAGCGTATGCTATTTTCGTGATACCAGAAAATTTTTTGATATTTGCGGTCGTCCGGATGTACCCAGATTTGACGGTACATCTTCTCGATATCGGCGGTAATTACATATTTATGAATTCGAAACCGTACCAAGTGTTCAAAAAGTTTGTCTTGAATGGTGGGGCCGACCATCAGCGCGTCATTTAACGATATGCCCTTATTACTTTTTGCCGACGCGTCGAAAACTACACGTACCTTGGTTGTCGCACTCGAGATCTTACAAACCGCGTGGTGAGGGAGATAACAGCCGCCGCCGCCGCCCTCCGTTTCGTCAGGAATGAGCGACATGTGGCCGAGTTCTACGTATTCGTTCATCACGCGCTTGTATTCTTGTTCAAGTTCCGGATTTTTCGTAAATTTTCGTTGCAACGTATAAAAACGACGTAACGCGATAGATCGAGAGTTACCGAAATCTCTCTCCATTAGTCGGAAAGGTAATCGCACGACGTATCTTCCCGAAGCGTCACGTACCGTGTTTTGCGTATAATGCGACTCACATTCAAAGGAGTCGGTAGATTCAGATTTAGTGGAGGTCGTATCCTCCAGGAGCCAGAACTTAGCGATTTGACTCGTCAATTCCGTCAACTGGCACGAGACGACTCCGTTGCCGTCGGTCGGAGATGCCGCACCAACGACCACCCATCCGAGTTGCGTCTTTTGTAGGAACAAATCGCAATTGTTTCGAGACAAGTTGATCTGTCCGATCGACAAAAGCGACAGGGTGGCGCCGGAACCGATTATCATATCGACTGGTCGCGGTACATGAAATCGCGGGTCGGCTAATCTGAGATTCGTTGGAATGTTAATAGTTTCGCGTGGGAAGGCGACGCTCGGAACACTTTCGGCGATCTGCGGTATCACGAGGAAAGAAAGAGTTTTGCGGAATTCACTATGTATCGACTGAATGGTGAACTTCGCGATACCGCTCGACACGGTATTCAGTCCGTTGATCGCGCCGATTGGAACATCGCAAGGAGATGTCGGTATTCTCAATGTTCGAAGGAATTCTTTCGTGACAAAGTGTGCCGTCGCGCACGTGTCTAACAAGGCTCGACCTTGTACGACGTTGCCGCGGGATGTCTTTACTCGTACGACCGCGCTCATCATGAGTTGTGATGGCGGATTGCGTGAGATTGCGTTAAAGACCGCGGTGATTCCTAGTCAATCGGATTTCAAGTTTTCTGATGATGCGGAGACCGTGGAATCGGATCTCCCAGTCCCTGGCGTCGACGATGACGCCTTGTTCGCTGGGTTATGGAGCCGCGTGTTGTGATATTTGTCACAGAGCCTGCAGTGCGAGCTCTTGCACTCCCCGTTGTGGGATTTAAGACAATTCTTACACACCCTGGTGCGTTTTACAATTTCCCATCTGCGTGACAGCGGTAATTTTTCGAATTCGGTGCATCGAAATAACGGATGGGCCCCCTTTTTACACGCGAAGCATTTACCGACGGGAGCCGTGACAAAGGCGCGCGCCCCCCTTTCGTCTCTGCGGGTCTTAGTAGCGGGTGAGCCCCCTTTCGGATATGATCGTTTATTGTTCTTTTCGTTACCTGAGACGTCTGTCTCGAGAGCGTCAACGCGGAACACGGTTTCGGATATAAATTCGTATAATTGTTCGAGCGTTGGGATGTCTTGTAAATTTAAAGTTTTATCCCACTCCGCGCGAACGTTCGGTGGAAGCGCCCGTTCCATTAGTCGGACGATTATGTGCGGATTAGATTCGATATCTAATGACTTAAGCGTCGCGATGTGTTGTCGTACGGTGTCTGCCAGTTTAGTCAGGTCCTGTGCGGTGACCTTACTCTGTACTGACTCGTTCGCATTCGATGAATTCTTCTTGCACGCGTTAAACAATGTGTCGATAATCGCGTCTAGATGTTTCGTCATCAGAATCCGCTTCTTTTCATACGACTCGATAAGCAATTGCCATGCGGCCTTATAGCCTTCATCGCTTGCATCGAAGATGGAGATTTTGTCTAAGGCCGAACCGCGCAGCGAGTCTTTCAAATACAGAAACTTCTGCAAATCGGCAATATCGTCGCGCGAATCAATCATCGTCAGAAAAGTGTTTTTGAACGACAACCATTTCTCGAGGTTGCCGTCGAATTTGGGTAATTCCGCGACGGGAAGTTTAACGCGTTTTATATTATTGTCCACGGGAGTGGAAGCTATATGCAAGTTGCTCGTGCTCGTTGCCGGCGCGGTCCTATCATCTATAGCGCTTGCGACTGCGTAATATCGATTTTGAATGTCGTCGATCTCGTTCGCGTGTTCGCCCGGCTCTATTGCTTCCAACTCATGATGTAACTCCTCGTACGCGTGGAGGAGGTCCGTTACGCGTTGCAATCGTCTCTTCAAGTTCGATTCACTCACGTTACCTCCCTCGACTAGTCTTTCAAGGCTTGTTAGCTGAGCCTTCAACGCGGACCGTTTCGAATTAATGTGTCGTGCGCGATCCATATTTACTCGATCTGGCATTTGTACACTTAAGTTCGACTCGATATGTCTTTATAAAATTACAAACGTCCACGGAAAATAAATCGCGTCCGGGCGACAAGACAAGAGTTCGACTTCACGTGTAATTATAGTTCACGAATAGATCTCGTCCGGTAACGAGATGAGGAATCACTCACGCCGGAAATCTGAACTAGCAGAGTCAAACCGACGGCCCCTGAGGCCCCGGCCGATAGGATGCTACGTGATGTACTTGCGGCAGGCAGTCGATTCCTCCCTCGGAATAGTTCGTCGGATTCGAGATCACAAAGAATAATTGTCGTATGGATCCGCACTTCACTCCCGATTGTCGAATCGAGACGAAATCGCGAATGCGAGCTCGCGAGACACACTTGTTTAACGTTCACGATTGTATACTCTAGAACTTCAAACGAAACGATCAATGTGCTGGAGAAGCCGAAAAGCTCGATTTTACTGATGCGTCCGAACACGTAAAATATAGCCGAAGACTAACGATACGTCCGAACACGTAAAATGTAGCCGAAAGACTAACGCCAGAGAAGTCGCCGAATTTTCGTCGTGACCGCTGTTCCCACTCTACATCCTAATTTTCATGTATTCCATTGGCCGACAAAATTGTGGATTGACGTAGGCCAATAGAATAAATAGTGGAAGGGCTTGAAAGGTTACGGATCGCAGCCGGTTGCAATAAATCATGTTCGAACATGCACGTGCCTGCGCGCGAGGGTCGAAAAGAGAGAGATGCGTCAAAACTTCTCAGGTAGACAATACGCGAGCTAACAAAGGCCTAATTGGAGGTGTCTGTCGCCAGGCAATTCGACATGGTCATAATTTCTCCTTTGTGTTAGAATCGTATTTCTTAAACACGCCGGAAACGGGTGAGAACATGTGTCATCTCAAGACTGTCTAGTTTAGAAAGTAAAAACATACCTTTCAAAACCCTCTTTTTTGTTGAAGAGAAAAACGCAATTTCAAGCAACTTCGAACTTGAATTCTCGTGTTTTATTTGTCTAAGCGTGACCGATCGTCTTAACCCTTGTCTCTCCGGTAAATGAATGCTACCCATACGTGTCCTTCATAAACGTTACACGAATTTATTGCAACCAGATGTTTGGGATGAATTATGCAGAATTCAATTTATCTTACGACGACATTAGAACGAACATGGGCTCGATATGATCTCTAACGTTCTTTATATCGCGTATATCCGAAATTAGGAACGCACTCTTACCTATTCCGCACGCAGATGGGAATTGACGTAGTCTACATTGACTCGCGTGATTTTTGTCGAATAAGATGGTGTGCTAAACAATGTCGTCAACGATCCACATGCAATAATGATATTGATAATTATGTTAAAGAATACTTAGATTCAGATGTTTGATGACCCTCGCAGCTGGCGTGGAGCTGGGTGTCGGGATCCTCGGAGACGAGTGTGGCGACGGGTGGCTCTTCGAAGTGGCGTGATGATGAAGCGCCGAATTATTGCTATGCACTCGCGATCGCGAATTCAGACCTCACAGGAGGCACCAAACTGTACGGTCGGAAACGGCTCCAACATGGAGAAGCTTCCGTGGTTAGGTTTGGTGGGTGTAGAAATTAATGAGTTCACAATTTGAGCGTGACGGATGACCTTTATTGCTCAAAGGGGAAAAGCCCGGAGGCATAAAAACCCCTTACGAATAGATTACATGAAAAATATTTAATTTGTATGACTTATGAAGCGATGTTTCGGATATGGCTACCTGCGTTACGGTTAACGCAAGCGTCTCGCTCTCGTCGAGGAGACGCTGGTAGAGTTACGTTGCGTTCAACGTATATGCGTAATGTCCACCTGCGTTACGGTTAACGCAAGTCGTCTCGCCCTCGTTATGGGAGACGCTGGTGGTCCACCTGCGTTACGGTTAACGCAAACGTCTCGCCTTCGTTATGGGAGACGTTGGTGGATTCGCGTTACGTCTAACGCGAATATCTCTCGTGCAGAGATATTTCGAATGCCGGGGGCCCCGCTTACGTGATTCGGTATCGCACGCTCGCACTGACTCGAATACCTCACTCTTCGAAGTGTGTCGCACAAGTGAGTCAACGAAAACCGAGGGATAGGCATGTTTCGTCCTATTCCCCCGCTCCGTCCGTTACCCCCGCTCTAAATTCTTTTTTGTGGAAAAGGGTCGACAGAAACGTTATACCTGAAGAATTGGGATCTGTCCCGAATTCTCTAAGTATTTCCCTGTTCGACGGAACACTTTTTAAAAATTACAATAATGCACACAATTATGAAAGAATTGTATATGAAAAGAAAATTATTGTATTTTATCATAACGTAAAAAACTAAAAAATGTTCTTCATAATTTCTGAGTAAACTTTTATGTAAAAAGTAGTGCGAGTTAAAAAACTAGGGCAAAACTTTTGTTTATTTAATCTACAATCAAAAGCGAAAAGAAAACTTTAATTCTATTAATCTAAATTCTAATAGTATCGTAATCATTACAATCAAACAGAACATTTATCTTGAGGTAGTTTTCTGTAATCCAAATACCAAATATGTGTAAATAAATAGTTTCAATATTAATTTTCATTGTTAAGGTAAATAACAAATTCCTGTGCTCGATATCTCCAACGTAATAAAATATTGGGTCGGTACCAGTTTTCAAATAATCTCATGGAAATCACAAGTACTTACAGCGATTGAATTTTTAGGTAAGATGGTGCAATTCAGAATCCAATGCAATTTCAACAATCTTTCCCTATGAATTCGACGACCGTCTCATTTCATGCAATAAAGACAAACTAAAATTTTTCCCTTATCACACATATAATATCGATTTTTTTTTTAATTTACGGTATTGTCTTCTGTTAATTTAATAATTAATTTAATAACTCGCTTAAATTTTCAATGTACACACGTCAAGTCATTTAGCAGGAAGAAAATTTCTACATCTCACGTCATCGTTGTTCTCAGCAGAATTTACACAGAGATAATTCACATAAAATTTAGTCTACCTTGGGTGCTCCTGTAATTTAATGCGGCACACGAAGCAAGATGTTTCGTTGTGACGAATACGACGTTTCGCGTAATGCTAAACTTTCTATTTCGCTACGTTCTCTTGTGGACGACATTCTCCCGTCCTCCCCCCCCCCCCTCCTTCTCTCTCTCTCTCTCTCTCTCTCTCTCCCTCTCGTAATAATGTAATTTGAAATCGCACATGAAACAAACGCGCGAGCTCTTTACGGGATGGTAAATCGTTTCAAATCCTCCGGCATACGAACTCCCGTAGCTCACAGCGCTTTTACAGCCTGAGAATTTATCTCGCCGGTGAATTTGGTTTGTATCAGTTAAAAGGGTGCAAGTTTCGCCTCGTAATTTCCGACGGTTATCGCGCGTAACCTAACGAATTTTACAGCCGCAACGCAATTTCGCTGATTTTACAAGCGCGTCATTCCGAAAGCGCGATAAAGCGTATCGCGATGCGGAGGATATCGAAGCAATTTTTTTTTTTTTTTTTTTTTTCAAAGGTACACCCGCGTTATCGCGAGGTATGTTTTAATTAAATATCACCAAAGATTCTCACGTATATTATTTCCTCGAAAATGTATATTTTATAATGTTGTTTATAACGCTATATCCCAAGTTGTAAAAAATTTCGATTAAAATGTTAACTTTCGAACTTATTAATAAGTTTTGGCACTGTATCGATACTTCCATTTCCAATATCAGCCGCGCTCTGTAGCTGGTTCTTTCTCTTTTTTTCCTTTTTCATGCTGATGTCGATACCAAATATTGATACGGAATATCGCAGCAGCCCTATCCGTGTTCGTGTCGCAAAAGGTAGCCCGCAATCTCGTCCAAGGTGCCGCAAGGCAACTCCGTTCGCGATTTAGCTATTACCCAAAGATCCAATTTCGCCTTTTTCCACCCGTTTCATGCCCCTTGTCGTCGCAGGGGGCGCGATGGCAATCTCCCGATACCCCGACCTACCCTTCGCGAGACGCGCGAGCCGAGGATCGTAGGGCGTAGAGCGTTCAAGCACCTCCGGACAATTCGCTGTCCGGCGCGAGTGAAGAACAAGCGAGTCGATGGATCCGCAAACGAATCCGCCTATCTTTCGTGCGGCGATCAAGCACAGCTGCGCCACGCCGGGATCCCCGGAACTTTGGGCGTTCGTGCAACCGCATGCGAATGTGTCGTGTAACGCGATTATCTCGGATAGAACGAGGGGTGGTTTACACGTGTGGCCGCGAGACGTGGAAGTATGTATCGGGTTAACAATGTTGAGAAGCGATGGCGAGAGAACAGGAAGGAGAGAGAAAGAGAGAGATAGAGAGAGAGAAGGCGAATTGCAGACACCGCAATCTGATTCGTACGCTGAAGCGCACGCGATAAGAAACGAGAAGCGCACTGTGTTAACTTCCCAGTTAAACATTCCGCTCGTCAGGATGCCAAATTTATCCGGCGCGGTTGTCTGAAACAGTGCATCCGCAGACGTGGTATACTCGGAGAAAAAAGTCACGCCAGCAACTAGAAATTCGAGAACAATTAGCGCCGTAGCTATGCATTATAAAGTTGCAATAGGAACAACAAAATAAATTATACGAAAACTGAGAAAAATGTAGCAACCATCCGTCGGATAACTACAGAAAAATAGTAACACGATATATAGGCAAGGGAAAAAATTGAGCCGGCTTCAAAATTCAACTTCCGTTCCTTCGTTCTTACTTAGGATTACTCTTTAAATTGCAATCAGTGAAAATCAATAAAATCAGTAAAAATACACTGATTTTCAGATTTATATTGCAATTATCATATAATATTTCTATGAAGTCTATATAATGCAGTCCAGTCATTATTTCACTATCATTAATAATACTTTTTTTATTTACTTCATACGGCAAGTAACAAATAATCAAGTTATAGTTGACAGAACTATTTTCGTTTTTTCTCAGACTCTCGGTTTTGTGCATCTAAACTTCTAGATGCAACTTGTCACCATCTCCTTTCCCGGGGAAAAAGGCGCAATTTAGAAAAAGGAAGAAATGTGACGGTTGAAGTTTTTCCAAGCACACCACATTCGCAATTGTCAATTCAAGACTGTCGAAATCATGACTGACACGACGCGATTCGACAATGAATTCGACTGGATTGTCCTGGAGGAATTCTGCTCCGTCTTATTAGGAGCGTGTTGACGGACCCGAGGCATTTACATCAACGTGGATGGTACACATCGCCGGCGATATATCCGGAAGCCGGCGCAGTCTCTATAATTTATGTGGAACAAACCCCGGCCATGGGTTTATGGGGGTCGTACGACGGCGGATAAGGAACGGGCGAGATATCTCCGGGCCTTAATATGATCGGCGACGCCCTTAATCCCGCAACCCCCGTTGCCCGTCCTCCGCGAGCGGCAAGCTTGCTCTAGAATGAGGACGAAATGGTAGAATCGCGGGAAGCTCTCATAAAGGCAGATGCGGACACGTGCCTTACATACTAAAGCCCGATCCTACGCCAAAGCCGTCGTACTGCACGTTCGTGGCTACACATAGAGTGTTCCGGAATATTCGCGTCCACCAGACACGGATTTCACGATGACTTTGGGGGGGGGGGAGAAGGGGACGAGGGGGGAGGGGGGGTTAGTCTTTTGTACGGGAAACATTTAAGTAATCCCGGTCCCGTTTGTTACTTGATATTTCGCTGGCTCTGCCTCTCCGCAACAATTGGATAGACGTTACGTAACCGCCACCGCGTTACTACAGTCTGCCACTTAACGCGGGACTCAATGAAATCGGAATCGTCGCAGAGACGGTGTTACAGACCGCGTCGGCATGCGAATTGAATTTCCGAAAATTCCTGCGAAAACACGTCGCCCCGACAAGCCGCGTCCGTCGCGTCGGACGGACGATAACTCTGGGATTCCTACGCGCGTCGGGATTCCGTCGCCGTGGTTGTATTGTCCGCGCCGGACAATGCGCCGGCTGATTGCGAAGCGGCCGGGCGAAAACTTGACCCGAAAATAAACCCGAACCGCTCGAACGCCCCGGTCGACCACTGTCAAACGCAGTCACTCACGAACACGGGGAGAAAGAGAAACGCGGACATGCGGCACTCCTGCCCAGTACTCTGGGTGTCTGCGGGCAACTGAATCTACCCTCGCACATACGCGGGTATCAAGCGATGTCTTATCAATAAGCATCAAGCATACCGATTTTCAGTTCACTTCTGAAATTTAATCGAAAATTAAATTCCAACTTCAATTGGAAAACACGTTAAATGTACGCGTCACGTTTCAAAGTGTTACCAAAAATTTAGACATTTGTCGGATTGTACTGTTAAGTTTAAATATCTCTGAAAAATTTGAACGTAATTTTCTTATTAGTTTGGAAATTATTGAATTTTCTGTTTACTCTTGATCTACGGTCTTTCGTACATCTTATGGCTAGCTGAAAGCTTTCGCGAAACATTTCTAGTGTTATTATTATAAATAATAAACCAAAACAAATATATTACACATTGAAGAATACAACAGATTACATAGAGATCATATATAATAGTTTCATTGCCACCATAACCTGTTTTTAATTGCGGTTTCAGTAAAACTGTAACTCAATTTCTTACGAACGTAATCGTAAGCTACGAATTTTGCGACCAATTTATGAATACGCTTAAAATTGCAGCATAATAAATTTCCGTAATTAGTTATTATAGAGTTAATATATTTTTAACTTTACATGCGAAATTCCAGCATGCACAACGTAAATAAACGGATACTTTCTAAGTCCAATGTGGAGCGTCAGTTGTCCCAGATTCATTCAACGCTCAATACAAAAATGTTGCGGTGTATATGTCGTCAATTAAAAATTTTTTATCGATAAAAAAAGCGACTTCTCTGAAGGACGTCCGACTACAGAATGGACGCCCCATAAAACGATTCTTTGATCCGAGCCACCACCGGTCGATACTGTCGTGTCGATCCTGTCGCTGTCGCGCGCGGGAAAGCCAGACATCGACACAGGGTAGAAAAAGTGCGGCTTGCGTCGCGACGGCGACGGCAAGTCACGACATGATTTGCGAAAAAGAACGCACCCACGTTCCCCCCTCTCTCTCTCTCTCTCGAATTGCTTACAAACCGTGCGGGGCACCACGACCATTCGGGATTTCAGCGCGTTTCCGCGTGCTTCGCGAATTTTATTGCATCGTCCCACGTGTCCCGCGTGTATACCGCTGTCTGGAACGCCACAAGTTATCACTGTAACGAAATGCACGCGACAACGCAATAACGCGAGCGCGCGTCGCGCGAAAATCTCGGCTAGCATTCGCTAAAAGAGGCTGCTTCCGTCTCTATATCCGCTAATGGATTTCTTGGGAGAGACGGGAAAACGAATGGGCGCGCGACGGTAGAGAATACACCGCCGGCGTAAAAGTCCAGTAACATAAAACACAACGACGGCGGCTATTCTCAGACAGCCATTCCCGCGCAAACCGCGTAAAAACGCGCACAGCGGCCGTATCGAATATTACCGCTCGATATCCGCCGCGGGAGAGAGAAACTGACGCGGGATAAGCGGCGAGCTTAGTTTTCCCTTTTCCCGTATCATAATGCACGCGGACTTGCTCTTCCGCTCGATTATAAATACGAAAATGGAGGCGTGCGTGAAAACTCGTTGCTCGTTACTCGCGGATGACTTGGCCCGGCCCGAACGAGACGGTTGCAACGAGACGGTTTATATTCTTCGCGAGCGCGATGGAAGCTCGTGCTATGGTATCTTGTAAACGGAAAAAGAAGCGCTGAGGTGGATAAAGAAAACTACGCGGAGAGGCGAACGAAAATTATACTTGTATGATACAATGACCCGCGAAGAATTTGCCACGTGAAATTTATATGAACACTTCCGAAAGATAAAAATACCGTTGCAAATCTCTTCTTAAAGTAGAAACTAAAGTACATTACTGTTGTTTAATTATATTATATTTTGTAATTGAAAATAATGATTTCAATATTTTAGTTTACGCGGAATAAATATCAAAACTATGTAGAAAAGTTAACTTAATAATTTAAAATTGCACTAATAAAACATTGTCAAACGCAGTTTTACACGAAATTTTTACTAGATTAATAATTAATAATTAATTTCAAAAAAAGAATTTAGTTTATGTAATACATAGAACTCTTTTAAATTTATTATTTTATGGTTGCTTTTTGGATCCGCCACTTGAAATTGGTTTTGTATAGTAATCTATTTGCCTTCCTATCCTATTTTGTTTCTTATTCGTACATTTGTTTTCTTCGTTTTTCTTTTCGTTTCCAATAAACGCGCGCACACGTTAAAGGAAAATAAATTTCTATCGCGAATGATACACTCTTTTAGGACGTCGTTAAAGGATGTAGTGGATCTTTCCCTATATATGTAACATGTGATTCGCGCGCCATAAACAGGTGAGCGATAATTCTTTATGGCAAAGTTACTTCGAAACTTATTAACTGCAATGATAGACTCAACATACAAAATATAATTTTTTCGAGATCGATATATTACATGTGTTAATCTACTGCATTATGACATTATTTTTACAAAAAAACATGATAAATTCGGGTTATACAAATTAAATTTATATGAAATGAAAACATACAGAGACTTTAACCCAGCAGTAATTTCTTTTCCTTGACCATTAAATATGCTCGGAAATATGTTTCTTCTTTTTTGTTCATTGTTAGCATACCTTACAACTTTAAATAAAATATAATATTGAAAGTATACATACATATAATTATTAAATAAAAAGTATATAAAATATTTCCTGTATTTTGAGTTCATCACTTTTTAAATAATGACCATTAATAATAATCGTTAATAAAATAACATTTTCATTAATGTAGTAATATAGTTCATGAAAAAAAAAAAATTAAGCCATATATAGAATATATAATTATATTATTGAATACATAAACGTACAACATAAAAGAATCACTTTTAAACCTTAAAATCAACATATGGCTGAATTTATTTTTTATGGACTACGTTACTATGTTAATGGAAATATGCCATCCAATTTAAAAAAAAATGATATAATCTCGAAATCTCGTAAAATAATAAGCATGAAAAAAATGCCGCTTTTATATTTGCCTCTTCAAAACGAATAAAGTTCCCTTCTGATATTTTTTGTATTTCGTTAAAAACAACAGAGATAATCTAAAATTATAAATGATCAAGTTACATGGAACACTTCTGCATATAATTATTTCATCCATATTTCACGCGTTTTATATTGCATGGAATCGATATCACATTGGCCGCGTTTGGTTTGGCGCTCACCAGCGCTGTGAGCACCATTTCATTCTTGTTATTTATCAGCTATTAAACAAGGACAAATAATTACAAGCGTCGCGAGCGCCAAAACGCAACCATTGTACAATGTTAATTAAAAAAATATTCACTTCGCAAAGTTTACAATTCACCGGAATAATTGGAAATAAAACCATCTATGCAAACCACAAGGCAGCCGACTGCCATAGCGGAGGCTATAAACTGTTACGACCCCCGTGCTGTATCCTGTAACAAGCTTATCTGCGAGGAAGGATATAGTTTTGATATAGAACTTGACCGTAACCGCGTAAGCAGAAAAGTACTTCTGCACATGTTTTCATAACGGCATTTATCGCAATATTTCATAAAGCGCGGAATATCCTAAGCGCTTTTTTTCTCCGGTTCGCGGATGTTTCCACACGAAAGAATCCCGTGGTCCAATGCTACGTTAACAACCGCGTTCCATACATTTGCCGTTCAAAATTTTTTTAACAGGATCCATTTGCGAGCTTGCCGTTGAAATTAATAACTCGCGGCCGCACGCGCACGTGCATCAACGAGCGTGAATCAACGAGGTTGTTGTTCAATTAGTTACTCGCTACTCGGTAAAGTAAAAAAACGTTACGTCCAATCCTCGTATCAATCTTTCGTAACTTTTTCCTGTTACGGAATAAAGTTTTTTTCTTTTTTTACACGAAAGACTTCACAAAGTGTGATCCCGAATCAAATTCGCTACAAGTACGTCCCGTAAACAACCAAATCTAAGACACGAGCCTTCAGCCTTTCTTTACGTTAGATCACAGGAAAATTGGTAGCTTCCCTGGGTAATGCGACTTCGCGTATCTTCCATGTTGCCATTCGTCCTCAACAAACACGATCGCGCACGAAGCGAAAACGGATTGGTCTGTCCGGCGCGGTCCGTCATTCTTTTCTACCTATTTTCCTTAAACCCACCAGGTCCGCCCTCCATCCGCTGGTCGCATTGTAATTCCGACCGAACAGTTTCGCTAGTGGCAAGTCCCTACGTGCCCAGCATGTCAAATTCGACACATAAAACTGCCGTGGAGACACTAACCGTTCCGGCTTAACGTATCGCCGGCACGTGTCACCGTTCCCCGTCGTCTTTCGCTGTTGTCCCCGTCGTCTTCGTTGCCGTGCTGGTCGTCGCCTATTGTCGTACTGCGGCTATTACTATTGCAAACGCGAGAACGACCGTAAATAATTGGTATCGGATGCTCATTAGCTAAATCACCCGCCGTTATCGCCGAGTCGGCTCACGAACGCTGTAGCGCGACGATAAAATACATTGGGTGCAATATAGAATGTCTCGAGAGAAATAAATACAGCTTTCGCGAGCACATATGGTGGTATACGTTGTCAGTTATTTCTCCTCGCGTTGTCCCCCTGACATTATTCTTAATATTATCATCGTGAATCTTACAGATTGAAGAAAACGCGTCGAAACATTCATGAGTTAAAAAAGTATTAAGTTTTAAAGGACTCCCTCGTAATCTCCAACCGAGCGAACTCGAAGATAATGAAGATATGAGAAATTCAAGAAATGATGATAAATATAAGACTCTCGTCTCCAATTCTTGAAGAAGAAGAATCGTCTAGGTGTTTGCTCAGGTATCTGTTGCCGGCAGAAAGTGCATTGCGTTTAGAGCATAGAGCACTATATACAAGGATAAATGGCACGTTTTATTAACGGACGGTAAACGAAAAAAGAAATAGCGCGGAAAGTTTATTGGCAGCGACTCTCTTCGTTCTCGAATGTTCCATCACGAATCGTTATCGAGCGTTCGTTAGGCATCACTTTTAATTAGTTGTCGTCAGGAAAGTGAATTTAATTGAATTTGAATCGACGGACACAATTATTCGACGTGTTACGTGTCAGACAATAATAAATTTGCTGTTTAACCTTTTCACCGCGATAAGCGACCGATATCAGAAACTACTTCTGAAAGTTGTACTTAAAGTTCAATTGTTTTATGTCTGAATGTATAATGTCTTCTTCCTCTTATTCCACGACGTGAAATTTAATTTAGAGTAACGAGCTTTAAACTGAATTCAAGGAATTGGCAAATTTGTTGTACGAAAAGCTACATTATTGTCCGTAATAAATTATAATAAAGATACAAGTTTTAAAATGTATAATATAAATAAATATTAGACGTAACAACTTTCGAATAAACTCTCGTGTTTCGTTGGCGCCAAAACCCCGACGAATTTTGTTGCATGCGATTAATTCGGCATGCCAAAAGTTACAGTGAAATTTCTATTGCGTAAAGTTTCTACGATGTAGAATGCATTTTTACGTTGAAATACACATTTCATGCAGAGAACGTACACGAATTATTTTTAAACGAAAAGCGGGGCAAGCGTTCTTGTAAAAAGCATACGTGAAAGTAAAACGCGAGACTTGTCGTAAAAATTGTGTGACACATCAAATACAGTGGTGGAAACTCACAATTAAAGTACAACAGTATTCCAGCGACGAAGACGAAGATGACGACCAGGAGTACCAACAGGAGCAGCAGTATCGTTGGCCTGCACCAAGGACTTCTTATTACCTCGGTCTGCCTGCTGTCCTTGGAACGTTTCTGATCGACCACCGCGGACTCCCCGCTAACGTTCACCACGACGCCCTTGTAAGTATACTGAGGCCCCTTCTTGTCCGCCAGGAAACCATGATCGTCCTCGGGATCCGAATAAACCCCGTAAGCCTCAAAATTATTCTTCCTGTATCCGTTCATCTTCTCCGCGCCAGTCTCTTCCTGATCCTGATGCTTTCTGACATACGCGCCGGAGGAAGACGAGCCCAGCTCGCCGATTTTTAAGGTCTGATCGTACGACTTGTCTTGGTATCTGGACGTCGAGGTACTCTCATACTTGGCCCTCTCGTAGCTCTTCGAGCTCGTCAGCTCGTACTTGGACTCGTAGCCCTTAGCGCCGCACTCGTACGACTGCTCGTCGTACTTGGGCTCATAGGTGGGCCTAGACTCATAGGTCGGCTCATAGGACTTGCTGCTCTCATACCTGGGTAATGTGCCATACATCTTGCTGACCGAGTGATACTTGCTCTCATACTGTCTGGCTGGTGGCTCCTGCTGTCCGGCGCAGGTACCCAGATCGTAAGCGGAATCGTGAGTCTTCACGCCCGACTCGTAACCCTTGGAGGCAGCCGGCTCATAGATCTTGCCCGGATGGTGATGGTGAAGGTGGTCCTTCTTCGGTTCCAGTTTTAGCGTCTCCTCGGCGTAGCGCGACGCATACTCGTAATCAGTCAAGTCGCGCGAGTACCGCCTGCTGGGATCCTGGAGATCCGGATAAGCCCTGCTAAGCTTTTGCGCGTCGTTTCGATCGTAAGGCGCGTCCAGGTCTGATTCCTGGTAGGTGCGCTGATCCACGCGGCGATCGGCGCCGTATCTTAACCCGTCTTCCGGGTAAATCCTATTATCGTATCTCTCGAGGTTCTCTCGATCGAAGCCGACGCCGCCCTTACGATCATAGTTCCGGTATCCCCTCGACTGATCGTGGTAGGCCCCTTCGTAAGCCGGTGCCACCGAGGCGGATGACTGGGGGTCCTGATAGGACTTGATCTCTTGTACTCCAGGTAACGGGAGGACCCTTCGCTCGTTACCATAGTCCATCGAGCCCTCGACCACGTTAGGCAGTTTGCTGCTCAAATTCTCACCGGTTTCCCGCGGACAGCGCCTGACAGGTCTCCGCATGCTCGACCAAATTCGGCAGCCGGGACAACGAGCTACCTGGCGTGTTCTCCGTCAGGTCGAGCTTGAGGCCGTTGCTGTTGGTCCTGCGCATTTTCGAGGATTCGCATGATCGTTCCGCGGGGATGACCCGTGGACGATAGCGTCGACGACGACAGCGGTGATCGGAGTCTGTTGCGCTGGTTAGTTAGGAGTTCATTTTTGTGTTAGTAGCGGATTCAAAGCGTCGCGGGGTTAGTAGGTGAATTATTACTACACCTGGAAGCAAAGAGAGAAAAGGAGGTGAGTATGATGGTTAGTATGATTAGTATAATTAGTTGGTTAATAAAATTTATATTTCTACAATTTTATAAGGCAAGTGGGTAAGAGTTTTGAAAGTTGT